>NC_051848.1:85193030-85249573 GCF_002237135.1 Teleopsis dalmanni
GGCGTAAAGATGTTGGTGCGCATAACTTCCATGATGGCGTGTTTTCATCATCCGTGAAGTTAAGGATATTGCGATAGAGTTGACCATTGGCTATTGTGAAATCTGGAAACCTGTCTGGACTTGTCTGTACTTCCTCGAATTTCCTTGTGAACCACTTACAATTACTTTGTCTGGACTCTGGAATTATTTGCGCAACATTTTCAACCGGTTGTCTGGACAACGCATCCGCGATGACATTTAATTTACCTTTTCGATATTGAACTTCGAATTGATATTGTTGCAACTCTAACGCCCATCTGGCAATACGTCCGGTTGGGTTGTTAATTGAGTTTAACCATTTGAGTGCCAGGTGGTCAGTGATAATTGTAAATTGGTATCCTTCGAGGTATGGTCGCATTTTGCGAATTGCCCAAACTATTGCTAAGCATTCTTTTTCAGTGGCTGAATACTTTTCCTCGGTTTGGTTTAAATGCCGGCTTGCATAGGCAATGACATGTTCGACGTTGTTGATGGATTGTGTTAATACTGCTCCCAGTCCATGGTTACTTGCGTCTGTCTGGAGAGTAAACGGGAGATTGAAATCTAGACAAGCGAGAACTGGTGCTTCTGTTAGTTTCCTTTTGAGCTCGTCGAAGGCATTTTGTTGTTCTGATCCCCACTTCCAATGTTTACCCTTTTTTAAGAGTGTGGTTAACGGGTGTATTATTCTGGAGAAATCTGGCACGAATCGCCTATACCATGAAGTGACTCCGATGTATTGTCGTAGTTGTTTTAGACTTGTCGGTGGGTTTAATTTTTGTATCGCTTCAACCTTTTCTAGATCAGTGTGTATACCTTGTTCGCTTATTACATGTCCTAGGTATTTCGTTGATGTCTTGAAGAACTCGCACTTATCACTGTTAATTCTTAGGTTTGCTTCGCGAAGTCGCCTTAACACCGTACTTAGGTTTTCTTTGTGTTCCTCGTAGCTGCTGCCCGTGACGATTATATTATCCAAATATGCAAAAGCGTAAGGTTCTAGATCCACCCCTATTACTCGATCTAACGCCCGTTGAAAAGTGGCGGGCGCAGAATGTAGGCCAAAAGGCATCACTTTCCATTGAAATAGTCCGCGACCGGGCACGGTGAAGGCTGTATATTGTTTACTACTCTGTTCCATTGGGATTTGCCAGTATCCATCGCGAAGATCCAGACTGCTGATATATTTGGCATTCCTTAACCTATCTAAAATGTGGTGAATGCGCGGTAGAGGGTAAGCATCGGGGATTGATTGTGTGTTTAGTTGGCGATAGTCTATACAGAATCTCCACTTGCCGTTTTTCTTTCGTACCAACACAATTGGAGCACTGTACGCGCTTCTCGATGGTTCGATGTAATCGTTCTTTAATAGCTCGTTAACATGTTCATTGATGATTGCTTGCATCGCTGGGTTGCGCGGGTAATATTGTTGTTTGATGGGTTGCTCGTGACACATGATGATGCGATGTTCCGTAATATTACTGGGTCCTTTAATCTGTGAAAACTTGTCTAATTCTGTTTTCAAAAATTCATTGAATTCTAACTCCATTGTTTTTTGTCTTGATGTTGATACTTGTATGGTGTTTGCTAACGTCGTCCCGTGTTTGCGATATCTAAATTGTAAATTTTGACCTCCGCAAGTTAATGAGGCTCCCATAGCAGCCAAAAAGTCCAGTCCCAAAATTACCTCATCGATCAGGTTTGGTAGTAGAATTAATCTTAACTTTGTGGTTCTTGTTCCAAGCGTGATGGATGTTGCCATTTGTTGCTTGGTGGAGTGTTGTCCGCCATCCGCCATACGTACTTGTGTGGGTTCCGAGTTAAGCAAGATTTTCCCCTTAAGTTTTGCTGCTGTTTGCGAATTAATGAAACTTCGCGAGGATCCTGTATCGATCGTTGCTTTTATGACTTGTTGATTAATAGTTACTTGGGCCGACAGACGTGTTTCACTGAGCTTCATGCATCCTACTGGTGGGACGGGGTGTTGACTTGAGGTCCCATCGCCCCGTTCTGTCGATGGACCCTGTTCTCGTGTCCCTGGTTCCTGCAGCACTCAATTGTACGTTTTCCCTTCTTTCCGCATTCCCAGCAAAATAAGATGCTTGAAAAACGACAATTCCACCTCAAGTGTCCTTGTTGTCCGCAACGACGACAAGCTGTCCTGACATCTTTGATCTTGTCTTCAGATGTATCAATCACTCTTGCTTTGATCTCCTTAGCCGGTAGCGTATTTCTTACTTGACGGTCCGTAGCGGTCAGTGCCTCCAGGTCCCCAGCTAATGTTAACAGCTCGGATAATGACTGGAAGTCTCTCCTACGGATATACCATTGATACTCGGTACGACTGTTCCGGTAGATTCTCTCTAATTTTATCTCTTCACTGTATGTTGAATATTGCATTATGTTCTGCAGTGCCAATACATAATCTCTGAACAGTTCCCTGGGTTGTTGCAGGCGGGCTCGTATTTTGTCCTCTAATTGTTCAAAGTATCTTGGGGGCAAGAAGAATGCTAAAATATCTGCTTTGAATGATGGCCACTCGGTCCATCGCTTGTTGTTATTCCTGAACCAGATCAGTGCCTTGTCTTTTAGAACTTCAGGCATTAGCTTCGGTAATAAGTCCCGATGTATTCCGTACATATCTGCCAGTCCCTCGATCCGTTCTATAAATGGTAGTATTTCGTGTTCCCCTGAGTAGTGGCATTCCCATTTTCTGACTTGGTTGATGATTACTGGATATTCGGCCATGGTTAAACTTCCTCCCTTAGTTAACGAAGGACGTCTATTTTCAATGACTCCCGGTGATGAGCTTCTGATATGTAGTTTCGCGAGTTCCTGTAGCCTGGCGGTACCTTTCTCAGCTGCCTCTGAGTCCATGAACGTTGAAAGTTTTTTCCGAAGTTCCTCCAGTGAACCACTTGGATCTAATCCGAATTCGTCTGCGTAACTCACCAGTTCCTCCTTTTTAGCGAAGTAAATCCAAGATTTGCCTCCTGATGTTAGTCGTTTTGTGCTTGTCGAAGCGACTGCTGTTTTACGGCCTGCTTGTCCTGTCACTTCCTTGATTCCTGATGGTACCACCGTTGGTTTGTCTTCCATACTCAACTGAAGATGTTGGTCAGGTCTGTTCCCACTGTCCCTGCTCGGGCGCCAATTGTAACGAACCTTTCTGGCCGGGGTTTTACTCGCCGGATTCAAGGTTCAGTCCTACAATAAATTTATTTGATAGGAACAGTGGAATACGGTGGATGGTGACGTTGGTACGGTGATATGGTTTGAAGAAATGTGAATTTCTTCTCTATACAATGGATTTGACGTAGAAATGTTAATTTCGACGCCCCTGACAAAAGGTTTGAAGAAATGTGAATTTCTTCTTTATACAATGGATTTGGCGTAGAAATGTTAATTTCAGCGCCCCTGACAAAAGGTTTGAAGAAATGTGACTTTCTTCTCTATACAATGGATTTTGGCGTAGAAATGTTAATTTCGACGCCCCTGACAAAAGGTTTGAAGAAATGTGAATTTCTTCTTCATACAATGGATTTGGCGTAGAAATGTTAATTTCAGCGCCCCTGACAAAAGGTTTGAAGAAATGGGAATTTCTTCTCTATACAATGGATTTTGGCGTAGAAATGTTAATTTCGACGCCCCTGACAAAAGGTTTGAAGAAATGTGAATTTCTTCTTCATACAATGGATTTGGTATGGGTGCTAATACTCATGTGGTATTATCACCTTACCGCGTAATTTACTAACGAAAATTTGATTTCGTTATGAACAATAGAGTAATAGAAATTTATATTTCTATTACTATTAACGAAATGTTAATTTCGTTATTAATAATGATTTTTAATAGAAATGTGTATTTCTATTAAAAATAAAAAAAATAAAACAAAATAGAAATCGAGATGTAAATTTCGATTCTTGGTGTTTCAGCACATGTAATATAGAACGACCTGTTCTTAGCTCGCTGTCTTGCTGAATGCCCGTCTACTGCGTTTGCTTCGCCTTTTATACTTGTGATGTGCGAAGCAAGCAGTATCTTTGTTCTTGTGATTTCAACGGTTCGTTGTTTACAAGTTTCTTTCTATTGTTGTTTGTTTTCTTGTTGTTTATTTTGTTTTTATTATATTTGTGTTGTTTGGTATTATTTGTGTAGTAAAATTTAGTTAGTGTAAATTTTATGTTACAATCTTTAAATATTACTTTTTAAATAGTTAATAACGGACTTACTAACCAAAGGTCTTGACACATTAACATTATAAACGAGTTTAAATTTCCCTATAATAATCTATTGGATCATCACAATTGTTATCGCGGAAATAAAATGGATTTTTAGATTTTAGACTGTTAAAATAATAAAATAAGAAGACTATCAGAAAAAGTGATGTATCTTCTACCAGAGAACCCTAATAATAACATTTTTATTGTCAGCTATGTTCGGGAAATTATAATTTAAAGAATACGACCCTATACAAACAATTTAGGCATATTTGAGGTCACACATATCGAGACAGATAAGTTAAAGAATCAATCGATATGGATTAAAAAACTTGGCGCTGTAATAAAGTGTATTTTCATATCTTTACCTTTTAAAATAAAGCAAAATGTAATACTAGTATTATACGTTGATTACAAACCATGATACATCTATCTTCAGGTGGATGAATCTAGCTGTCATATAAAGTCAAACTTTTTGCTTTGTCTCATATCGTTACCTCCTGAAATATGTGATATTGCTCATCTTCACATATTCAAGTTCTTAAATAGACAAAGAAATTAGACAATTTTCAATGTTTCTTTAAGTCTATTTTAGGGAATAGTCAGGAGAGGAGATCTGATTAGCACCAACATATTTTAAGAAGAAATAGTTACTTAATTGACGTATTGCTTTCAAAACTAAGCAAAAATATGTATGTATATGATATACCGGTAAGATCTCAAAACTTGATTTTCCACTATGCTACATGCTAGTGGCACACTTTCTACTAGAAAAGCGAAAGTATTTATTGCTCTTATTAAATATTATTGTAACACATCAGTCAATAAGACGAGTGACTAACTAAGAAAAACAAATTTTTTCTGCCAAAAATCGATTTTACTCATCAATATAATCTCCTTCAAGTACAATACAATCATTCCAACGCTTCTCTAACTTCTCGATGCCGTGCTTGTAGAAGGATTTGTCTTTTACCTCAAAATAGGCTTCAGTTTCAGCAATTACTTTTTCATTTTAGATGAATTTCTTACCGGCGAGCATATTTTTGAGATCAGCGAATAGCCAGTAGTCGCTGGGGCCAGATATGGACTATACGGTGGATGAGGAAGCAATTCGAAGTGTAATTCGTGAAATTTTGCCATCATTTTTATTGACTTGTGACATGGTGCATTGTCTTGGTGAAACAAAATTTTTTTCTTCGCCATATGCGGTCGTTAACGTTTTTTCACAATTTTTGCTTTCAAACGATCCAGTAATGCCGTGTAGTAGTTACTATTGATGGTCGAAATGTTTTTCCCTTTTCGATATAGTCAATGAAGATTATACCATGTGCATCCCAAAATACTGATCTTGAAATACTTACATGGTCATTTAGAAGTTTGTAATGCAGCAGGAAAACACATTTGTTTGTGTTGCTTTACGCAGATAAAATTGTATTGCTAGACCCATGTTGTGTAAAGTATCACTTCAGTTTGCCAATTTCGTATTTTAACTATTACTTTTGAACTTTTTGGTTGCATCTGAATTTTAAAGAAAATCCTTACATATATACAACTTAGTTTTGACTGAGTGAAGAGACACAGACAGCCTCGGCTCACATTTTCTCTTAGTCTCAGTTTTTTGATTTGCATTGAAAGCAACAATAATTTTGATTTTTTCGTGCCCATGACACTCTACATAATATGGGCCCTAGCGATTGCAGCTGGATCACGATAAAGGATATTTCGTTTAGAATCGTTTTGCTTGATTTATTTTTTCCGAATCATTGATCATGTTTTTTAGAAAAGGCGGACGATTGAGAAAAGCCGAGCATTCGTTAAAATCGGTAAAAAGTTTTTAGAATCGGTAAAGGTTTACCCTAAACCCAAATACTTAGGTGTGACTTTAACAAACAAGATTGATTCTCAAAAAGATGTGAGGAAGTAAAACGTGGTAGCAAAAACTTTAAATTTCCAGCTACATAATTATGCTACTCTTTTATAGACGATGCCTGAGCGTGAGATAAAAATCAAAGTATTAAATATAATATATTAAAATGGAAAATTTTTTGTCTTTAATAAAAAAAATCATGAATTCTGAAAAGGTGCAGTCAATTGGAAAAACATTTCTGTGTAAACATATAAACAATCGAACTTATTGTTCCACCAGTCAAACCAAAAGCGAACGGAACATACTTCCGTTGAACAAAATCATATAGAAAAAGCTCTAATAATATTGAACCAAATGCATACATAAGATATATAAATAAGTTTTTGTTTTTAAAATTAATTATTAAAAAACTTTAACGATTGTAATTATTAGACAGAAATATTTTATTATGATACCTATATGACCTACGATGATCACGCTGCACAGTGAAACAAAACAGAAATTAGGCAATCAAAATTCGATATTTTCGGAACCAGTAAAGATATTGACATGAAATTTTTCTAAATACCGTTTTTAAGATGGTCTTTCCTTTAAACTTAATTTGAGCCTCATCCGTGGACCGAAACACCTCTAAATTTAGGATGAAAATCGGGGCATATAGCGATGTCCTTAGTAACCTCAAAAATTATAATAGGTAGATAGTTGAGTTTTTCATTAGTTTCTCCTTAGTTCCTAAGTTATTTTTGGATTTATGCAATTTCATCGAAATTGCGATTATATAACTTTTTTACTACTTTTTCTAATATGAGCATTTTATATTCTTTTTATTCATTTTTATTCATTATGTGTAAAAAGAGTCTTAATTAATAAATTTTTACAAAATGTTAGCAATTTTTTCATGACCATTTTCACTTTTATCTGCGATACCCAATAACCTTTATTGGGTTATTTTATAAAATAACTGAGTTTTTTATAAAATTTTTCCTACTATTAGTCAAATGGTAAGAAGACAAAAACTCCTCCTGCGCTTTCTATGTTTTAGGCCCCAAAAGTCACTAGATAATTATGCAAAATATGACCTTTAATAAACCTCACTTATTTCAACAACAAATTCAAAACGTGATACTATAAGGGCATTTCCTATTTTATAAATATTTAATTTATTCACACTTTTTCTGCTTTTCCCTAATAGGTAAAAGAATTCTTATAGGCGAAAGATAATGCATCGATAATTTGGAATTAACCTTCGATGCGAATACCATATTAAATAAATGTATTTAATGTATTAAGCTCAGTATATCATAGGAAAACTATTGATGCTTTATTGATACCTAGAAATACTAGAAAAGAAAGAAAAAAATAGAAAAAGCACGATTGAAGTGATAGTTTTTTGATGTTAAAGGTGTGAGAAATCAATATAACTGAGTGGTGAAATCAATATAATTTTGTAGGGAAATCGTTATCACTGCTACAAAGCATTCAAATGTATCAACAAAGAATCAAAAAAAAAAAAAAAAAAATCATTTACACTGTTTGTGAAAAATATATGTACATATATATGTATATCTATTATTTTATTCATTTTAAAATGATAATAAAATTAATATTATATATTATATAAAAAAGAACTGCAAAGAATTTATATATGAAAAATACACACAAAAATTTTACAAAATATTAAAGTGAAGTATAGCTTAAAGTAATAAATTTCGCTCATTGATTCCTTAAAGCTCCTTAAAACATCAATAAACCATTGATATCATTACGATTCTTCTGGCATCAATACCACTATTAGTTGTTGGGTTAATATGAATCTATGAAGGGAACGTAAGGTGTTTGCATATTTGCTTTTACTTAATACATTTCACCTCTGCTAAATACTGTTCTATTTTGCAATTATTAAGCAACCCTGTCCCAGTGACTGGTCGTGGTGTCTCTCTCTCATCTGAGTTTATTCACATATATGAGCACTAATTTGATCTTTTTATAACTTGGTTAAATTTGAATGTATCATTTATTTGTTTTGGAATTTTTTTTTAACCATATTAATAGATTTTTATATATCTTCATAATTATATTTAGATATCAATAAAACTTCAATTAATTTCATTTCAATTTCTTTTCTTTACATGGCTTTGCACTCACTTGGACCCTGAACTGCATTTAACATGCCAACGCACTTCGGAAATCATCGAAATAATGATAACAACATCACAATAACAACCACTGCCATATCAATAACAATGTAAAACAAAATATCATCTTCAAATCAATGATATCAATAAAATTGTTATGCTCCTACGATTGAAATGATGATATTGGCACTTGGTCTCGCCATTGACATATGTGTTGTGGCGGCTCTACACTCTGCTGTTGTTGATGACGTCCATACCGGCCAATGCACAAAAAAAACAAAATTAAAAATTTGTTTTATATTACCCAACGTTATCCGGAAAAAACTCACGACTGTACGACTATGCGACTGTAACCACAACAACAATAATCACCAACATGCAATAATAACATCACAACACATGGCCGCGAATCTATCAAAAAAATCTGAAATGGATTTTTTATTTCTTTGCTATTATATTACAAATAAATAAAAAAATCTATTCAATGAAATAAAACGCCGGCTTCCGTGCGGTAAACTTCCTTCGCAACTTTCCATACCATTTTTGAAAATATTTAAATGCCGGAATATTCACACTCGTGTATATGAATTCTTGTGTTTGAATATGTATTTGTGCTCCGGCAAATATGTTGCATATTGATATACATTTATCTACTATATATTTACATGCATGTATGTGTGTATGTGTATGTGTATGTGTATAAAATGTGCCCATAATGTTTGCCAAAACTCCGGAAAAAATTGGTTGGCATATTTTCATCTTTTGGCTTTTGCCTCGATTTCGTTTTTGTTTGCTATGAACACTTGACCCATGCCATGGACTTACTTATCTCATTGCATACGGACCTACGTCATTACATTCACTGCCGTTTCAATTTCATTCCACGCCATGTTTTTTATTTGTGTTCGAACGTCCAACGTTTTCATAACAATATGCATTCATATACACACAAACATACATACATGAATACCTGTATGTGCGACTATTCAAACGCTTGTGTAACGGACCTTTCATATGTGCAGTACCGCCGGATATCCTAGATTATCCCACAAGCACGGACATCACTGCAACCGAGGGCAACAACGTGACGCTGAAATGCGCTGCTACCGGCTCGCCAGAGCCAACAATTACTTGGCGACGTGAGAATGGGGTACTAATTGAGCTAGCAAACGGTACAGAAGGTAAGAGTAACTTCGGCGGCGACTGCTGCTGTTGCTGCTTGCAGCTGTTATTACGATAATGTCCGCGACCATTCCGACTACCAATTTTAAGTTTATAAATTTTAATGTTTATGTAGAGGTGGTTCACCTACATGCACACCTACTGTGCATGTAGGTAGTACATGTTCGGTGGGTAATTTGTAGTAGTTCATAGGTCATAAATGTATGAGTTACAGTGGATATTACCAGCAGTCAAAACAAAAAACGATAAATTAAAAAAATTCTTAAAAAAATGGTAAAATATTACATACATTTCTACATCACATTCATACACACACACGCACATATACACACATGAAATGGTGCTTTTCTAATTGTGTTTGTTGTCTGAGTTCTATTGCTGCACCCAGTTTGGTATTTCTGAATGTAGCATAGTGCTTATTTACCACAAAAAAGAGTTGCCGCTACTCTTGCCGCTAACATGGCAGGTTTAACGGGTTTGACTGGTTTGGATAGCAGGAAAGCAGGAAAGCAGGAAATACCATTTTTCGAGTACCTTTTCAAAAAATACCACGCTCGCAATTCGGTAGCTCACAAAGGTACAATTTTCACTATGGGTTCGGCAATGTTTGCTAGTTTCTTCACGCTTTCGTTGCTTGCAGATACCGCACTCCATTGCCATCTTGCCAAATATGAATGAGGCCGGAGCTCACTCGTAACGCTTAAATACTTTGAAAAACACGAAACTTTCTAATCAAATGTTGAAAATCGTATGAGAGCATTAAATGAAACAATAAAAAAAAAAACTTTCAAAATAACTAGAAATAACAAAAACATTCCAATAATATTAAATTCAAAAATGAAGTGGATTAAATGTCTGTGCTTGGTCCTATTTATTTACGGTCAATCTTTCTTGTTGTTCTGGTTGTTGTAGCATCAAACCTTTTTAACGTTTCGATTTCTGGTGCTTTTATTCCAATGGTGCACATTTCAAAATATTTGATAGAAAAGTTTTCATTAGAAATATGATTATTATAGTTAATCTAAAGTTCACAGACAGTTATCTAAGTCAAAGAAAAAGAAAATTAAAAAGATTTTCAAGATTATTTTTCGCATTATGATAAGATTACTCAAGTCACATGTTAACAATCTTAAGTGAAATGTCTTACTAGCCGTCTTTTATTAGTTAAGCCAATTAATTCATTGGCTTGTTCTGCTAATGGATCTTGTCAATATGTTGTCCTTATGAGAAATATATATAGGAGCTTGAACCATATTATGAGCATATTAGAGAAGATTATTGGTTTCACAGAGATCAAGTTAAGAAGTTGTCTGTTTATTAGATGGCACTTACTTTCAACAACTCTGAGCTGGAGCCAAAATTTATTTTTTTCGCATTATTATTTTTAGGCCTACAAATAATCGGAACTGGAAGCCAGATGCGAAAAATTTGTTAGATAAGAAAGCAATTCTTCCATTTCTTTTATCATTTTGATCAACTTATGGGATGATCTATCGAATTGGTAAAAGACTTACGTTTTGATTTGTTGAGATCTCAAAATATGTGTTCGAAATGAATAGAGTTTAAATGGTGAACTGGTTTTTATTTTTTTTTATTACAAAATGTCAAGCAATATTATTTTTTTATCATAATATAATGAAATTTGGTGTGCATAGATTACTACAGTTATTAAAAAAACAATGTTAACCGCGACCTTTAAGTTTTAGGGATAGTGCTATTATGCCTGGGAGGAGTTTTTGATGGACATTTTTTAAAACAATAAAATTTTTTAAATTTATTTTTCGAACTGTCTGGCTGTAGGTCTCTTTTTGTTAAATAATAAAACTTTAATACATTTTATTAAACCCTATATTTTGACTCTTCTTGAGAGTAATAATCATCAGGATTGCGATTATAAGTTAATATTATTAAAACTGCATACACGTTCTCCTCTTTGTTCTATTGTCTATATGACAATATATGACAATATTCTCCCTTTTGTTCTATTGTCTATATGACAATATATGACAATATAGACCATGGAACAAAGAGGACGACGTTTATGCAATCGTTTCGGCCTCCTCAGATTTCGTAGACAGTGCCTTTACCTAGTATCACTACGAATGAAGTCATTTTTCTCAGGTTATCATATGCTACCTCTATATACCTGTATATATATATATATATATTCCATATATATATTCCATTCTTTATCAACTCAGTAGTTCCTTTGTGTTTTCAATATCAACTTATTTGAATATTTTTTAAATTATATTCTTTTTAGAAAATTTTTAGGAATTTGTACTTAAATTTGTTTTCTATTTTTAAACATTAATTCGAATACTTAAATCCTTGGTTTACTGTGACTGTTGTTGTTTTGTTTGTTATTGGTGTTTACTTCTGTTATTGCTATTTCTGTTGCTGTCATTTAAATGAGTGTTGAAAAGTTTTTAGTACCAATAATAATCATTTGCTATACACAGTTTGGGTTATTATTAACAACTAATACTTGGTTTAAAAACTTTTCCATTCACTTCAACACACAGTACAGAAAAAGCATAAAAGGCAACTTTCATAAAAGAGTCCATATGGCGAGGACCTCTTCATAAAAACTCTGTCCTCTTTTTATGAAACATTTTTTGTGCTCTTTTTATGTTTTATAAAGTTTTTTAATATTTTTACACAATTTCAGTTATTTTTTATTATTATGTTTGTTATTATTGTAATATTGTAAATGCTTGCATATTATCATTCTGCCACTATTTGGTTTAGTATCTGGTATCTATTTTTCGCAATTGCTAGTGCTATGGCTTTTGCCATGACTCTCACCGCAACAACGCTATGAAATGTTTTAGCATATAAAGCAGATACGGAAGTATGGTTAGTTTGCTGCTGCAAATATCGGAACCTTTTTTTTTGTTGTTACTTTGTACACGTTTACAGTGTACTGTGTACTGAATATTATGTATATAAATATAATAGTATATTCGTGTATATCCTATTATACTACATTGCGTATCAAAGTAGTATTTATATTAAAATACTTAAATAATTTCATCGCTAAAAAATTTCACATACAAATGATAATGCATTCATTCCGATAGGTGGTTAAATATCTCCATGAAGACCAATTTGACAAGCATTTTTTAGTGCAGTGACTTTCTTATTTGTGTGAAGTACTACTTAGGGTGACAGTAATGTTTTATTTATTTTGGTTTATCACTTCCTAGGTACTAACTGTAGTTTAAGCTATATGCTGTCTACTTAAAAGGCGAGTTTTCATATATTTGAGGAGACCGCTAGTTACTGTAAATGCAAAATTATATTTAATTTGTGAAAATAATCAAAAATAAATTATCAAATGAGCAAAGATAATGAACAAAGATAATAAAATAAATATCAACTTCAGTAAAATTTTTTGAACAACTCCATATTTATGGATTAAATTTTTGCAGCGGCTTACCGGAAGGCGCCTTCAATGAACCTCTATTGTAACATATCAAAGCGGCATGTTCCATCAAAATAATGCTTTATTAAACCATTAAAAAGTTGTAAGAAGAGTTAATAGTCTAAACCTGCAGAATAGCCTTTTTTTGCTTTCTAAAATACTGACATTATCACAATATAAGCCGTTATTTCATGATCTATGATCAAGTTATAGAGTCGAAAGATCAGTCTTCTAAAATGGTCTAGATATTACTGATAAAATTGCATTCGATTGCGCTGTTGCTACCTAATGTGGCACAGAATTTGTTTCAATGATATAACATAATATACTTTTGATACAATTGTCTCCTGTTGATGCAACAAATGTCGGAATTAATTCCTCTATTTTAGCACCTTTTTTTGTATAATATATAAACACTGCATAATTTTCGACTTTTTGCATTATTGAAAAATGAGGAACGTTTCTAGGGGATATGTTGGACTTACATATTACAAAAAAAAATTTTTAAAATATATAACTGTTTTAAAACTTTTGGTCTAAAGAAAGAAACCCATCACTTAGCTTTCTGTCGCCTTTCCAGTTCAAATTACATTTACAATTCTTCTATCCATTATTAAGTCTGATGGCTTACGATTAGAGCCAATGTTCTTATAGAAGCTAGACACTAAAAGGTGTGCTAGCTATAGTCTAGAACATTCTTTTTGTAGGGGTTAACATCGTTGAAATAAAAAGATATTAAAAACCTAAATAAAAATAAGATACAAAAATAAAAGCAAAACAGAGTGAGAAGCTTGAAATCAAAATTATGAACTGAAAACATACTTATTAGCTGATTGTATTTATCTTATATAATATTTCTATTATTAATCAAATCGGTTTGTTTGAAAGTAGAGATAATAATAGTATCAAGGAAATTTTGTTTTTTAAAATAGACAATTCTTTGTACTCACATAATGGGATTCAAATTAAAAATTTTTTTGGAACTATAATATCTTACAAAAACTATCTAACTAGAATTGCTAGGATGTTTTGCAACACAAATGTTACATAAATATACAAACTGATATCGCTTAGGAACATTGTACTCATTTTGATATTAACACACCCATAGCCAGAGTAAGTATAGTCAAGCTTCGACTAAAAATAAATAAAAATAAAATCCTCATCAAAAAGAATTAGAATGAGCACTAGCTTAACTAACAGGAGTAGTAGTAATAGCAGTAGTAATAGCAAAATTAGTAACTGTTCCAATAGTAGTAAGAGTAGCAGTAGTACCAGTATCATTGGTGATAATTGTTTTACTAGCAATTATAGAACTATTGTACCATTCTTGGTAGCACTACTAGAAGTGGTTGTCACGTCCCCAAACTTATACTATACAATTACAGTAGCCAGATAGTTTATTTATATTTTCATATGTATGAAAAATATGAATATGAAATGCATATACGTATTTAATATGCGACTCGCACTGCACTTCCTTTCTGGCCTTTCATACTTATTCAAACCTTTGGTATTTTTCTGTACTCATAGGTAAACAAATCGATATTTGTTTTAGCTTAATTTTGCATGAATGTATGTGTGTATTCATTTATATGCAAATATTATTGAATCACATAATTATTTTCTATATTTTAGCTTCGGTGTAATTAAATAAATTTAAAAAAAAATTAATTAATTTATGCGACCAATATATTCGCTCATGTCCCTTATGACCTAATCTAGCTTTTAGGCAGAAATTAATTTTCAGCATTTGTTTTAGTAAGAAGTGCATTAAAATTAAAATATATACAATTTATGGAAATACTTAATATGATATTTAAAAAGGATAAAAAAAATTTACTTAGCTTAAAGACATTAAATAACTGGATTTACAAAATTGAACTTTAAACAGTTGAAGATATTTCCACTACAGAGTTACTTGCTGGAATCAAAAAAGTAGAACTGCACGTATGTAAAATTTATATTTTAAATTACATCCTTAAAAGTATTCATTATAAATCCTTAATTAAAATTATGGATTATATACACCAGCAACAATTCAATAAACAACTTTCGATGTTGTTAGATCTAAGTTCAATACTCCGTTTAATTATTCTAATTTCGCTATTTTTATTTTGAAATATTTTACGTTAACTTCAGGTTTTTCAATTAAACTCCACAACCCATTTTGGTCCTTAACATCTTGGTCTCAAACACTCATAGGTTAATTATTATTAATATTTAAAGAAAATTAAAAATAAATTTTTAATTTATAAAGAAGAAAATTTCAAATATTCCTGAAGAACATCCTGCAGAATGCTTACCATTTTCAAATATTTAAAAAGTTCCTATTTTTGAGAAGCAACTTAAAAAACTATTGCAAGCATGGACTTACAAGACTTTTCTGGCAACTATCTTTTAGCTTACCACACTCAATAATCTGTCAAAGGATGTTATGAAAGTTGTTTTGTATTCTGACAGCTATCTTTTGAAAGACAGAAAGCTGTTTTCAATCTTTCAAAAAATCACATGAGAAATTTGCTACTGGGCTTTCGATTCAAAGGTAAAATATTGTTTGTGTTTTTGGTCAACAAAAGTCTCTTTATATAACGAAAATAAAAATTTTAATTTTTATTATTTTATTATAATTTTTTTTTTTTTATTTTCTTGAAAAATCGTTAGAGAAAGTAGCGACTAACAGCTGTTATTGATTTCGCCACGAAAGCATATGGTATTGTTAAAAGACTTTTTAGCACGAATTGTAAATGAAAACTATTTGTTTGAAAGACTTATTCTAGCACAACTAGAATAACTTAAATTTTTCGAACTACCTTTTGTTGTCTCTTTTTAACATCTATCGAAAGACTTTTTACTATCTTCGCCAGAATTACCCTGTTAGGGTATTTCTACAAATCCACTTTCCTACATAAATTATAGTATTGAACCTATATAAACCTATATTGAACCTATATATATAAGTAAACTCTCAATCCATATCTGATGGTATTAGGTGCGGATATTCAGCTTTTCGAGATATTTCATCACCAGTCATTATGTCAACTGATAACAGTTGAATGTGTCCATTGCTGCCTGGCTATCAATTAGGTAACAATAAATTTGTGCTTAAGAGACAGTTGTAATTTTACTTAGCGTTTTCGAGCATTTCAGCTTGTTTTGTTTTGTGGGTTTTAATTCTTTTCAGTACTGAATTTAGACTGAACTTTGAATGCATGGTATTTTGTGACGTGAAAATTTGAGAAAGATGCTTTGGAAGAATATCAAATTTCTTACGATTAAGTCAACTGCCATTATTATCTTAGGTTATCCGTAGAATAGATTCGTTCGGTAGAAATTGTAGAATCTGCGCTTTGAATTTAATATGAATACAAGGAGTGTGACTTCAAGAAGTACACCGTAAATTGACACCGTCGGACACGTTCGCATGATTTTCGTAGTACTCATACACGCTAATCCTTGTGTCCTGTTGAGTGTGATAATCATTGTTTGTTCTTTGTGTAATTCTCCCAAAAAACTGCATCGTAAGTGATCATAGGTTTGACAATTGCTATATAAATCAACTGAAGTAGTTTTAGTGTAAGCCAAAACTTTTACCTTCGATTGATCTGCATGCTAAGTAAACTCTGATAGTTTGTTTTGTTGCTATATTCTCCATAAGAGCTTTTCACTTTAACTTTTGGTTGAATCTTGCCACCTTTTGGCGTTCTAACACTGTCCCATTAAGGCTGATAGGTTTGGGGTGCTTGAGTTCATATTTTCTAGTATTTGGTACAATGGTTTTTGCTGAATTGATGCTTACCCCTATTGAGACACTCTATTTTTTCGTTAGTTTTAGATCTAGTTGAAATCCATATTTTTATCTGTTAAACATGTAGGAAATAATATTTTTTATTTCATTTAAAGTTATTTAATTATTACAATATATGTTAGGTTAAACCACGCGAGCACGACCAACTTTCCTCATCAACCTCCTACAACTAACTCTGCTTGTTCCTTTGCTAAACGCAGAGTTGCCAAGCCTGAGAATTACTGCCTACATACATAAAAAGTTTGTTAAAGACATAGAATTTGTATCTCTTCAAAAAAAATGTATATTTCAAATATATATATATGTATATATATATATATATACGTATACATTTTATCTCGGTGCTTGTCATTGCGAGGAACGCGTTTTGAGACCAGAGAGGCCATAAGGTAAAAGTTGTCACACAAAAATTGTTCGACTTATTTGTATAGACGCCAAACAAAAACTAATCGTACGATATGCGTTAAACTTTGACAGAATGTGTATAATAGTGTTGTGTCAGCGTGAAAATAAAAAAATTTACCGATTGCTTATCCAATCGGGAATTCAAAAATTAAAAATTAAAGTTATTTTTTGATCACAAGGTATCCTAAAACTGTTGGGATGGAATTCGACTTTGCTTATCAAGGAAAAGTTTCATCTTCAGAAGCAGTGTTCTTTCAAAGAGTATGGAGAGATACGGTAGTAAGCTAATTAGTCTTTATTAAAAAGCTTAGGCAAAATATTTGTTTGGTTTCAGGAAGGTTATTATCTCGAAAAATTATTTATTTAGGTAATGAATAATTTATTAATTCATTAATAAGTGATGGCATTAAAAAGCATTAAGTGATGGTATGTATGGCGGAAAATTTGTTTTTTAACATGATAGTTGAGATTTTATCATATCCCGGTGACTTTTCACAGTCTTATCTGTTGTTGATTACTTCAACAGTGTCATTACACATGATTTTTGTGCCAGTGGATTATGCGAAAAATGTTGAGTGGGAAATGCATAGCACCACGTTGCAGGATTTTGTTAGAATATTATTTCTAACTCTTGAGGACATACAATAGATTTTCTTAATCACTTCGCGCCTACTTTTTGTGCGAATTTCTTATTCGAAACTTTGGGTCTAAAGGGAGACTTAGCCCTTATAGCATTAACGTATAAGAGTAATTGTTTTCTACAGTTTGAATATATGTTCTGAATTTATTTATGTTGTTTGAAATTAGTTCTGTTATTATCAGTGAACGAAAATAAACAATAGGATATCGTAGTGTACTGCTAATATCCGAAACTCATCACAAAATTTTCAATATTTGTATTCATGTCCATAACCACAAAAAATACACTTAAAATGAAAGTGATATTCATTTTCATAACCATAAAAAATACACTAAAATAGTATATTGTTTCCAACATCTCATGTAAAGTATTTGCTGTTCTCGTTAGGGCCTTGTTATGAAGAGTGTCTCGGGCACGGCAAAATTCGCTCTTTCGGGCTATACCGAAAATGCATGTTATGCGGAGTGTCACATCAGTATTGCCAATTTTGTATTTTTACTATGTCTTGGTAGTACCTAAATTTAGGAGGAAATTTAGATATTTTCATTTTTAATTTAGATATTTTTCACTTTTAATTTGCCACCAAAAACAACTAGCAAGAAAAAACTCATAGAGGCTGTAATAATGTTAATTTCTTATGGTATTATTTTATAATAATTATTAACAGCACTTACGCCTTTCTTTATAATAAAAGGCTGTGTTGCTTACTGCCATTTTTTCTTCAAAACGTATTAGAATGGTAGTAATTAATTATTACAAATTTTGAAATTTATTACTAAACAACACGGTTTTGCATTAGAGCCGGGGCACTAATACGCCGGCTCTCATGCCGGAGTTTGAACGGCCATATTGTTTTTTCTCTCAATCTCAAATTTAAAATTTGCATTGAAAACAACAACAATTGTACTCATGCCGTGCCCGAGACACCTGCATAACATGGCCCTAAACGTGACCCTTAGTATACTTTTCACGAAGGTAGTAAACTTTAGCAGCCATCATTTTCCGAAAGTAGTATATTTTTAGTGTATTTTTAGTGCACATTTAGTGTATTTTTAGTCTATCGTGCAAAATGTTTTGGAAATATTTTAGAAATCTTTTTAATGCGTATTGTTTTGTTTGCATAAAAAAAAAGCAGAAATGTTGTTTGCATTTGTATTGCATGTGTTTTGTTTGTGTTTTTAAATAAAGTTGTTGTGTATGGCTATCATCTGCATATGCAAGTAGTTTTAAATATGTGCCTTTGAATTTATATGGAATCTGGTTTACCACTAGTAGCCAGACAATACGTCCTTATTTCATCTTTCTACAGCTAAGAAGATTTGTAATCCAAAATTAATTAGCATCATCTATTTATAAGTAGCTAAAATTGCTAAAAATAGGCATTGTTGAAGCATTACTGATTTCTCCAGCTATAAACGGAGTTACTACCATGGCATGTTCTTCATATTTCAGTGCTTTTTGAAAGTTTATGCAGTCTCAGAGAATCTATTCCTATTTAATGCGTATTATGTGTTCGATAATCTTCGAGACGAGGCACGCTCCTTAACTGAGTTTCGCATGCTACTTTAAAAGCGTTGAGAAGAAATGAAGTAAGACTAATTAGTTGGTAGTCTTTAGAATAGAGATCGCCGTTTTTACCTATTTTCATTACACATACAACACCCGCTATAATTCAATGCATAAATATGGTCTAACCACATACAAACTGTTTTGATCTGATCAATTTTGTTAGAAAAATACAAGCTCGTATGGTAAAGAAGGAATAAAAACCAACATGTGGTACGGTTGATGATGCGTCGAGTACAATATTCTTACTTTAGATTTAAATTTAGTCGAAATATGTTCAAATCAACTAAATTATTTTTCTGGATGTGTAGATTAACAGTTTTATACATCGTGATTGAGATGATTACATCCGGACCACATGATTTAAAGAAGGTAAAACTTGTCCACATCAAAATTAAGGTAGAAATATATTTAGGTAAAAAGTCAATAGCTTTTTCTGCTGGGTTAGTGTTGCTTACACAATCTGGATAGTGCATGCTGGGTGAATAATCAAAGAATCCAACCTTTTTTTGTTAAGATTTGAAGTGTTGGGTGTTTAGACAGAAGTTTTCTAATGCTAATAGTTGTCGCCATTTTTTCCACGTTTTCTGCTGTTTTGTCTAATTTGAACTTCTCACACCACCAACATTTTTAAGGTTCTAACTCCTTATTTTATTAAGGTAGCTTAGTGTTGTGCTTAGTGTAAAGTTAGAGGTTAACTGATTCACAACCGTGCTCTGTTAGGTAATGTTAGAGCCATATAATATCAAATTCAAAGTTTTTCATATTAAAGTTAATTCAAAACATCTTATTATATTTGCGGTCTTATACTGATATCACGTTATATTAGTTTATGTTGGGATGAAAAGAGCATTATATGACATAGTAAGGTCTTTTGTGAGTTTCCCCACTTTATTCTACAGATCAAAGTAAAACGTTATTGGCAATAGTATTTCTACTTCGCGTGTCAATATTGTTCTGAAATTAAGTCGTATTTATCTTAGCTCGTATTTATGGTATTTCTTAGAACCATACTTAACTAATTTTTGTGAAAATCAGTAACAAAGTCAATTTTGATAGGACAGGGTCCTGAAACAAAATCTTTATATCTTAAACTAAAACTTCTTTTACTTAAGTAGTTTTTTAACAAAAGGTGAGTATTAGCTGGCATGAGTGTTGTTATTTTATGTATTAAGCCTTCATGCCATACTTTATCAAACGCTTGGGCTACATCTATAAATATGGAAGTACAATATTGTTTATTTCTAAATGAGTTTCTAACGAATGATACAATACAAAACACTAGTTCAATTGTACTATGTTTATCAGGTTGTTCAAATTGTCTAAAGATTTTTGATGTCTTTCCGTTAGTGCATATTTGAGTTCATTAGTAGACTTAGGAAGTAAAACTTTATGTTTTGGGGATCTATGTATGCCGTTGTCATAGTTTTCTAGCTTTCCTCCTCCGTTGTCATAATGCCTCTATTGTTTTGTCACAACAATTTTTTGGGTTGTTTCTTCAGTTCTTATCGAAGTTACTTCAGCACCCGTTGAGATTACTTCATAAAATTGGTTAACACAAGTATCAATTTCATTATTCTCTTTTAACGAAGCATATTGTGGTATGTGGCAAGAAACATATTCACGAAATTTTAACCAGTTTATATATTTCGTTAAACTTTACCTTTGGATAGTTCTATTCTGTTGACATTGTACTGTTTTTATTGTTAATGAGTGATCGGATGATAGTTTAACTGATGAAAATGCGGTGATTTTTCATAGTTTAATATTTTTGCTTAGACCTAAGTCAACAAGATCTGGTACTTTTTGTCGATCAAAAGGCCAGTATCCAGTTGAAATAACATCGAGATCTTTACTTTTTACATCTGCTAGAAGTTTCCGTTCACTTGGTGTTATTAGTCTTGAGTCCCAGAATGTGTGCTAGGCATTAAAATCGCCTGCGACTAGAAATTTATTAACGAGTGTTTTAAAAAACATTTGGAAGTCTTGGACTTCTATATTGTGGTTGGGTGGGCAATATATTGGGGCTATTACGACGTTTTCTCCATATTCATCAAATCAGATAGCTGTTAATTGTAGATATTTTTTGCTGAAGTCTTCTAAATCGAAGTGTGTAAGTCTTTTTTTTTATTATAATACTAGTACCTTCGCGAGCCCTAATTTCGGGATGCTTGGTGTCATAAAAGCAGTAATTTGGAATTTTGAAAGCGTTTTTTTGAGTAAGATGTGTTTCCGAAATAAAAGAATAATATCAATTACATTACTGATTAAAAAATATTCTATTTCATTATCAGAGCTTCCATTAGAACAGTAGACATAAAAGGTTTAACACTTTTCATCAGTGTTTTTAGCGTTTCTTCTAAATTACATATTACTGGTTTAACCAATTGTTGAAGTTGAACAACAAGTAATACATTTGCGTAACTTTTGCCTTGAGAAATTGTTACGCTTATCGCTTCTAACTTGTCTTTTGACTTGTTTAATTACATTTTGCAGTTGCTGTTAAAGATACATAGTTCTATCAGGGTTCGCTTCGGCATCAAGTTTTATTTTAATTTGTCGCCTTTCATCTACTAGTTTGCAAAAATTGGTGGATAACCACTCTTTGTCTTCCCTTCTGGTGAATTCAACGACCTCTACAACGGTAGTATTTAGGGTTTCTTTGAATTTTTCCCATTGTTTGTTTATTGTTTTATCTCCAATAATAGGTCACCGTTTTCGATGCTATCGTTGGGGCTGTGTGTATCCATAATATGTTCCGTACCGCTGTTGCTATTACCGATACGCAGTATCTGAAGTATATTGATTCCTAACTAGTGAGTCTTATTAGGGATATACATATTACAAATTTTTTTTCAGTAAGAAAAAAATTCATCAGAAGGAATTTTAAAGCGCTGGAGATTCAAAGTTTTCAGAACGTGCATATGGTCTAAAATCGAAATTAGATTCTACATCAACTTCTGCATTTAATTTTTTCCAAGCAGAGTGAGAGAGAAGTCGAGAACATCTTCAATGCCAACACAATTATTAACTTTCCCCATAACGCAATGTTTTTTCTCAGATAGATGATGTTTTTTATAAGGCAGGTACACATTTCTTACGCTCCATAACGTCGTTCAGAATTGCGCATATTAACTGTTCTCCGTTATCTTCTTCATCGAAACGATGTTACTTTGTCCTTCATTCTGTGAGACAGGATGGCTGACTTTTAACACCTTCTAATCCATACAATAACACATTAGGATTTTGTTTTCATACTAGTCGTAACGCATCCTCTGGAAAGTTCTCGGACTCACACCAACCGGCACCATTAAAACACGGCAAGTGTGCATACGGTTTAGAGTTTCTTTTGTTAAACAAAGTGTCTGGCAGCTTCATTTCTAATGTTTTCTGCTGTTTATTAGAAATTTGTCATGACTTAACTAAAGCGATCAATTAGTGATACGATTCTGTCAGTAAGCTAACAACTTTGTCAAATTTCCTTTCTGTGGTCAATCTTTTGTCTTTGCTTTCGTAGGGCTTAGTTTCAACACTACCCTCAACTTTTTGTTCAGTTTCCTACACAAGACGTCCTTGTTCATAAGGACAATGTTCTGCTGTAGTGAAATCGACCAAGCATATAATATTCGCTTCTAGGTCAAGAGTTACAAAAAGGATTGGATAAAAAAACCTTGAGTGAATTGTAAAAACAAATACACGGAGATAAATGTACTAATTGCTTGGATAAGCCGTTTAAAGATAATACAAGAGACCACCATCATCTCCGCTGTCTCATAAGATGTTAGAGATCCGTGTCTTTGACGTACGTCTTATACTACTCAGTCAATTGCCATTATCAGCTATGTGAGTAACACTTCTGAGGCGCATTTTAAATTCGTATTATTTTTTGTTTTGTTTTGTAAACTAGTTCTTAAATATAGGTTTAAATATATGCATGTATATATATTTACAACTTTTCAACCAAATTTGGGTGCTAAATTTATGTTAAACTATTAAATGATCAAAACAGTCAAAAAAAGAACTTTTATATATATTGTGTCTACTAGAACAGACTTTATATAGTATCTATCTGAGACCATGATAGTTATTAATTAAAAAAAAATCACCAAAAGTCTTATCATTCGTCTATCAAAATAAAATTTAAAATATAATAATTTTATTTGCTTTATTTGTATCATATTTTTTAAAAATAATTATTAATATAAAATCAATTATTAATATAATATAAATAATAAAAAAAACATTTTGTTGATATATTTTACTACCTTTCGAAACCTCTCTATCAAATACAACAGTTTCTATTAAGTAAAATAGTTACGGTTGTCAAATTGACGTAGAATTAATTTTAATAAAAAAATATGTACTTAAATTTTATAAAAATACTAGAACGAAATCATGATCACAATACTTGTTAAATAAAGAAACAATAACTCCTTACCTATACTAACTGTTTAATCACCATTCTCTGCTGAAAAATAATACCCCCGACTTGTACCTCATATATGTTTTTCAGAAATAACTTACATAGGTACAAGGCGTTTTATTTTGGTCTGCAAAAATAGTTTTTTTGCGTCAATTTTGAGTTTTTTGTTTTTAAGGCAATATTAGTAAATAACTTTGCGTTTTAAATTAAAAAGTAGAATGGTGTGTGGAAAAGTTAAAGCATAGAGTATATAAATATAGAGTGTGCATCACTAAAAAAATCTTAAAAATGATAAAATAGTTATAATATATAAAATAGTTTGCGCCATCACAAAGCTTTTTCAATGGTTCTTGTAAACACGTCGAGGTTTTTGAACACGTATTCAAACATAAACCAGATGCAATTGCCATTAAAAAACCCCTCAGTGATTTAATGGGCCCTGTAACGAACATCTAATCAAGCTTCTTGATTTTTTAATTTTGCTTTTACTTCGTAAGCATTGCTTGTGGGCCTTAGAGAAGTCAAAAATCAACAAACATTTCTAAAATGAATAAGAAAAATGTTAGTTCTACAATTCAAGTTAGCACTTAATTAAGATCAATTAAGACAACTCTTATTAACAATAATATAAAAGAACTTAGCCAGAATTTAATTATAAAATATAGTGAATTTATATATTTTGTGAATGTTCAGCATAAGAACATTTATTAAAATAATTTTGATTATTAAAAATGTGTGCGAGTTCTTCTAATTTCATGCTAAACTAAATGGGATTTTTATACTGCACACATTTAGCAACAAAGTTCAAATTTATTGCAAATGATCATTAAATAATGAAAAATACATAAAAAAATGAAATAAAACGATTTAGGCCTTGTGCGAGTTCAAGTAAATTGAGGTAAAGTAAATTGACATTTCCTAGGGATTTTTAGCACTGCACTTATGTAAATATATATTTATTTATTTATTGCACTTATTTATTATTTTTGGTTAAATGTTTTTAAATTTATTTATTTATTTATTGAACATTTTATAAAATCGTCACAAAGTTCACACCTGATTTATCCAATTTATTTACTTGAAATTCTGGTAAATATCAACATTCGCTGCCATACCGACATAATTTACTATTTCCTTCAATTTCCCATCAATTTACTCGAACTCGCACACGACCTAAATAGTCAAAGATTACTAATAGAGCATACTTATATCAAAAATAGCGTTTGAGTGTGATGATGAGCACATATCAATGAAAATTCAGTCTCATTGCACACATTTAGTAAAAGGACTAAAATATTGAGTAATTTCTGGGTTTTTAAAAAAACAGTAGAACAAAACTTTTGCGACTGATATTTTATTCGACATGCACTCTCTATGTTTATATACTCTTTGGTCATACCCAAATAAGAATTTAGACAACTTTCGGTTGCTGCTTTTTTCTTGAAAATTTACAAAACAGGGACAAATTTTCGGTCCTTGGTTTTAACCGTACATAAGTTTGATATAAGCTTGTAAAAAATTTATAATTTAATGAAGGTAATGTTATCGTGTGAATTATGTTCTATATTTTATGTTAATTATTCTATTACAGTACTCAGCGTGGAAGGCGTAGACTTGATGCTGCCATCGGTTAAGCGTCAACACATGGGCGCATATTTATGTATTGCCTCAAATGGTGTACCTCCAACCGTCAGCAAAAGAATATCATTAGTTGTACATTGTGAGTAAAAAAAAATAGTTAATAACAAAACGAAATTTAATTAAATATATCAATAACTTAATTTTAAATTTTTATTTATTATATATATTATATACAGTTATGGGTATAGTTGTAGTTGTAGTTGTAGTTATAGCACAAACCAAAATGGTTTTTCTAATTTATAGGTTGTCAAAATATAAACTCTATTTGAACGACATTTCACATTAATCTCCAAAAAAAATTTTTAAATCCGATAAAGAGCTTAAATCCCAATAACTGTTTCTACATATATATATTGTATTTTAAATCTGAATGAAGAATAAGTTATTGGCAAAGTAAAATAAGGAAAAAGCTTTTAAAGAGAAGCACATCGTACAGGAACAAAATCTGTAAATTATTATTACAACACATTATTTAGTAATAATAGTAATAATTAAATATATTTAATTGTATTTCTTTGATATTATATATATATTATATGCTTTAAGTGACAACAGTTTTTGATTTTTATACAAGTATATATGCTAGTAAAGTAAATAGTTCACAAAGAGTCTTTGTATAATGACCTTTTTTTTAGCGTTACACTCAAATCACATCTCTTTAATTTTTAGTTCCACCTGTAATAACAGTACAGAACCAGCTAATTGGAGCTGTTGAAGGAAAGGGTGTTACCTTGGAATGTCAATCGGAAGCATATCCAAAGTCAATTAATTATTGGACTCGTGAAAGAGGTGAAATTGTCCCACCTGGTAAGTAAACTGAAAGTTTTATACGCTCAATATAAGAAGACAGTATTGCTACATTTTCTAACGAAGCGCTATATACTCTGTTTTATAATTAACTATATTTTAAAAACATTACATCGGTATGTTTAGAAAATGTGTAGTATTCCTGATTATTGTGATTAATTACCAAGAATGATTTAAAGTCAGCTATAGATATTTAAGAATGATGTTTCAGATGTTTGGAGAAAATTACGATCACATTCCTTGAGTCTTATACAGACACGTTTGTCCATTTTCTATAAATTACTTATTATGTTCAAGCTGTTTTGAGCTAGTGCACTTAAACACTTATACTCATTTTTAACTCGAGGTATTTTCAAAACCCCTCTTTACACCTTGACTAGATTATTGTTTATCACTTCATCAGACTAAGCAATAATTGACCTCAGATCTCAGATCCACCCCGAGGAGCCTGTAACCATTTTGATATTTGATAACTCGGTGTTGGTAAGTCTGTTAGTTTTCGCAAATATTTTCAGAGCTCTATCCTTTACGTATTTTTTAATGGGATCAATCTTGATGTCTCTGAGGACGTCATTCGTCCTAATGTACCATGGAACTTTGAAAAGTCCTCTCAGGGCCTGGCTTTGTGCAATTTCTAGCTGGTGAATAGTAGTGTTTAAAGCTTTGCTAAACGCTACACAACCATATGGAAGTGATGAACGAATTATTTGGTTATTATTATTATTATTATTATTTTCATCCATCTTAAGCAGTATAGAAGTAAGGCAGAAGTGCATAGTTACGGCACGTATATTTTGCACATACTACTTCGCCATTGTAAATATTGGTCCTATACGTCTTGTGTTGATATATAAATGTGAGTTTGAAACCACTCGAGTATACTTGATTATTAATCCTTTTTAAATTTAATACTGTTATTTTTTCCAATTATGCATTTATTAATTAGTTTCTAAATAACTAAAAAATTTACTTACTCTTTAGAGACAAACATTCTTTCAAAACGTTCTACTGGCTTATTTCAGGAATAGATTATATGCTTTCATGACCTGCTTTTGTTGGATTTTGGCCAACTTATGCGTGCATTTTTAGCAGAATAAAAGGTATTCACGAACTTTGCACTTCTGTTTCTAATGTCGGGATATTTATACGTTGCTTTCATATTATTTTCGACCTTCTTACTTTGCAAGTTTTCAAACACTAAAGCTCGTATCTATGCAAATTAACAATGCAACCCTTGCATTCTGTGCATGGCTTAGACGTGCTCTAATGTCACATCCAACTTACACACCGAGCTGAGTAGCACATATTCATTGACTTATGAATTCCACCTTTGTTATTATCGCTTGACTAAATAAATATATTTTGGTTATGAACTGTTTTAAATGCAAGCCATTGCGACACGAGCATATGAGATTCTGCGATATTAGTAAAGGCAGTTAGGTGGTTAACAGTGTTGCAGTGCATAACTTTCAGGTTCCTTCAACCTTTAGTTTATATGAATTTTTGTCATTTTGTATAAAAAGTTTTAATTTTATATGAATTAGAATTTTCTACTCTGTTTGGCTTACGTTGAGTTATGTGATGCTATTTCATCTTCTTCGTATGTAGTAGGAAATTTGCCTTTTTGTGGTATTTTCAGATCATGTTAGCTAATATGTGCTCTTGATATTTTCTGTCGGATGATATATTCTTGATTTTACTTTTCAAATTCTCTACTAATTGCGTGACAACGTGCCACAAAAGTTTCAGATTCCATAACCCATAACATTCTACTTGCAGTTGTCCTAACTACAATTGTTTCGAAAACTTTTTGCTGTAAATTTGGCATATTTTATTATGTTAATATAATTAGTATAATTGTGCTTTGTGTTATTGCTCTCTGTCTGTGATTAAAACAAAAATTATCCGATTTCATTACGCAAATATAAAACAAATATAATAATGTTTTCCTCAATATTTCTGTTTTTTCCTAGAACAGATTCGAAGGGTTTGTTTTAAACTTGATTTAAAAATACAATTAATTGGCAAATGCATCTCTTCTAATTATTGTTGAAGAATATAATATAATTTCTGCTACCGAAACCTATAAGTTTGAATTCATTTTGTTCAATTTCTTCACTAATTGTAAATTATTGTGCAAATTTAATGGCGTAACTCTTCACAAAATAATTGTTAACTTAAATTTTGAAATTTGACCCTTCTAACGCCTTTAAATTTACTTCAACATATGCTCAAAATTAAATAATATATACATACTACTAAAGGAAGAATGATGAGGTAAATCTCACTCATATAAGGATAGACTAAACAGTAAGCAAATGCATGTGTTTGAAGTGCATTAGGTATTTCCAAAGAATCTAAGAGAGTGTAGCCACTGGATGTTAATTTGCTGAATTATGGTAATGTTGTGATAAAGCTTGTATGGCTCGTGTTTTATTGGGATGAGATAGTCGTCGTTAATTCGTAGAGCATAAAAAATCTTACGAAGAACTTTCCTCTCGAAAACTCCCACTGTTGTTTTATCATTCTGTGATTGCGTCCATGGTTTTGTGCCATATAGAAGCTTATGTAAGATGAGCAACCTATATTGCGTAAATACTGCTCGTTGATAGAGAGTTCTACATCCTAGCTGCCTAATGAGTCCAAGATATCACCTAATGGCAATGGTGATTCTTCGTCTTATTTCCAGGCTAATATTATTGTTGTTAATTACGGCGGTGCCAAGGTAGAGGAAATCATTGGTATATTCGAAAGTATAGTCACCAATCACTGTTTCGGCTTTCGAGCACGCACATTTCACCAGTAGTCGATATATTCATCGTTATGTTCTCATTTACTGCTAAGCCCATTTCTACAGTTGTGGCATCACGCTTGTTACCCCCAATGGTGCGGATGTCATCAGCATAAGTAAGGACTTGGACACATTTGTGAAATATTTTTCCACAACGATTAAAACCTGCTCAAAGTTTCTTCCATGACGAAATTGAAAAGATCCCATGATAAGAGATCACCTTGTTTGAAGTCTTGCATAGTAAAAGCTTTGGAGAGACTCGGTCCTACTTTGACTCTTCAACGCCATTCTGCAGTGTTGTATTAACTTTGCGGGAATATTGGCGACGCTACCTGTACTAGTATATCGATTTGTGGTACGATATACAAAAGCTGCTTTATATTCGAAAAGAAGATGATGGGTGTTCTTGGGCTTTTTCTAGAATTTGTGAATATCAGGTCAATAGTAGAACGACCATGTCGAAAGCCGTGCTGACAACGCCCAACCAAGAAGTTGGCATGTGGCTTACACCTTTCACATAGTTCAGTTAAAAGGACCTTGCACATGATAAATATTATTATTAAGCGCTATATTTCAAGACAGAATAAGATTACAATCGTTGGGTGTACTTTCATTTAACCATATTCTGCAAATAATCTGATGTAAGCTCCAGGTCAGCATGTCGACGCCAGCCTGTCGCTTTTTTGTTCTTTAGTCACCGTATACGGGGTTAGCAATTGAAGTGTTTCCTAATCAAGCGACCATATCCTTTTGTTGAGAAATTATGTTTTATTGATTTAAATTACAAAAATTTGAGGAAATAATCAAAATTTTAGAGTCCATTTACTCTAGCTCGATATCGTCACCTTTTCTCTTGAGTATGGTCTTCAAATGGTCAAAAAATAAGTTGCATCTTTCAAGAAATATTTGTTGCATGTTTATCCGGAAATTTGGCCCATTCTTGAAGAATAGCTCGCTTCAGCGCATCCATATTGCCTTATTTTTTAGCCCTCACCTTGGTTTTCAAAATAACCCAGATGGAATAATCCATCGGATTTGCATCTGGCGAACTCGAAAGCCATTTTGTAGGCGAAAGGAAGTGTGGAACATGATTTTTAGCCTTTATTAATTCACATGAGCCGAGCCTTGTTGAAGCGTCCATGGTCTATGATCGAAATATTTGCATGCCCACAGCTCTAAAACAACTTTCGAAACGTTTTCCCAATAATAAATCCCCTTGATTTTGAGACCAGGCTCGATAAAAATGATTGGAGAGCGTCAATCGGCGATAACAGCTGCCCATACCGTTACTTCACATGGAAAATTACTTCGGGCGGCTATTCGTAGTTTCATATTTTTGGCAGTGCTTTCAGTTAAATAAACACGATTACTTTGAGAGTTTATGAACTGCTCAATGAGGATATTTTTTCGTCAGCGAACACAATGTTTGAAAATTCACCACGTTCGTGCAAGCTTGACGACTCCTTTGCTTTTTCGAGTCTAACTTTTTGTTGCTCTAGTGTAAAATTTTGTGTATTTTGCAGCTTGTAAGGATTAACCTCGAACTAATTTTGGAATATGCATTGGATGCTTTGCTGGAATATTTTCACTTCTTTGGCCATTTGATTACTACTACAGCGTGGATTTCGTTAAAGTCGAGCCTTAACTTTTCTGACCATTTTAGGTGGTTGCTGTTTTTTTCTTCCACGCATTTGGCGACGCTAGCTGTTCTAGTATATCGATTTGTGGTACGATATACAAACAAGTGAATTAAAAATATTTTAGGTGTTTGACTTCACGAATAATAGCTGGTTGTGATTTTCAATCAAATATAATGAATTCCATTTCGAATAAATTTTGTTCTATAAAACTTACACGCAAATGCTTGTAGTAGCTTGTAAACAATATAAAGAGCTGTCATTCGTATGAACTTCACGTAGTTGGCAATATCAGTTTGACAGACATATCTTCAATCACGTAACCCTTTATTAGGTTAGGTTAGGTAATCCCATCTACACTCACATCCAGTTTATTTTTTGAGAATTCGTTGGTTTTTAATTTATTTATTTTTTAAAAAAAGTAATGTTATTTAGTATATAATTTACAAGTAGTTAATTTAATTATATTTAAATATTAAATACGAGTAATTATATCCTCTGATTAAGTAAGGACACTATTCGTGAACCAAAATACGTTACACATTATGTAGTGCGCTCAACGCATTGGTTAAAATTATTACGAATTTGTTCCAGAGATCGTTTTCTTAGGTACGCTTTTTTAATGGCAATACATAAGTCATTGACCGAGGTGAAATTCTCAAAGTGAGAGTATAACTCGAATATGCTGAATCCATCAGTTTTCGCTAAATACGGGTTGTACAATTTAGAGGATCTGACTGTGGTAGTGTCTCTCCAGCCAACTTGCAACGTGCCACGAACTTATAGACTTCTGCAAACACGTTGGAGTCATTTTCACCCGCAAAATATGATATCACCTTGCACACTTTATCCACGGTTGACACAATTGATACCATTGTGGCTGGCGTAAATTTTTCCTCCTGTCTCCTAAGTCTGAGTTGTTGTTTCTTATTTTTTGCATTGATTGTTCCACCATCTGCACCATCCTATGTCATGACAACTATCAATGTCCAGTTTCTGTTGAAAGTTCTTTGTTTGTTCGATCAAATGGTTGAAGCCGTCAAATCTTCTACTCTTTTAGATAGGGTCCTACATTTGTGCTGGCAACCCTTTTTTCTGTCTTACAGGTCACGGATAACCTTATCCTTTTCCTCGAATTGTACATTGTCGACTCTCTCTATTTGTTAAATATAATAATTTACTAGTACTGTAAGCTTGATAAATTTACTAAATGTTGATAAGGTTTTTATCAAACAAAACTTTTTTTTTTAACATACCAAGCATCTTTCACAATGGTGACTAATTGATGAGTGAACATTATTAAGAGCATTTATTATCTTAATAATTTATCATGAAACGAGCTTTTTATTTATGGCACACAAAACCAAAACCTTGATAAATAATAAATTTTGATAAATAACGAAGATATTGAATTTTTAAGTTCACTGAATAACAGGGTTAGTCTCTATAATTTGTTCCAATTTTTTAGTATGTTGACTGCTACTGCTTTATTATTAATTGAACTTAGTAAGTCGAATCTTAAAAGCTATACATTGCGGTTTTTGACTCATTCTACAAAGAAGAAATGAATTTTTAAACTGGTTGTAGTTGTCTATCCTTTATTTAACCAAGAATCAGCTGTGTTTCTTTATTTGATACCAAATAATTAATTTCAGAAATAATTAAACGTTAACTATCCTTTGAGTTCTCGAGCAGTACTTTGTCAGTTATTTGAACAAATATAAATGCAACAGTACATTTTTTTTTTGCAGTAGGTGGAAAGCCACAGTGTGAGACTTGAACCCTCTAAAACCACCTCTGAGGAACGTATATGGAAGATTGCAGTCGCGTGCAGCAGATACAACCCTATTCCAGTAATCAAGAAAGAGAGATTAGAGCAAGAGGCTTAATACCTAGCTAACTAGGTTCATCTGAGCCAGAAAGCATGAGCGTAGAGTGGTGAAATTGATTATTAATAAAGGAAGTAAGGTTATTGCGCAAGCGCTGGAATACTAGCGGTAGACTCTGTGACCGGAGTCACGAGAACCGCGGTTGAAGAGGGGGATGTTGGAGGGATCAGAATCCCAATCATCGAGGTAAAGATATCGGGGGTATACGTGGCATAAGGCCTGAACTAAGTCCACAGGAAGGATGCTAGGGGTTAAGATGTCAGACGGGAGGTTGTGGTACTCATCGATGCGAGTAATTTTGTCTGAGTTTAGAAAATACAAATTCATAAAATATACATATATGAAAATCATCTTATATATTTTAGAAGAACTATTATAATTATGTTATATAATTATGTTATTTTAAAAAAAATCTGACAACTTGGTTGTATCTACTGTACGCTGCCCTGTGCTGTCCTCTTAATATTACAATCTCAATATCTAGTTATTATTTTGTAATACCCAAGGCTTTAATTTAACTTTAGGCCAGCAAGCAGTAAATGTCAACAAATAGGAAGAATTCCAAATGAATTAAAAATGAGAATTAGTTGAGCAGCATCCTTTTTACTGTGATTTACATATGTAAAAAATAAGAAGACGCAACCAGCAACAAAAATCAACGCTTCGAATAAAATACAATGTCCTGTCGGCACGACTCTTTTCCTAATTTTTATGACATCCGTCTCCGCTCGTCCAACTCCGCGCAATTCGTGCTGCTCAGTTAAGCTTATTGTGGCCGAAGGCTGTTAAATGAAGCTGTTAAGGTGAGAGCAAGCGCAAAGGCGTCAGGCGTGTAATGTTAACTGCTAAAAAGTTTTTAATTAACTGATTTAGTAATAAAGTTTCGCTGAATTCACTGGATTCGCACCATGTAAGCGAATGTACGCAAACCCTGCGCTGGTGAGAATCTGTTGTATGCCCGTGCATAAAAAATATATTAACTTAAATATGTGTGGGCATTTAATGTCTTTATACCGGCCTTGTCTGTCCGTTCCGCTTAGAGTAACATTAAAACCGCATAAAAATGTCACAATCACAAATATTTCATATGCATTTATTTATTGTTCCCACTGTTAATTGTCGCAAATGCATTTGTGAGTTTGTTTTAAATGCGGGACATTTAAGCTATTCTAGCACGAAATCTTTACGAAAATTCTTCAGTAATTCTTTAAAATATTTTAAACTGAATTCTAAATAAAAAAATAAATTTTAAAATCAAGAAATTTTAAAAACTAAATGATAAATATTTAATGTTAATTTTTTCTTGCTGAGAGACGCGTATTTATGACAAAAAAAAAACTATTTAAAAGATAGACGGATTCGAATAGCAAAGAAAAGAAAAGGACAAAAATTTATCTAATTTTATTGAAATTTGGTTGACCATACAACACTATTTCGAGTATTGCCAAGTACTCATCACCAGTGGTCCTAGGATATATTCGAATTTCTTTTTAATTAGTTTATAGTATATATATAATATCTTTGGACTGCAAGTGCCAAACTTAGAACTCATGCCTGTCGAATTTGAAGCGGTGACGAATCGTTTTTTTCCACATGTAGCCAAGGCTACACAAACTTTCAATGCTCAATGCTCAAGTTCCAGGTTTTTTTTAGTCACTTTTTATTAAATAAACATTTATGTTCTTTTTGCGTAGAGACTATTATATTCTTGGCTCTCCGCAATTTGACAACGACTCTTGATAAATTTTATTATTTTGAGTCACTTTCCCCACTACACAGTATGTCGATATAGCTGGATATCGCGATAGCGAAATTTGTGATCGCAAAGTTATAATGTTCAACAAGTACCAACTTTTTTTGGAACATGTATGGATCACGGTTATGTGATGTCAAATTATACAAGAATAAAAATATGTCACCTTAGAGTTCCTTTACCACCCATTTATTTTTGCTACAGTGTATTTTAATTTCTACTGAAATTTATCAGTAACAATATGTTATACTTACTCTAGAATGTTGTGACGTATGTTTTACAGAGATATTTTGTCTCTGCGGCATCCCGGAGTAATGTCCAGTAGTAGTGAGTAGGCCAACTAGCACTTCATTTGTCCTGGTGACGTTTTTCCATGGCTGCAATATCGTGATGAAAACGTTTCCTATGTTCGTCGCTTACGGCACAGAAATTTTACGGAAACAAATCGATATAAGAATTTAGAAAATGAAATCTTCACATGAACTACTTCCGTAATTCCACTAAGCAATTTAGGTACAAGATCTGTATAATTTTTGGCTCTTAAATTTTCAAACATATTGTCAAACTCACATAAGTTTATGTATTTGTGATCTAACAAATATGCTCCATAGTTCAACAATTTTAGTTCACTAACTTTCTGAAACTTTCAATTACAGAATACATAATTTCTTTATCGCTCTTTCAACAACTATTTTTTTTGTTTTTATTGTAGCAATTCGCACCAATTTATCAGCTCCTTTGTGCAGTTTTTGAACCTATTCTAGTAGACAATGTGAAGAGCTTAACATTTCATGCTTCAACAATTGTCCAATTTTAATATTTAGTTTATTCCTTTTTTCTGTTTTCTGTAACACAGTCCTTATGTATTCTTAATGCCATATTTTACATAGATCTTGCTTGATTTTTTGTAACTATTTTCCAAAGTTTAAAGTTGAACCTGTTAAATTTTATTTTTCCGTTTTAAAACTGTTAACAAAATTTAAGTTGCTAGGTCTAAAACTAATTCTAGGTGTATAACATTAGTTGTCAGACATACAAAAAAAGGAAATATCCTCTGTATGATTGGGACCGTAGGAGGTGTGAGCTTTTTAAACACAACGGATCGGCGTCACTGACCTAAGTATGGCTGAAAGTCCTGAAATATTGTACTCGTAACTTAGGTAGTTGTCTCAGTAATGGTTATTGTATTTTTGTTTTAAGTCTGCAACATCTAATACACTTTTGTATATACACCCTTGACAGTACTTGTAAATTGAAAACTCCAAACTAAATTCCCTGTGTAATTCTCGTGTTTGTTATAGTAATGCCAGTATAATGATGACAATATACTGTTCATCCGCAAATAACTTTTTTCCAGTTAAAAAATCGATCTACCAAACTGTCTTCTGATGGTTTGTATGTTATAGCAAAACTCGTTTTTTGACGAACTTCCGATTGTATCGATTGTTTTTTGTGAGAACTTAAAATGACGATACAAGACAGAAATATGGTTGAAATGAAATTTTTATTACTATAATATGGTATATAATTTCCATGGATTTAATCTATTAAATTCAGATTTCTGGTAATATGTCCGCCACGACTGTGAGTTTCATGATATATTCGATGAGTCCAGTTCTTGACTATTTTTTGGAATAAATGCGACCGTATGGCGTCAATAGTGGAATCGACATTGGTTTCTAAAGCTTCGGGAGTTGCTGGTTTGTCGGCATAAACCAAATAACTTAACATAGCTCCAATAAACAATTAACGTGAGGCGTTAAATAGCACGAAGAGTGGCCATTAACAAGGGCCCACTTCTGGAAATAAAGTTGTTACCAAATTATAAGTGGATAATAGAAAAAACAGTATTTATTTATGTTTTATTAAAAATCAATGGTTTAACCACATATTCCAGACAAAGCATGTTGTTTCATCAACAACCATTATGGTTTGTAAAAAGTTTAAAGTACTAAATATCCAGTAGAACATTGTCCCTGTGCGAGGCAGATTTCTATGTTAGACCCCATTATAATATAACCCTTAATTTTGAAAATAATATTTTCAAATAGGAAATAAACTGTAAACAATTCTATATAGAGATAAACTGTAAAGAACTATAAACAAAATATTTTTTTTAAGTTTTTGTATTGATTTTATTAATAATCATTTCATTATTGATACATAATCTGTAATGTCTGCAGAAGAACAATAATAGGCGGTGATGATTAATTCGCCTACTGTAGTACATGGAAGGACTAACAATTTTTTTATGTTTTCGGAAAAAATTGTGTTCTTTACATAAAGATTGATAATATTTATCACTACTATCAAAAGTTATTCAAACCGTATTGAACAAGTAATCGTGATGTTGCGCCTCTCTTAACTTCTTTCATCCTTCATATAATGTATACTTTATATATATTCACTTTCTAAAAAAAAAGCTCAAAAAATAATAACTAAATTTGTTTTTTTTTTATATATTTTAAAAATAATTATTATTATTTGAATTTTACTTTTCTCCGTACAAACAACTTATACATTATACGTTCATACTTATATGACAAACACAACTAGGGTAGAACATACACAAAGAATTTTTATTTTGCTCTATTTAAAAATAAAAAGCCCGAAAAGTTATTTTTAAGTTTTATATTTTTAAAGCAAAAATGATAAATGGTATGAGTGATTTAGTTTTATTATTTTTGAGTTCATTTTCTTTTTAATACACAGTTTTCGAAATTGACGGTAAAGAACCATTGAAACATATCCTTAAAATATAAAAGTTCCAGTATCAACAATTGAAGCATCTAGAAGATCTACAAGGAGACAGTTAACTATGATTTGGAAATTAGGAGCCAGTCGTCTAATTCAGTTGACTTAGCGTATGCTATTTCTAGGGCTGAGTACGTATTGGGATTTCTCGAATTGGTGTAAAAATGCTTAAATTTATCAGATGTGGCATTGAACTATATTATATACAAATGGAGTCACAGTTCAGAGAAGCTGAGATCTAAGCGGATCAAATAAAATATGACTTCGGTGTTGGCAATCTTGTTGGATATACTGTATGAAGTTTTGTTAATATAAATTTGAACACTACCCCATTAGGTGTAGCTTAAATGTCTTCATTACACCTATTTTGTAATACTAGCACTACAAAATATAACTCTTCAACTCAAGTTTAGTTTGGTTTAGAGTTTAATTAAAAGTGTGTTGAAATTTCAATCGATTAAGGGTATTGCAGAGGTGTGCAAACTAATCAATCTAATTGAATTATTTGGACTAAAGCTGCCTACACTAATCGCTTGTAATAAATTTTTTAAACTAGCGCTTCAGCAACAGTCTAAAAGCATATTTATTATTGGAGTTGCTTTCGACCACCTAATAAAAAGTTAAACACCAGTCTTACACCAGATGAATTCGTTAGAAATTGATAGTGGTCAGACAACATCAATCTAAAGTGCTGTACATAGCTCATCCATACTTTTTAATTTGTACAGAACCGTCTGTTTACAACTGATTTTCTTAGTCCGTTGACACTAAGGATAAGCCTTTACTATTCTTGTCATGTCCTTCTTCATATTACGCCAAACAAACTGCTACCAAATTTGTTGAATCATCTCCTTAACCTTTAGAAGATTCATCGTGCACATGTTTTATCATTGATATGTACACTAACAACTCGGTAGCTAGGAAATATTGAACATTTAATTTGCAAAGAGAGAAGCAGCTGCTGAATGTCGTACTCTCTGCATTTATTGAATGCAAAACTGATCAAAATCAAACTGGTCCTTACCATGAATCGCCTTCATATGCAATAATAAACAGCACCTTCGTTGCTTTTATCTGGAATATAGTTGATATAAGTGGTAACTAACCTATAAACTGGTGCAGGTGTCGGATTTTATTAAAAAGCCAAAGCAATTGATTTGTGATCCGTCAAAGCAGTGCAAATCTTGTACTTCAACCGTTGCTAAAACTGATACTGAATCTGAAGCAGAAGAATATTGCACAGATGAAAGTGAACTGAAAAAAAAGTTCATAAAAGTTGAAAGTAAAAAAACACTTAGAAAAGAAAAGCGATAATACCCTAACTCCCTTAAACAAATTAGAGGTAAAAAATGATCAACAATATCAGAAAGAAACTAAAATCCCCATACCACCTCCTATAAACGTTAGTAATGTTGAAGACTTCAATAGCTTTAGAAATGAGGTCTTAGAAAAAATAAATTGAATTGTTCAGTTTAAGGCTTTATCCTACAGTAATATCAAGATCGCTTATCAAAATGATAATGATTATCGCCAAATTAAAAGTGTAATTCATGTAGAATCTAAAAATCCTAATGGAAATTTTCATGACTCAACTCAAAAACGAAAAAGCGTACCGATTTGAAATAAGAGAACATACCATCTTGGTCATGAATGGTAAGGGTTTAAAACGTTTAAAAAAAAGTAACAGTCAACGGAATAAAAAATTTCAAATCATACCTACTATACTTCGTAGATATCACACAATGAACTGAGAAGGCTAAAGCGAACAACAACTGATGAGTTAATATAGATAATATTGTATTATAAATTATTTGTATGGAACCCGAATTAAGGTTCAGTAAACTCACACAAGTATTACTTAATATCTATTAAGCACAATCCAGCAATAGTAATAAATTAACAAATAGTTCACACCAACTGCGTCTTACCATTTATCTTATTTTCCTTGATCAACGCCTGACGCTCATCTCACGTTTCTACTGCAACGATACAGCACTAAAAATTAACACTGAATTAAAATCGCATGCGCACAAACTAAACCTAATTCACAGTGATGCTTGTAGGAAATGCAACGAGCCGGATGCAGAGGAAACTCTGGAGCATCTGCTGTGTAACTGCCTGGCTCCCTCGAGAACTCTACAAAAATACTTGGGGGCTGTCAATTTTACCGGACTGGAGTACATATCTGAGGTTTCTAATTTCTAATCTAAAACAGTGTTTTCTTGTTCTTTATTGGATCTTTGTTCAAAACTGCCCTTAAAAAAGATATGTATATTCCAACTACTCGGACCACGACTAAAGTGTTCCTTGGTTTCTTGGTATAAATGAAATAAAAAAACAATTGTCAAAAGAAGTTGCATGCGTTTTGTTGTAACCTTGAAAGTGAAGAATTATGACTAATTTAATACTGAAGACTTCTATTTTGGATCTGAAGTGGGTCTTATCCTATATAAAGAGATAGTATTTCATTTTCTTTAATGACTTTTTCTAACTTTTGCATTCGATTTTCAAAAATGCACTTATATTACTTTTGATAAAAGATACTTGATATAAATTTTGAATTTCCTTCTTTCTAGGTGGAAAGTATGCCTCAAACACAACAGAAATTGGTGAATACCGTAGCTTGATGAGGTTGCACATCAGCGTGTTAAATCAAGCTGAATTCGGCGCCTACCGGTGCGTAGCAAAGAACGCTTTGGGAGACACTGACGGAGCTATTAAGTTATACCGTAAGTATTAGCTCACTCTATGTGAATGAAGTTTAAATCTAATAATTACTTTTGTTTGACACTTTTTCAAACTATTTCATTTAAAATTTTAATAATTAAAATATTTTTGATTAGTACGGCAAATGTTTTTCTGTTTTTCTGTTTTTCGATTGAGTTGTGTACAAAAAAACTTAACGTTCTTCAAAAATTGCTTCATATCTTTGGAATCTGCTTGTGTATAAGCTGTTAATGTGTATTATTGTTTTATTGTTTATTTTTTTATAATATATTTAAATCTTGCTTTGTACTGTTTCAATTATAATTTGAACGAATTTTTTATAGCATTTTACATTTGCAGGCATTCCACCAAACTCAGTGAACCATGTGGACAACTATGAAGGACGATATAAAGGTGAGTGTCAGTGTGAAGTATAAAGCACTTTTCTGTCTTCAAGCAAAACAGTCATTGTGTAGTGGCGAAGGAATTAGGGAAGAGTACGAAGTATGATGAAAATAAAAGCAAAATAATAGCTACTTCGCATTAATTTAGTGGTCCTTTTCGCCTGAAGTGTGCTGTGAGTTGTGTGCCTTCGTTGTGAAAAAAGCACATAATTAAAACAACTAAAAAATATATACCAAAATAATTCATGAGCGGTGGTAGAGGTTTGCGCTCAGAATCACAGCTTGTCTTGGTCGTGTCGTGTCTCTATCCATCACGCTTATGAATTTTTAATAATTTTTGAATTTTTTTTCTTCTTTTAAATTGTACCTGTGTTCTTACATTTTATCTGCTATTTTGTTGTGTCAGTGTTAAAAAAAAGCGAAATAATTTATTTATTTCAAGCTTTAATCCGCAAGAAAAATTTAATCGTTGCTTATCCACCATCCTAGACAGACTAGTCGCAGCGATTTTTTAGTGACTGCTATTAAAACAGTACGTCCTGCTATGCCGATGTACAAAGACTGGTACGTTATGAGATACTTTTGAAGTAGCAAAATAACATAAAATGACTAAATAAATGACAAATAAATGAACTTTATTCTACACTAAAAAATATTTAAACAGTAAGCCAAATTGGTGAAAATAATTAAAAAAACAGAATTATCATTATTAAATTCACTAAAAAGTTTAAATATTTGAAATTAAAATAGGTTATTCAGACGTCTTCTGTATAGATTTTTTATTTGAATATTGTTTTTTCATGTCCGACAATTTGACAATTATTTATTAAGTCCGAAGATGTTTATACAAAAATATTTATTGGGAAATAATTTTTGCTTTGTTATTTCTACGGTTAAATAACCGTAAAATTTTAAAATTTTATAGTTTAAAAAACTTTAAACTGACATCTTGTAAAAATGGAAATATTCACTTATTTCCAACCTATGTAAATTTAACATAAACATGCAATAACAGCAACACGACACTACTAACTCAAAAGACGTTTGAGTTACACATCACAGTACACTACGTTTCACACTCAACACATAATTTAATTCCACTCACTCTAAAAACTTCAATATAATCTAAAATAAAATAGATTAATTTTATTTAATGTATTTGATTAGATTATGCTGGCGCCCAAAAAGGCCACGCGTAGACCATTATGGTCCATTGCGATACCAGATCAGACTTATTTTTTGGCGATTGTGTGCATCACTTAGCGAATTTTATTAGGATTTCAACAGAAACCTCAAATATGTGCTTCAGTCCGGTAAAACTGACAGCCCCAAGTATATTTGTCGAGTTCTCAAGGGAGCCGGGCAGTTACACAGCAGATGCTCTAGAGTGTCCTTTGCATTCGGCTCGTTGCATTTCCTACAAGCATCGCTGTGAATTAGATTTAGTTTGTGGTGTTTAATACATTTTTTATATTAAAAAAAACGCACAAGTACCACACCGCATCTGCATCGATAACATTTTGAATTCATCTGAAATTATACTTGTTTTAATAAAGGAGGAATATACATTATAATGTGTCTTTTATGGCACTGTCGCCATACAAAATTTGGCAAAAAATTTCAATGTATTAGGATTTCCGCTAAGGTAGCAGAATATCCAAACAATAAGAATTCTCGATAAGGGACCAAAATATTGTTGTCAGTTAAAGGCTGAAGATCGATTTTAACTGTTAACTTTATTCAAATTTGTTCTGCTTTTATACATATTTCTTAGGACTTTTAATCCCTTTATAATGGACTTATTTTGTTATTATTATTTATTATTATGACTTCCTTAATGTAGAATTCTTAACTTAAGAATTTGATAATAAGATAGCTTTCTTAACATGACTTATTTAACATAACTTATTAGAATATATTACAACATACTTTATTTATTCACTATTTATATAATTATTTTATTTATGGTTTAATATTCATTTTATTATAATAAATTAATATTAAAACCACCGCCACCAGCACTAATTAAAAAAAACACGTTTGTAAACAAAACAAGAAACGTCAAAGCATGAAAGCTTTTATTAAACAAAACACAAAGCACGGCGAATTCAGAACACCCGAAAACACAAAGCATAGAAATTACATCCAGGCGAACAACAGCCACACAATACAACAAGTACCAAAAATACCAACGGCGAATGTACCGACGCGCTACACTAAAGCTTCGGTCGTTTGAATAGAAATATAGGCACATTGTACAAGAAAAGGGTCTTGTTTGAAGGGCAGTAACATGTCTTCGAAAAACAAGGTAGTTGAGTGAATAGAACCGTAGTCAAGGTAGTCATCATACATTTTGATCAGTAGTTTTATAATTAATCGTGTCAAGATAGTCATGATATATCTTGACTACTAGACTGTATATGTAAATCGTGTCAAGGTAGTCATCATACATCTTGACTACTAGATCGTATATGTAAATCCTGTCAAGGTAGTCATCATACATCAGTAGTTCTATATGCAAATCGTGTCAAGATAGTCTTGACCCGTAGATATTGTATTTAGATTTAAATAACTCAGATTAAAATTCTACTTCCTAGCTAATAAAGTCTTGTCCAAAAACAAAAAGATTAACAAGAACAGTGTCTTCTGTACGAGATCATGAAAACTACGTCCGGACCAGTTACCAAGTAACGATAATCTTCCAGGAATCAAACGTAGTGAACAATAAAATCATCAAATTGCCTTCACCTTCCAAAATTAACAAAAAAAAAAATAAATTGCATCAACCCCTGGACAACGGCCAAGCATACGTTAGCACTATCAGCGAACAAAATGTGTCGTTACCATCTGAAATTAAAAAGCAAAAATATCGATTCACACGACGCATCAGTTTTTAATTATTTTCACACGATATTTACTTTGCACATGTGATGTATACATATGATAAATAACAGTTTTGTTTCATTTTGTATGAAAATTTCAAACATTCCTCAAAACTATACACAATAGCATAAGTTTGTACTGCAAAATACTTTACCATTAAAAACTGTCCAAGATAAAATCAACTTGATTTTGTTGTTGTTGTTGTGGTTTCTTGAGTTAGTGCTATTGTGCACTTTTACTCTTTTGTGCCTGCGGGGGCTTATCCCTGCCCTTCACTAAGCTTTAACTATACTGATATTCATATCGTTTATTTATCGTTTAACTGATGACGGACCGTAGGTCAACATATCTTCCTGTGGGTCCAAAGTGGACTTGAGGTTTCTTAGGGTGGGGATGGGCAGCGTATCAACTTTATATATTTTATACATAATAATTTACTTCAAAATAAATCTTAAATATTGTCCAAAACAACAAACTTTGGTACTTTAATAATAATAAATACTGTGATTTCATTTGTTGCATAGTTTTTAGTATTAGGCTAATGTGTTGAGAAAAAGATAGCGCAAAACCTTTAGGTAATTTTCGCATTCGACACTCTTAGAAGTGGATCGCATCACAATATGGCAATATCACTCCCCCTTGAGTGATGGAGCCCCAGTTGATATGTGCCTATAGCTGAGGTGGTGTACTTGTCTAGTTTGTGTACTGATTTGACAAAAACAACTCAAGTTTTTTTACAATGCTTTGCCCATTATTAGTGTTGTCTAAACTGGCTAAGATTGTATTCTACTTGGCTGAAGTTGGCTGCTCAAAATGTTGTCCTCAAACCTCACTGACTTCATAACTTTTTTTGAGGGTTTTCTTGAGGGTTTTAATTTAATATCTACGCCAGCATCAATATACGCTGGTTTCAGTCTTTCCACCGACAGATTCTGGCACTTGCCCAAAATTGTATTTTAATACACACCCGGTGATGCATTCTAATCCGAGTTTATGCCAGTTCTAACAGTTTCTTAACAAGGTCCGATATAATTGTGAATACAGTCGGAGCTGTTGTGATACTTTATAAAGCCTTGTTTTTTGTATACGCAGCTAGAATCAGACGAATCTGGCAAGTGGGCATTGTTAACTTTGTCACGAACTTTCATTATTTTAGATAACTCGTCAGTTTCATCTACAATCAATTTTTTATTAAGCATGACTGTTACTGAAATTATAGATGAATTTGAACCAATGTAGACGTAACCCTATCTCTGGTGTGCGGCTTACAAATGCGTTGCTGGTTACTGCAAAAGGACATGAGAATGAGTTACGTTTTCCTGACTGCTGCTATTAAGATGGCAAACATAAATAATGTATATGTAAATATATATATTATTTTATTTCACAATCGGGAAAACTCTAAAAACTATCCCTGTCATTTTTATGAGAAAAATTTCAACGATTTTTATTGAGTCTTTCTGCAACTGTATTGCCTACGACGGCTATACTCAACAAATAGACATTGTTATTGGAAGAGCAAAATTAAATTTTGTTTAAATGACAGATGTACTAACAAAATGAAGTCACAGGAAAAAAAAAAGCTTCTCAACAATATCTCTTGAAGTTTTCTGATAAGTTTTTGGAGGTATTTTTGTATTAAAGTTTCAAAATAATATGCTTCAGTTTCTAATCGAGAATAGCAATAGTCTACAGTAATTGCTACCGCCGTGAATAGAAGTATATAAAATGCAGTTTAAATAAAATCTCCAGCTATTTCGATCATTTCGTAGGTGAGTGAATGTCAATATATAATATTTTTTTTAGTAGTTTTTCTAAAGAAAAGTCCATTTTTGTTCCACCGACTTAAAAAAAATTAGCTAAGATTAACTGCATATGTTTTTGTTAACTATCCCCTTTAAAAAATAGAACTGAAGGACAGCATTATTTGCAGATTCTGTGAAATACAAAGTGAAGATCCTTCTGTCTAATCTGCTTTTGCTTAGGCAGCAAGTGAATGTATAGAAGATTTGTAGATGTCTCCTCAAGGTTAACTGATAGATGACATTAACAAATTTTTTTTGCTGCCGGCTTGTAAAGTCAGCTGAATTAATCTCTATGCATTTATTAGTATCTACATATAAAACTTGAACGAAATTTCTGAGTTGAAGAATACACAGCAAATCAAAGTCTTATTTGTTATTTCACTAATTTTAGTTTTACCTAATTTTAATTATAATTTTCACTTCTTTGCAAAGTATCCGATCTTCATCTCTGTTAACTGAAAACATTTGCTATAAATAATAATAATAATAATAATAATAATAAAAAAATAATTTCTTGCATTATTTATGAATATATATTTACATTTTCTCCAATTTTTGTTGCATAGTCGATTGTCTTCACTACTGTTTCCTTTTTCCTCCTAACTTTAGGTAAAAAACGTAATAAAAGCTCTGAGCTCTATCATCCCTCAAAGGCGTCTGAGAATGGCGAGGAAGCAGAAAATCCTGGCAAACGAAAAGGTGAGTAGATTAGTGTTACTTAAGTTACCACAACAAAAAAAAACACGGAAAAAGCGGATTAGGTTCACCATATAATAGACCACTTGAGACAACTAAATACGAAGTCTGAACGCCAAAGCTGATAAAATTAGCACAATAAATACTTGAAAAGTATACAAAAAAGCGAGCGGAAAACTGAATATTCACACTAATTTAAGAATAGTAAATAGGCGGTAGAAATACACGACTCCAGCTTTCCGTTGGCTTCCAAGTTGGAAATTTGTCCGTTCTGATTTATTAAAACAAAAATGTGAATAAAAAATTCGAGTGTAGTGTTTTTGGAAGAGGAAGGGGAACGAATAGAAAATGCCTATACAAATAATAGCTTTAGTTGCGAAAATACGCTACATAATTGTATATCAATACTCGGAAATGTTTCTATCCTACCTTTTAATGCTCATTTAATGATTTGTAAATAATTTAAATGCAAATACAAAAAGTGAAATGTAAGGCATATTTGAAAACAAAGTAAGTTTCAAACGAAAAAATTAAACACCGTCCCTTTTTATTTCAGGGAAATTATTTGGATAGCGTTATTTTTCATAGAATGTGCTCTACAGAAGCATTGATTACTCTTTCCAGTTATGTATTCGGTCAATAGAAATATTCTCCGCATTAGTTATTATATTTCACTACGTCTTACTACTTTTAGATTTGTTTTGTGTTATGAACTATTTATGATCCGTTTATATACACTAAGATATATTTAAGTATGAGTGGTTTTTCAAGTAAAATAATTTAATTCTGTAATTTTGTACATGTAACAAAAGTTGATTAATACCTCATACCTTCTGCTCAAAAAGTATCCGGATTTTTTTGTTTGTTAACTACTCCTTAAGTAATAGACCTTTTTCAAAAAAATTTTTTTTTTGAGATATTGGTACGCCTTTTTTTTACATATGGTACAAATTTGAGCGCCATCTGTCAATTAGTTCGTTTACAGCAGCTGTTAATGTGAAACTACCTCAATACCTCAAGTGCATTTAGCGATTTTTACTATGGAAAATTCTTGTTGTACGCGATTTTTTGACCAAACACGGCTGTCAACACCACTGTCATCGCTCAGGCACCATATTCGCCAGATCTGGATCCGTGGGATTTTTTCCTGTTCCCGAAACTCAAATTGCCCCTTCGTGGTAAGCGTTTTGAGTCGATTGAATCGGTAAAAGAGAATTCGCTGAAGGAACTAAAAGCCATACCTTCACGAGCCTACGAAAAGTGAATGGAAGATTGGGTTAAGCGTTGGCATATGTGTATCGTTTCAGAAGTAGCATATTTTGAAGGAGATAAAATAAATTTGGAATAAAATTTTAAATTTGTGTGTTTTATTTACAAAATACGAGTACTTTTTGAGCAGAAGGTATTTTTCAACTGAATTTGAAAAAGAGGAAGTTTAAAAACGAAACACGTATTATTCCTGACACCTTAACATATTTTCGTTATTCAATTCCAAACAAAAGTCATTCATTCTTTATTCGTAACGCGTTAGCATCTAAAATTGTCGTCATACAAGCTTATTCATCTTTTAACCTCAAAATCGCATTCTAGTTTAACTTGAACGTTTTGTCATTTTCATTTGCAGATGTTATATTGAGCAGCGAGAACGATGACAGCTACTACGATAGCTCAGCTGTAACCCGATGGCAACTCAATAGTAAAAGCAACTTAGCATTAGCGCTAACAATGCTTTGGATGCTGCTGGTGCTCACATCCACAGCAATGTCAAGATGTGTGACTGAAGCTTTGCAGCTTCTCCAACACTGATTTATGTGGAACTGGCATTTTTGATGCAGTGATTAGTTTTGACTTGCTGTTAAGTAAGTTACGTACTTATGTATACAGACATAAATATGTATGTGCAAGTATAATGTAAAGTAATATCTGAAATATAAATTCTTTTAAATAAACAAATAAACATATAATTAAATAGCGAAAAAAAGAATTTGTGTTGGAAAAAATATATGTCTAGCATTTTTACGTTCTTTATAACACTGGTGGCTATTTCATTAGTCATGATATACTAACTTCAATGTGTTCTTTAAGTAATATTTTGTTTTGTAAATAACTATTTTACTCAGAATATAGTCTGATTTTGTTTTTTTTATGTAAATTTTATTTAAAACATCTATTTAAGCTCCTTGCATTATTTTGACAATATAACTCATCTGCTTCTTTCTTTACCTGCTATTTAAATATATGTTATATGACGTATAAAAGTAATGAAATTAGTAATAATATGTATATAAAGACATATATTAAAAGAAGCCTATATGACATAATATGTTAATTGTATCAAAAAAACAAACAAAAATGTTAACTCATATGAAAGTAACAGAACAGTTTAGTATTAAAAAACTGAACATTTATTTTCAGTTCGGCAAGTGGCGTTAGAATGACGAAGTACGACTACATACTTAATATAATTATACATAGTATACATACATATTATACATATGCATATATATATATATATATATATATATATAAAGATATATATATAAATACATATTTATATACATAAACACATCAAAATTTGTTTTATCAAACAAGTATAGAATATAAAAAAATTATTTAAATGGACACTCCATTTTTAGATACAAAGCCCTCTTTGATCTATTGGCGCCATTACAAACCAACATTGTTGATTGTTTCTAAAAGATGATTATTCTTAGTATATCTACAACCAAAGTAAATATATATAATAATATATAAGTAAAATATATGAATGCATTAAAAGCATACATAAATATTTAAAGAAAAACAAAACTTTAATTAAGATTGCAAACACAATATATGTAAAAATATACTCAGTATATATAGTTAAATATTCGACTATAACATACAAATACACATAATCTTATTATATAAGCTTCCTGTTAATATGTATAACTAATAAAAACAATTCATTATGGAAGCACTAATTTGTTGATATTTAAATAAAAACAAATAATACCAAATAAATATTAATTTTAAATTAAGCATATTTAATTAGTATATTAATAGCTTTAGCTTTCCTTCTAAATTTATGAGGTTTATTAAGTTTGTAAATAAGGTCACATTAATTCTCTTTAATTATCTTTAATAATTTTCGTTTTTTGTGCTTTAGACTTGCTTATAAAAATTGGTTGGTATCAATAAAAAATAAGCAATATATCGGCGTAGGTCATACAGCTACGCCTAATGCGATACTCGTTATCAAGACATATACTCGTTTTTCCAAGAAGTATTTCTTTTGAACACTTCTAATGTCTTCTCATCACTATTGGTCACTGACCAAGCTTCTGCTTCGTACAATACAACAAGCATAACAAGAGCCGTGCAGATCATGAATTTTATTTGTAAAGAGAGGTCTTTATTTCTCAATTGCCTACTTAGTTCGTTGTAACATTGGTGGTAATGACAGTTCTGAACTTTGACAGTCTTTGACAGTTCTGAACTTTTATGAATGGTGCCAAGTTATAAATAAATTTATGCGCTTGTTTGAAATATAACTCCACAAAATAAAAGTTGATTTAAGTAATAATCGAGATTAAAGTACTTCTCTCGTAGTTTAATCTCAGATTTCTCATACAAAAGTTAATCTTCTTTTGATCGAGATTAATTTTAAATTTCCTTCGAAATATTGATTATTTTCCTGTGCAACTCTGCAAATGACTTCATATCGTAGATTTTTTTATGATCTTATGTTAAATTTTATGATATTCTTAAATATATCATCCATTTTCATATAAACTAAAACTGGTGATCACCTCCACCTGAACAAAATTGCAATGAACAGGAAACCTATGTATGTAGCGTCTTGATCACATTTTTCACTTCAAATACAGATAATCGATCTTCATGTGCCATAAATACGGAGGCTACATATACCAGATGACAAGATATACAAGATCAGAAGCGTTAAGGGAAACGTTAAGGGAAACACATACAAAACAATTGAAATGTTATTTAGCTAGTTTAGCTAGCTCAGATGGCCTTTTTAAGGTACGATGGCATTATTCAAATATTGCTTATACAGAGAAGAGTCCTGGATGTAAAGCTTTATGCACTAAGCATGGAGGTAGTGGTAAGTGTAATGAAATTTACAAAATGATATTAGATTTTCTAATTTTTTTTCATCATATTCTATAGTTTGATTGATGAATTTGTTTTCTGTACATTTTTAGTAAATATGAATTCGTTCCTAAATATGAATTCGTATATAAATATAGCTGTGCAGAATATTTTGTTTCTATATAATGCAGTTCATTCTTTTACGATTCAACGAAGTTAGTCTATTAAAAAATGATTACATCTAAGCCCGAATTGGTGATCTGAAATGTTTTGTTTTTTTTTTATAATTCTATAAAGGGTGAACTCTTAAGGTATAATGAAATCCTCTAATTTGATGATATTTAGCTTTGGATATTATTAAGTAAGAGAGATATTTAGTAAAAGAGATATTTTTTAAATATTGGATGAAAATAATGTCTTGTTCGACGTCCCTTTGAGGGAAAATTGTGTATCTTATTTCATCATTTACTTTTAGTGTGAATCCTTTGCTTTACAGCTTTTTTGCCAAACAATGTCCATGAAGCGATTTATAGTGGTAAAGGTATATATTTAATATTAAATAAATAATAAGAATAATAATAATAGAATTTTAGATTCAAAAACTTTTAAAAAATTGTTCAGAGTGATTAAAATCAACGTTAAGAAAAATAGGTGAGGCTTTTACAGTTAGAAGGTAATTTTTGGTCATAAAAATGTATTACTTATTGCGGATAATGACATTAGATTATAATAATCTAATTAATCTATAATTTATATAGATTATATAAATTATTCGGTGCTTATCATTTCGCTTAACTTTAGAATGAAATACATTTGAAAGACGTAGTTATATCAAGCAATCTATCTTCAGTTTGTTAGATGAAACAGTAATCACTTACAGTTAAATATTTTATTTCAATCCAAGTTTAGTGAGGAAAGTTATTGCAAAACAAAAATTAGTAAAACTTAAAAAAGTTGTTATATATTTAATTGTTCAATTGATTTCAAAAAGGAGAAGAACCCAAAGAGCTTTGTATGCAGTGATAACAGTTGAGTCTATTATGCCTTATCGAAAGTTTCATCACTACACTTATCTCTATAGTTAATGGCAGTTAATGAAAGGAATGTGTTACTTTGATTTGAAAATAGCACTGCAATAGTTTTACCTACAAATAAATAGTTTGATTGTTTCCCAAATTTTTTATAAGGAATGTAGAAATATAAATTACTTGCTCCTAACAGTTTGTTATATAAACTGAAGTTAGAAACACTTCATACTACAAATATTACAGGTCTGCGAACAGTCTACACCAAAATCTCATAAAGTTATAATCGATATTCAACACCAATGACTCACAAGTATTGGTGCTGTAGGTACTATAGGTGCTGTAAACAAGCACTTTTAGTTTTTCATTTTGCATTTTGATTATATATAGTGTTGCAGTGTTGTAGTGCTTAACAATAACTAACTTTATTTTAATATAATATATTTACAATTGAAGCAGCAATTACTTTTTAAATTTATGTGAAATCGAATAGTTTTGAACTAAATGCCAATGGAGTTTTTATACTTGAAATTAATTATATCGTAGTGCTGTTGAAGCTTTATTTAATGTCCTAATATTTTTAACAATTTTTCGGTTTCTATTTTCTTTGATGCTAGCACTTTTAAAATAAATTAAGCAGTACTCAGATGAAATTTTATGAAGACTGCAGTCTAAAATTTTTAACGAATTTAACAGCAAATAAATTCCCTTATTTAAATAAATAAATAAGGGAATAATAAATAGTTATCTTTTTCGTAGTATTATATGAATTTCCCCAACAATCAACGTTCAAGGAAAATTTTAAAATGGACAATAAGAATTCTGAGTATATTTGGAATGTGGAAAAGGAAAGAGGAGAATAATAATATAATAAATCGCTTCTATGAATTTTTGTAGAGGACCTACTTTATGGAAGTACTTTTTTCAATGTAATAGTACTTAAATAGCTTCATTCAAAAAAATGATTAAGTTGATTCAACTAAATCTCAGATCAAAATATTTTGGTTCAACCATAATACATGCTGTTTTTTATCACATCTTTACGACATGAGATAGGATCTAAGGAACTAGTAGCTACTATATTGCAAATGCTATTCCAAACCATTTCAATGAAGGAATTAACCATATGTTGACAGAAACAATGTCAACATTACTTTTATATATATCTTTGGCTGAGTAAAAAATATTGAAATATTATTAAAATATTAGTAATTTTGATAATGAAATGATAATAGACAATGAAAACTAAACATATAAGATAAATTCATATAAAAAAAATATTGGTCGCCTGACCAAACAATTTAATTGATCAAATGGAAATACACTGTTTTTCATCATGACAGCGAGATCATAGCTATCCGTTGTGACCCCCAAATTATAGAATATGGCACTCTGATCTCGTTCGTCATGAGAATTATACTGTAGATGCAGCAAAACACAATTAATTATTTAGTAATCACTTACAGTTAAATATTTTATTTCAATCCAAGTTTAGTGAGGAAAGTTATTGCAAAACAAAAATTAGTAAAACTTAAAAAAGTTGTTATATATTTAATTGTTCAATTGATTTCAAAAAGGAGAAGAACCCAAAGAGCTTTGTATGCAGTGATAACAGTTGAGTCTATTATGCCTTATCGAAAGTTTCATCACTACACTTATCACTATAGTTAATGGCAGTTAATGAAAGGAATGTGTTACTTTGATTTGAAAATAGCACTGCAATAGTTTTACCTACAAATAAATAGTTTGATTGTTTCCCAAATTTTTTATAAGGAATGTAGAAATATAAATTACTTGCTCCTAACAGTTTGTTATATAAACTGAAGTTAGAAACACTTCATACTACAAATATGACAGGTCTGCGAACAGTCTACACCAAAATCTCATAAAGTTATAATCGATATTCAACACCAATGGCTCACAAGTATTGGTGCTGTAGGTACTATAGGTGCTGTAAACAAGCACTTTTAGTTTTTCATTTTGCATTTTGATTATATATAGTGTTGCAGTGTTGTAGTGCTTAACAATAACTAACTTTATTTTAATATAATATATTTACAATTGAAGCAGCAATTACTTTTTAAATTTATGTGAAATCGAATAGTTTTGAACTAAATGCCAATGGAGTTTTTATACTTGAAATTAATTATATCGTAGTGCTGTTGAAGCTTTATTTAATGTCCTAATATTTTTAACAATTTTTCGGTTTCTATTTTCTTTGATGCTAGCACTTTTAAAATAAATTAAGCAGTACTCAGATGAAATTTTATGAAGACTGCAGTCTAAAATTTTTAACGAATTTAACAGCAAATAAATTCCCTTATTTAAATAAATAAATAAGGGAATAATAAATAATTATCTTTTTCGTAGTATTATATGAATTTCCCCAACAATCAACGTTCAAGGAAAATTTTAAAATGGACAATAAGAATTCTGAGTATATTTGGAATGTGGAAAAGGAAAGAGGAGAATAATAATATAATAAATCGCTTCTATGAATTTTTGTAGAGGACCTACTTTATGGAAGTACTTTTTTCAATGTAATAGTACTTAAATAGCTTCATTCAAAAAAATGATTAAGTTGATTCAACTAAATCTCAGATCAAAATATTTTGGTTCAACCATAATACATGTTGTTTTTTATCACATCTTTACGACATGAGATAGGATCTAAGGAACTAGTAGCTACTATATTGCAAATGCTATTCCAAACCATTTCAATGAAGGAATTAACCATATGTTGACAGAAACAATGTCAACATTACTTTTATATATATCTTTGGCTGAGTAAAAAATATTAAAATATTATTAAAATATTAGTAATTTTGATACTGAAATGATAATAGACAATGAAAACTAAACATATAAGATAAATTCATATAAAAAAAATATTGGTCGCCTGACCAAACAATTTAATTGATCAAATGGAAATACACTGTTTTTCATCATGACAGCGAGATCATAGCTATCCGTTGTGACCCCCAAATTATAGAATATGGCACTCTGATCTCGTTCGTCATGAGAATTATACTGTAGATGCAGCAAAACACAATTAATTATTTAGTAATCACTTACAGTTAAATATTTTATTTCAATCCAAGTTTAGTGAGGAAAGTTATTGCAAAACAAAAATTAGTAAAACTTAAAAAAGTTGTTATATATTTAATTGTTCAATTGATTTCAAAAAGGAGAAGAACCCAAAGAGCTTTGTATGCAGTGATAACAGTTGAGTCTATTATGCCTTATCGAAAGTTTCATCACTACACTTATCACTATAGTTAATGGCAGTTAATGAAAGGAATGTGTTACTTTGATTTGAAAATAGCACTGCAATAGTTTTACCTACAAATAAATAGTTTGATTGTTTCCCAAATTTTTTATAAGGAATGTAGAAATATAAATTACTTGCTCCTAACAGTTTGTTATATAAACTGAAGTTAGAAACACTTCATACTACAAATATTACAGGTCTGCGAACAGTCTACACCAAAATCTCATAAAGTTATAATCGATATTCAACACCAATGGCTCACAAGTATTGGTGCTGTAGGTACTATAGGTGCTGTAAACAAGCACTTTTAGTTTTTCATTTTGCATTTTGATTATATATAGTGTTGCAGTGTTGTAGTGCTTAACAATAACTAACTTTATTTTAATATAATATATTTACAATTGAAGCAGCAATTACTTTTTAAATTTATGTGAAATCGAATAGTTTTGAACTAAATGCCAATGGAGTTTTTATACTTGAAATTAATTATATCGTAGTGCTGTTGAAGCTTTATTTAATGTCCTAATATTTTTAACAATTTTTCGGTTTCTATTTTCTTTGATGCTAGCACTTTTAAAATAAATTAAGCAGTACTCAGATGAAATTTTATGAAGACTGCAGTCTAAAATTTTTAACGAATTTAACAGCAAATAAATTCCCTTATTTAAATAAATAAATAAGGGAATAATAAATAATTATCTTTTTCGTAGTATTATATGAATTTCCCCAACAATCAACGTTCAAGGAAAATTTTAAAATGGACAATAAGAATTCTGAGTATATTTGGAATGTGGAAAAGGAAAGAGGAGAATAATAATATAATAAATCGCTTCTATGAATTTTTGTAGAGGACCTACTTTATGGAAGTACTTTTTTCAATGTAATAGTACTTAAATAGCTTCATTCAAAAAAATGATTAAGTTGATTCAACTAAATCTCAGATCAAAATATTTTGGTTCAACCATAATACATGCTGTTTTTTATCACATCTTTACGACATGAGATAGGATCTAAGGAACTAGTAGCTACTATATTGCAAATGCTATTCCAAACCATTTCAATGAAGGAATTAACCATATGTTGACAGAAACAATGTCAACATTACTTTTATATATATCTTTGGCTGAGTAAAAAATATTAAAATATTATTAAAATATTAGTAATTTTGATAATGAAATGATAATAGACAATGAAAACTAAACATATAAGATAAATTCATATAAAAAAAATATTGGTCGCCTGACCAAACAATTTAATTGATCAAATGGAAATACACTGTTTTTCATCATGACAGCGAGATCATAGCTATCCGTTGTGACCCCCAAATTATAGAATATGGCACTCTGATCTCGTTCGTCATGAGAATTATACTGTAGATGCAGCAAAACACAATTAATTATTTAGTAATCACTTACAGTTAAATATTTTATTTCAATCCAAGTTTAGTGAGGAAAGTTATTGCAAAACAAAAATTAGTAAAACTTAAAAAAGTTGTTATATATTTAATTGTTCAATTGATTTCAAAAAGGAGAAGAACCCAAAGAGCTTTGTATGCAGTGATAACAGTTGAGTCTATTATGCCTTATCGAAAGTTTCATCACTACACTTATCACTATAGTTAATGGCAGTTAATGAAAGGAATGTGTTACTTTGATTTGAAAATAGCACTGCAATAGTTTTACCTACAAATAAATAGTTTGATTGTTTCCCAAATTTTTTATAAGGAATGTAGAAATATAAATTACTTGCTCCTAACAGTTTGTTATATAAACTGAAGTTAGAAACACTTCATACTACAAATATTACAGGTCTGCGAACAGTCTACACCAAAATCTCATAAAGTTATAATCGATATTCAACACCAATGGCTCACAAGTATTGGTGCTGTAGGTACTATAGGTGCTGTAAACAAGCACTTTTAGTTTTTCATTTTGCATTTTGATTATATATAGTGTTGCAGTGTTGTAGTGCTTAACAATAACTAACTTTATTTTAATATAATATATTTACAATTGAAGCAGCAATTACTTTTTAAATTTATGTGAAATCGAATAGTTTTGAACTAAATGCCAATGGAGTTTTTATACTTGAAATTAATTATATCGTAGTGCTGTTGAAGCTTTATTTAATGTCCTAATATTTTTAACAATTTTTCGGTTTCTATTTTCTTTGATGCTAGCACTTTTAAAATAAATTAAGCAGTACTCAGATGAAATTTTATGAAGACTGCAGTCTAAAATTTTTAACGAATTTAACAGCAAATAAATTCCCTTATTTAAATAAATAAATAAGGGAATAATAAATAATTATCTTTTTCGTAGTATTATATGAATTTCCCCAACAATCAACGTTCAAGGAAAATTTTAAAATGGACAATAAGAATTCTGAGTATATTTGGAATGTGGAAAAGGAAAGAGGAGAATAATAATATAATAAATCGCTTCTATGAATTTTTGTAGAGGACCTACTTTATGGAAGTACTTTTTTCAATGTAATAGTACTTAAATAGCTTCATTCAAAAAAATGATTAAGTTGATTCAACTAAATCTCAGATCAAAATATTTTGGTTCAACCATAATACATGCTGTTTTTTATCACATCTTTACGACATGAGATAGGATCTAAGGAACTAGTAGCTACTATATTGCAAATGCTATTCCAAACCATTTCAATGAAGGAATTAACCATATGTTGA
>NC_051848.1:85249673-85344762 GCF_002237135.1 Teleopsis dalmanni
ACTTGCTCCTAACAGTTTGTTATATAAACTGAAGTTAGAAACACTTCATACTACAAATATGACAGGTCTGCGAACAGTCTACACCAAAATCTCATAAAGTTATAATCGATATTCAACACCAATGGCTCACAAGTATTGGTGCTGTAGGTACTATAGGTGCTGTAAACAAGCACTTTTAGTTTTTCATTTTGCATTTTGATTATATATAGTGTTGCAGTGTTGTAGTGCTTAACAATAACTAACTTTATTTTAATATAATATATTTACAATTGAAGCAGCAATTACTTTTTAAATTTATGTGAAATCGAATAGTTTTGAACTAAATGCCAATGGAGTTTTTATACTTGAAATTAATTATATCGTAGTGCTGTTGAAGCTTTATTTAATGTCCTAATATTTTTAACAATTTTTCGGTTTCTATTTTCTTTGATGCTAGCACTTTTAAAATAAATTAAGCAGTACTCAGATGAAATTTTATGAAGACTGCAGTCTAAAATTTTTAACGAATTTAACAGCAAATAAATTCCCTTATTTAAATAAATAAATAAGGGAATAATAAATAATTATCTTTTTCGTAGTATTATATGAATTTCCCCAACAATCAACGTTCAAGGAAAATTTTAAAATGGACAATAAGAATTTTGAGTATATTTGGAATGTGGAAAAGGAAAGAGGAGAATAATAATATAATAAATCGCTTCTATGAATTTTTGTAGAGGACCTACTTTATGGAAGTACTTTTTTCAATGTAATAGTACTTAAATAGCTTCATTCAAAAAAATGATTAAGTTGATTCAACTAAATCTCAGATCAAAATATTTTGGTTCAACCATAATACATGCTGTTTTTTATCACATCTTTACGACATGAGATAGGATCTAAGGAACTAGTAGCTACTATATTGCAAATGCTATTCCAAACCATTTCAATGAAGGAATTAACCATATGTTGACAGAAACAATGTCAACATTACTTTTATATATATCTTTGGCTGAGTAAAAAATATTGAAATATTATTAAAATATTAGTAATTTTGATAATGAAATGATAATAGACAATGAAAACTAAACATATAAGATAAATTCATATAAAAAAAATATTGGTCGCCTGACCAAACAATTTAATTGATCAAATGGAAATACACTGTTTTTCATCATGACAGCGAGATCATAGCTATCCGTTGTGACCCCCAAATTATAGAATATGGCACTCTGATCTCGTTCGTCATGAGAATTATACTGTAGATGCAGCAAAACACAATTAATTATTTCTAAACAAATTTTAGTCTGCAAATATAAAGGATTGAACTTGAACCCTGTAAAATTTGAAGCGCATACTCACGTTTTACACTTGGAAGCCAATATCGATATATTCTCTAAATTAAATATATTCTCTAAATTTGTTAGGCAAAAAATGAGGTCCAACAAACAATTATACTTGTTAATTGTATTTGTATAGCTGACGTTTACCTATGTTTCCGTTTAAGTATATGTTGGTAAAATAATAACCACATTTTGACAAAACGCCAAATTTGAATAGAACGAATAAAGTGAAAGGTTGGTACACATGTCTAGCAGGGGGATCTGAATTCTAAGTTCGGATAGACATCAATTTAATCCCTGATAATTGCAGTCTCGAAATTATAACCGGAGAAAGTAAATCCAATAAATATTTCTAAAGATCACTGATAATATTGTCCATTATCTTGAAATGCTATATATTACTAAAAAAATTCGTTTCATTAAAAGTTAAAAAAATTTTTTGGTAATGATTAATTTTTTATTTTCTGAAACAACATTTAACATTAAAGTTAAAATCTCAAATTGAGAGTAAGTTGAAAATAAGATGAGAATAAATTGAGAATTTATGCATTTTTGAACATTTCTTAAGTGGAAAACCAACATTAAATTATTTATTGCCTTCAGAACCAGCAACTTTAGTTATCTACTTGAGAACTAGTTGAGAACCTGTTGAGAGTAGGCTTAAATTTTCCAGCGAGTTGAGAACTTGTTGAAAAGTCATATTAGTTAATAACTATCTGTTTTTTTTTTTGAAAATTAGTTAATTGTTAATGTAGAAACTCTTCTAGAAACTAATCTTTGGTAATATTTAATTTTAGAATAATGTTATTGGAAACTCAGTTATTAATCGTTTAGACGTTTCTTCACATATCTCTGTAAATATGTTGGTATCCTAAAAATAATTTTATGTTACAAAGTTGTTAGGTATTTATCCTTGTTTTTTCCACTCGTTATTGTAATAATTTGAAAGGTGTTTTCATCTTACATCAATCTTGATTAGTTGGTATAGGAGTTCAATGAAGCCTGCAGCGTAAAGCACTTTTAAATAAATTAATCGGTTATCTCAACAATTATATTTATGTAACCACCATTAGAAAAAATCAAAGTTATGAAATTGTAAAAGCTTTGTACTTTCATTTACACTGAATTACTTGATATGACAAACGACAAAGTGGTGATTGTAATGGAATGTATAAGAAACCCAGTCTCTATTTGAATTTCTTCAAAATATTTTTAAAATAAAAATAAAATTACTAGTCGCCAGTAAAATATATTTCTGTTTCCTGACAGCACTTGATAAATTTTATATAGACATCTGAAACGAAAAGTAATATTTTCAAGATTCTTGCAGTGACACTCATTTATTCACAATGCAGTATTTCTATCTCTTATTGTCTACTTGTTGAAGAGCGAACTAGCATCAATATCGCCTTTTAAGACAACAAATTTAATAAGTTTTTTATCGTAAACAATTAATTTATTTCGAATTATTTGTGTAATATATTCAATTTCTCGACGATGTTATCAGGAAAGTGGCATTATTAAAGCCCGCAATACTTTATTTTAACTGAAGATCAACTTTAATCGTTCTCTTTCTTCAACATCATTAAATCAACAGTAACTTCTCAAACAATTTTACTTCTTCTTCTTATTTGGCACTACAGTCCAGTATGAACCTTGGCCTCTCTCACGATCTGCCTCCATCTGTCCCTATCTTCTGCTACTCTGTTCCAGTTCAGTACTCCAATCGTTCTTGCATCACCATACACGTTCTCATCCCATCTTGTTCTTGGTCTACCTCTGTGCCTAGTTGTCATCGGCTTTGCGTTGAATTTGCTGTTCAGCTTTCTCTCCGAAAACATTTTTATCACATGAGCAGCCCAATGTAACCTTTGTGACTTAATGTTTCTCACTATATTTTCGTTTCTTAGCAGTTCTTCAATTTCATTATTTGTTAGTCTTTGAAAAGTTTCTGCTCCATTCGGATTGGCCCGTAGATTTCTTTCAAAAATTTTAAAAGCTTCTTCAGACTATTTTACATCAAATTTACCATATATTTCTTCTCATATATACAATGGCTGGAGTTTTGCTTATGCGGAAAAGGATTCAAAGTTATGATGTTGTATACATTGTGAAGATATATTTATTTTTTAATCTTATTAACATCCTGAATGCTTCTCTATTCAATTTTACTCCGGCATTTTGGTACATACTGACAAGCTTTGAAGCGATTAATAAACGACTTTGAAAAATAATACATTAGTTTATGATTAACCGAAGTCGAGGTCTCAAGGAATTACCAAATGAAATTCGAAGTATATCTGTTCAGCATAGTAAACTCCATAACATTTTATTCGAGATTGTACAACTACACAAAGTTAAGATATTTTGTACGATGACGAATTACATATCTACTTTCGTCTCTGTGTTTCATCTACATTTTCTAATATATACCAGAAAAGAGTTTGATATCCAAATAGTTTACTTTTTTGCTATTTCTAACATATTAAATCGTATGGACTTGAATTTATTACAAATAATGTGTCAGTACGCTATGGATGTCTTCGATATGTCTGGACAAACTTTAGGTCTCATCTCCGAAGTTCAACTCGGTATGAATTCGGAATTTTATAAAGCAGTAAGTAATTGATTTTGTTATATAAAAAATACCACTCCCACATAATTTCATATATTTTTAGTATGAATTCTTCACTTTACGAATTTCTTGTCGAAAGTGGTTATAGTGGTTATGGCTCAAAGTGACTTCATGCATTTATAAAATTTTAAATATTTTATAATTAAAATGAAAAATTAATGCTGCTGTAACTTATCCATGTCTGAGTAAAATAATACTTTTAAAGTTTGTTAATTTTAATTACCAAAAAATTGTTAATGTTTGAACTATTTAATGATAATAATAATTGCATGTATTCGAAATTTGAATGAAATTTATGATTTAATGACCAACTTGTTTTGTTTATTTTTATAAAAAATTATCTTTATAATTCACACAAAAAAAACTTAAAATTAAAACATCTGGCCCAATCTTAACCAGATTAGAAGACTATCTTGTGATTTCTTTATTTCTTTCTTATCTATGTCCTGAATCATGTTACATAGTTGATACAGGGCTGTTTCTGTCGAATGACTTGCCCTATAGGTTTGTTGGCAGCTGTATAGTGGAATTCCGTTCAGTGTAGCACTCCTGATATAGTTATCCACGACTTTTTCAACTGCTTCAAGTAGGAAGGATGTAAGGTAGATTATTTTGAAGGATTTCGGGTGAGTAGGATGTAGGATCCCTCTTGCCCGACTACGAAATGAAGACCACTTTTGCTCTCTTTCACTTAGTCGGTATATAGCCTAATGCAATACTGGCTCTAGCTATTCTAGTTATCGCACCTAGTAGCTGTTAAATTAGTTTTTGCAGTAGTGCCGGAAAGACACTATCAATACCTGGAGATTTCAGTGGCTTGAGCGTATTCTAGGCAGTGTGATTATATTTTTGGCAATCTTCCAGTTTTCCTTCCTTATTGTCTTAGGGGTTCTGTGTGTCCTGATTTTGTCCCTAGAGTTAGAGAGGATCCTGGGAAGTGGTACGACTCCAGAAGCAGTCGTACCTTTTCTTCTTAACCTTCGGTGAAATTCCATCTTCTCCCTTGAGATTGGTGGAAGCCAGGCTACTGCTTTTTGCAAGCACCTTATAGAGTCTTGATACCTCCGTTGTGCTTTCTACGCTTTCGCAGAATTTGCGGAAGCATCTACGTTTAGAGGCCTCAATTTTTCAATTATACAGAGTAATATGTTGCCTATATTCTGATCAATCTCCAGTTCGCTTAGAGTAATTAAATAATTCTCTGACCAAGGCGCATCCTTGATGGAATTAATCAAGCTTAATGAACACCTATTCTCATATGCATTTAATATGGAATTGTTGAGGTTTTCTAGGTTACTTTCTTATTGAATTTCATTCGGAAAGAGTTCATCGATCGCTAATTGATCAAGATTTTTTTTCAGATTTTCCGTATAAGTTACTCAATTCGTTATTCTTCTTCCTTCGCTTCTTCTGGCAGATCAATGTCGATGTCTGACAGAAAGATTTTGTCGGAGTTGTCATCGAGCGCCAAGTATAATAGGGATGAAAACACTCTTTGGATGAAATTGGCTGCAACCTCGTATACGCAGCCAACCAGTATAAGTCCTGGTCGTAAGTGAGTCCCGTAGCTTGGCATTCTTTGCAGATCTCCTCAATGAGTGATTCCTCGATCTTAGCTTGCTCGTCCCTCAAAAGAGTTGGTTCTGGGTAGGATTTCGGGTGAATAGCTATTCTTAACCTCTTGGCTACACTGGCATAGCTGCTGCCAGATATTGTTTTCCTCGGTTGCTTTGGTGTAGCCATTTGTGTGACGTCCTTCGCTTGTGTAGGTTTGTCGTTCCCTCGTCTTTTCTTAGCCGATTGAACATCGATCGGGCTGATTTCATGGGCAGACCTCTTTCTAGAGTCCTGACTGCCCTTCGGTCGATTGAGCGCCCTTTTCTTGGCCGCCTCAGGCGTTAAGTCTTCTTTGAAATACCGCAAGTACTATTTGGTACCACTCCAGCCAGAAGATTTCCTGGCGTCGTCAAAGTTTCGCTGGAGGTTAGTGCAGTGCTTGTCGAGGGCTGTGGTTGTGGTGTTTCGACGGTTGCCTCTTTCGGTGCAACCTTCAAGCCCACAGTTCCTTGACTTCCTTTTCGTAACGGAGATTCCGTTTTAAATTCACACTAGCTGTTAACAAACAGCTAGTTTTGTTCCTAGCTTTTTTCTCAGTGCGTTTTTCTGCTTTTCGCTTTGGAAAGACTTCCTGACGATCGGTTGTTGGATATTAAACTTCACCCGATTTGCCGATTTGCTCACGTGAACAATAAAGTAGTTCTATTTAAAAATACAGTTCACTGGAAGTAGCATCATGATGAAAATATATGCTTAATAAGATTATTTAAACTTCTAATTATTAAGTTAATTTTAAGGCTCAACTATATGTAAACCGTAGCATTTTAGGTAATAAGTAAGAATCTTATATACCTATAAACTCAAGTATACAGATATGTACTAGAATGGCGTTTCCTATTACCTATTCTTACCATATTACGACGTGAAAGTGCTAATCATGTGTAAAAAGATTCTTAAAAAGTATTACGATGACATTGGCATAATGATATATGGATACTGATATTATTTGTGCTTTGGGTACATTAATTTTATTATATTTAAAAACTATGATAAAAATATTTATAAATAGCAAATTGTTTCAGATGAATATATCTATCTTGAATGTTTCCAATGTAAATAGAGAATAACTGTTCTTGACTCTCAAACAATTGCGCATAAATTTTCTAGAATCCTGAAGAACTAAATAGTGACTTGTGTTCTTATATTAAAGTCCAGTAGACCTACGATTGATGCATTAATTTTTTTTCCTTATGAAACTAGAGCAGTAGAATAATATTAGCTTGTAAGTATTGTGTGTGTATTTGCAGTCATTATTACAAACACACAGCTTTATTTTAAATTTATGCTTATGGTATGCAAAGCAGCTGAAAATCGTTAGTATATAGACACGAATAAAGCGTGTCGAACGCTTATACGGGGTTTACATTATGAACTTTTCTGATGAAAATCGACTTTGAATAAAACCTAACAACTAATATCGATTTTGCCACATAAAAATAGGATCAACAAACTTCGAACTTTGACTGAAAGTTGAATTCATTTAATACCTTTTCCTTAATACAGTGCTGAATTGAATGCGTTATCGATAAGCTTTTGGTACAAAAATGGCGAAATGACAAATTTTTGAAATAATAGGTCTGTTCCACTAACTACTCGTAGTAACTTTGAGTTACACTGTGTATACACAAGCGCATTTCACCAGCAAATTTTCGAGTAAATGAAATCATCTGAGAGAGCGTAACATCCCTGTCGAAATTTGAAAATTTTACACAGACTTTATTCGTACATTTTATTTCAAGTAAAATTTGTGTGATGTGTGAATCAGCTGTTTTGGTTTGAATTTAAATTTTTGTATTGTGTATTTACGCGGCACTGGTGTTCTCAGCAAACTTTACACAAAGCTGTTCCATGAAAATCTGTGTAAAGAGCATAAAATGGCGCTTTATATATGTCACGCTCTTAGTTTGTATTTTACTTGTGTTTTACTTGAGTTTTACTATGAGTATCTCATGGAACAGACCTAATGTGTTGATAGTGTCAAGTTAGCAAAGTTGCTATGGAAGCTGGGTTATCATTTATGAATAAATTTTAAAATATGATTTATTTGTTGAACTTTTACAAAGATATTTAATATTTGTGTTGAAATATTGAAATGATATTTATTTATTCTATTTCTTGCGCATATTTTCTATACTATGAAAGTTGTAAATTTTTACAAAACCTGAAATTTACTAAATTTAGAAGCTTGACTTTGAATTTAAATTTCACGCAATTGTACTACTCTTGTTTTGTGTTCTTTATTGCCTTTATTAATTCTGTATTAGAAGTATTTTTTTCTAGATTTTTCTAAAATAAAATTTTTAAAAAAATCAATATTTGTTAATTTTTTTTTTTGGTTTTCATGTGATTTGAAAAATATGCATCAGAGTTCTAATGTTTATATACCAATCGAAAGACTTTTCTAAATTCTATAAATAATATGTATTTTTGTTCAGTTTATTTAATTTTTTTTGAAAATAACAAATTTTTTCAATGTGTATTTATAAATAACAACCCAGGTTTCCATAATACCGTTTCCAGATGATTGCTCATGAATATATTAAAAAATGTGACAATTGTCAAAATGAAATCAACTCTAGCAAAGTTCGTTGACTAAAGTTTGTGATGTAAACCCTGTATTAAATAAACGGACACGGTATATGTGTTCACAGGCACGAGCAATAAGGAAGTACATTGCTCCGGCCACCTACCGAAAAATTATATAATTGATATCTCTCTTTTATAATCATAGACAAATATACGTTGAATTTGCTTATACTATTTCTAAAATTAGAATATGATGTTTTAGAGATTGATTATATCCATATCGAGCAGATTATTTTGTTACTTAAATAATGTTAAAAAATATGATCATGGGGCTTTTTATATTAAAATCGACTATTCGAATTAACTTAGATTTTAAAATATCATTAAGATAGTTTTTATAAAATGATTTTTTAGATATTGTATAAAAAATACCAACAAGACCATGTTCTGCAATAAACATGTGTTAAATGTATAAAACTCTGATCGGTCAACGCGTGATGCAGAGATGGAAACTTCTTTAATGGACATAGATATATGCCTGCATATTCCAGCGATTAAATAGGAATCATTATGAAATATAACTATAGCAATAGATACGTTTTTTTTGGGAAAGTTTGTTATGTGAAAACTTATACTAAACTTATGTGTCTCAGTAGAATCCGTAAATTTCGTATTAGAGTCATTTTATTTAGTACTTCGTTTTAAGTTCACGAAACCAATTTTTAAATCGAAAAATTATTATTAACTCTTTTTGGAAGAATTTAGAGTGTTTTTCTTACGTTATTCCCTATATGTACCTCAACTGGTATTGGCGTGTCATGAAGCACTTAAAACTTTAATTAAAGAATTTTCAACTTAATTTTCTGCAATTGAAACTTTTAGAAGAATGTTGTTTTTAATTTTTTGGTGGCAAACATTTTTTAATGAAATAAATAAAATTTCAATAAACTGGTTCTGTATAGACCATGAATTCTGTATTTAAGTTTCAATATCACAAATATGAGAGAGCTATTTTCAAATATATATTTTAAATGTATACGTGCAGTTGTACTGTTACTGTCATCAGAGTTTATTCTTTGGGTGCTTTCACATATGTTATGAGATGCGGTACATATGTTTCACATTTTTATGCATGTATGTTATTTTATATAGAAATATATAATTTTGATAAATATAATTTTGAAATCTTCAAAGTTTTTTCTCAAAAATTATTGATTGTTTCCACAAAATTACCACTATATCTATGCTGATGCACTTCATCCCTTGAGCTTGAAAAAATTGAAATAGTGTTTAAAAAGGGAATGGAAGACTTTCGCTCGATGATTCTAATAAAATGTGCAATTTTTATTTATTTACTACAAACATTAAGTTCAGTATTCAATCATACGAATCAATATTGTATGCAGTTTGAGATGCAAATGGTCTCTTTACAAACGTGTTTATTGGAGAGTCTGGTTCCTTTCACGATAACCGAGTTTTGCGTAGATCACAACTGTATAGTACAGCATAATTTCCAAACAAATTTCCCAACAGTTCTTTTCCTTAAGGAAATTCTGCATATCTGCGGTTCTGCATGTAATGCATTCGTATGCAAGGATTGTCATAGAAAACACTTTTGATCGTTGACTGCTGTATTTTATGGAACAACAAAGAACACCTTCAATAACAAATTTAATTATGAGTGCGTGCATATTGCATAATATATGCTGTACACAGAACCATGCAGTTCATAATAAATTCAGTCAGAATGACTACACCCACGAAGAAGACATAATAAATCTTTAATATCTTAAAGTGGATGACAGCCGGAATTTAGTTAAACGATATGTATGTAACTGATACTAGCGTCATAACGACTCATGGTTTTTTTTCTTTTTTTTTCGAAGTGGAGGTTTAAAAATGCCTAACGTATCGTCTCTATGTCGTCAAAATAGTGGTATGCCCGGTTTGCACGGACTAAAAACAATCCCTCTCGTGTACCAGACCGTTTCTATCCTGTAACTTTATTGGGAATACTTCAGGATAAGGTCCCTATGTTGGTTTTCCATTAAATTTTTTTTTTGTTTTCTTCGTTAACATGTGTCCAGGCCTCACTTAAGTTTATTTGTTTTTCTCTTTTTAAAAATTGGCCATTTTCTAGATCATATTTTTTCCAATGACTCATGCTTAACATCGAATAGTTTCATACTGATTTATTTACAAATGAGCTGTAAAGAATAAAGCATATTCTACAAGTAAATTATGTATTGTTCTGATTTAATTAAATAAAAGAACTCAACTTAATTTTTATATATTCATTTCAAATTATTGGACTTAAATAAATTATCAAACAAGAATTTTTCAATAATAATAAAACATAAATAATTAAAGTAATAATTTAAACATTACTTTCAACAAAGAAATAAATAATAATAATATATTAAATAAATAAATAAATAAAATAAATAACAAATAAATATTATTGCAATTTTGTTAATATTTTTTACTGCATCATATCAAATGTTAAAATGGCATTGCCAACCATATTTTCATTAAAATACTTTCCATTTTTCTTTTTCACATACATTACTCATTGATTACTCATCACATACTCATTGAACCAGATTGCGAACCAGATCAATTGCTGGTTCACCCTATTGTTATTATCTTGCATGTTAGATTGAGCGGATCATGTTTGCTGAAACGTAGCTACGGATGATGGATATATATATATGGTGGGACGTTGGGACAGCGCACTGTCCAACAAGTGGCCCCACTGAAGTGAAGGATTAGTCAAAGTAGACCACGAAACGACTTGGGTCCTTTTTCGTCCTTCGATTTTCGGATGTTGTTATGGATGACGGATAAGTGTTATTGTTCTGCAAGCGGAGCGGAGTTCGACCAAAATTAAGTTCATCAAAATAAAAACGAACCTTTCTCACGTAATAAACCGGAACGCAGGTCCAATTATGCAATAAATTTATTTATTTGGAACAGTCAGAGACAGACTGACAAAGACAGAGTGTAGGAGAAATGTGAGTTTTTATCACATTTAACCCTTATAAAGGTTACCGCCGAAATGTAAGTTTTGTTAGAAATTACTAACGAAATGTCCATGTTTTATGTTTGCTTGTTGTTCTGGTATTATATACTTGTATTATTATATACCTATCTATATTTGTTATTAATCAATTTTTGTTCTTGATTAACGTAAATTGAAATTTTGATTTGAAAATTTTATATTAATGTTTGAATTTTTTTTAAAATTTGCATTTTAGACCAATTTTTACATGACTCTGTAAAGATTTAGGTTTGTTTGTAATATAAAGATAAATTGCAATTGAAATTGTTTATACATATGTAATAATTAAGATTGCTATTAATAAAAAAAATATGCAAATATTTATCTACAATTTTCATGTTTTATTTTATTTTGAATGATAAATCAGAATCAGCAGAACTGTTGTAGTTCATTTCTCAAAATTCCACTTATCTGAGATTTAGTATCTGAATCAGAAACAAAAATTTTCCTTGCACATTTTGCAAAAATTTTTATTGGAAGCTATTGATTATTATATGCAACCAAAATCATTTGCAGAGACTCAGATATGATCAGATATAATAAAAATTAATTTAAAACGTGAATTTATCTCCAAGGAAAAAGGTATGTTTTATGACAAAACCAATTTTATGGTGAACGCTCAAAGCTAAGACAGCACTAAGGCAACAGTTGTGAATGTAACACATACCGGTGGTCACGTAAAGCTGTGGTTTGTATTCATACTCTTTGCTGACAGGTATAGTGTTTTAGCGACATCAGCGAAGATATGAAGGAGGGATATAACTGAATACAAAAATGTTCTTAATGAACAGCAAGTTTAAATTAAGCGACATCAAGAATAAGACGAGGACGAATGAAAATGTTACTAAGTTGTATATTTGCAATTTCTAATGCATATAACAAAAACAAACCCTTCTATTATTTAAACTTTAGCTGTCAATAAATACAAATCAGGTGGAAATAAAAATATGTAGACATTAAAATTATTGCAACTCGAATGACGAAATGAACACTACATATTGTATTTAAAAAAAGTGGTTTGCATGACCTTTAACTACGAATGTCTTAGCAACTGTTTGCTCAATATATAGATTAGATTAAATTATGCTGGCAAGTCATAAAGACCACGCGTAGACCATTAAGCTGCATTCCGATACCAGATCAGAGTCTTATTTCTGGCGATAGTGTGCCTCACTCAGGATGACCGTGTTATTAGCGAATTGTATTAAGAGTTCAACAACAGCCTCAATCATGCACACCAGCCCTGTTAAACTGATAGCCTCCAAGTATTTTGTCGAGTTCTCGAAAGAGCCTGGCAGTTACACAGCAGATACTTTAAGGATTCTTTCGCTTTCGGCTCGTTGCTTTCCTACAAGCATCGCTGAGAATTAGGTTTAGTTTGTACGCATGTGATGCGACCAGACAGTAACCTGTCAATACAGCAATTAAAGTACGGTGTACTTTTTCTCATATATGTGTCTACACATGATCCTAGTTATTCTACAGGTGGTTAAGTTTCGCCACTTTTCCTTTGCTATCCTTGTTATGCGCTCGTCCAAAAATTTTTGTGTTTGTTTCAGAGGTCTGAGTATTTCGCTTGTTTGTTCCTCTGAAAGTTTTGCGCTATTTTTAGCAATAGCATCAACTATCTCATTTCCATCTATGCCTTTATGTTCAGAAATCCAGTACGTTTAAAGTCTGCGGTTGCAGGCTAGTCTAATTTATAGCTTTCTTCAATATATAAAAAGTCAAAATGAAAATTTATAACTATTCGTACTCTTATTACTTTTCATTTCCTAGTTAAATGCTGTACCAGCTTTAAAGAATGCTTTTAGTGTAATACATAATATACAACAGAATGTGATTATTATCAATGCAGTTCTATGCTTCTATAATGTTTTGTGTTTTTTTTTTAATACACATATATTTATATCATCTTCTCTTACAATGAGACTTACAATAAGTTGTAAAATTTTATCATTAATTACATAATATTACAAATTTTTATTTTAACTATACATTCTGTTAAATAAAATAAAATAAAATAAAATAAAATAAAATTAGAAAATCTTATATCGCGAACCTCACTTAGATCAGTTGGTTAGATTTCATTGGAGTGAATGTTAGGTGGTTTATTAAGAAAGCAGTTCAACTTTATCAGATTACTTAATAGAAAGTTGCGGTTTTTACTTCAAGCTATTGAATATTAATTAATGGTCAGCACTTTTTAGGCGGGAAGTAATGGATAGAAAAGCGAGATTTTTTGCTAAGAGATTAACATGTTCTGTCAAGCTTTTATTGTATTTTTTTCTTTTATTGTCAAATTCAGCTTTAACTAAGGGAATTTGTATATCTCAGTAAATACTTTCATTCCTAATATACAATGGTGCACTTGTGATTGTTCTCAGTATTTTTGACTGAGTTCTTTGGATAATTTCAATATTTGAAGCACTGGCAATATCGAATAGCTGAATACCATAGGGTGGCATAGGGAGGATCTGTTATTAATGAGCCAATGCAACTTAGAAGCTTGGAGCCTGATCCGAATTTTTTTGGCTTGAATACGCTTGCGCCAAGTTAGTCGTCTGTCTAGGTGAATACCTAAGTACGTTATATTATCTTCTTGTGGTATGTGAGTGTTATTTAGTAAAATTGTTGGAGATGTACTTAGATTTAAGGTAAAAAAGGTAAAAAGGTAAAAATTTTAATTCGCCATTTTGTTAACCATTTCTCCACCCGAAAAAGGTAAGATTAAAGATGGTTTGAAGCTAGCACAACATTTTTGTTTCGACATAAAATTGCCGTATCATCAGCAAATGTGGTGGTGGCAACTGAGCTACTTATTGGGATATCAGATGTGTAAAGTACATACAAGATAGGACCGACAACACTTCCTTGTGAAACGCCAGAATAACTTGTGGTGTGGAAATGTTATTTACTAAAATTGTTGGAGATGTACTTCGATTTAAGGTGAATACCTAAATACGTTATATTATCTGCTTGTGGTATGGAATTGCTATTTACTAAAATTGTTGGAGATGTACTTTGATTTAAGGCAAAAGTGACGTGTCTAGCAAAAAGTTTTCCTTAGCTTTTTATAGGATTACTTTGAAGTAAAAATGAAGTGGTTGGCTGAGTGAAATATTTTGCTTTTTCTGATTATCTTTCAATTGACAATTGTTACAAAGTAACAGTTTTTTTCAACTTCTACAACATTTAACATACCTAGATTTGCAGTTGTGTGTGTGTAAAAATATTTTTTGGTTTTGATTGATATTTCGTAATTTTAGTTGTGTTGAGATGAGATTTTTAGATATAATGAACAAATTTAACTTCCTACCGACGCCACCACAACCACCACATTTGTACAAAATTTTACCGTAATTACAGAAAGTAAAACAACAACATGCAATTAACATTACTTAAATACACATTAAGGTTAACAACGTTCATTCTATCAGTGCTTACGGCTTACGGCTTACAGCTTACGGCTATTTGAAAGTGAACCAACAGAAGACGCAAGACGCAGGGAAGAGAAACACGCCTGCTATAGTTGAGAGCAACAGCACAGCACAGCACTTCTGCTTGACAGAAATTCACTTTCCTGGTACAGTAAAAAATTGCGTGACGCACAATATTTTTATTTGCACACGCAGGACTCAGGACTTCAACGAAAAAACTAAAAAAGAAAATAAAAACAATTAACAAAAATATTTGAACGATGAAAAGAAAACAAAATTTACTCGCCTTTTTTTAATAGTCACCAGAATATGTCCTCTGGGCCATGCAAATGCTGGCGCCGTGGAGTAGTGGAGTAGAGGAGCAGTGAAGAAGGTGAAGATTGTTGAATCGTTCCTTCGATTGCAAGCAACGGAAAAGAAATGAAAATAAACACTATAATTAAGTTAATGAGCATTTTGAGATTTATTATTAATTTTTTTTTTTTTTTTTTGGGGTTTTTTAGATTTTCTGTTACATTTGCTGTTCATGGAAATTATTACGCCAGACATTTGTTGTTGTTTTAGTTCGAGCACATGCCAAGGCAGGGATTTATTTGCATTTTAAATGCTCCGTAAATTTGTGGCAATCAGCATGAATTTAGCGGTAAATTGAATGAAACCAAAAATAGTAATAAATTAGTATAAAAAACAACAAACGATTATCGAAAGGATATAATTACTATATAATTATAGTGAAGTTTGTAGTAAAAATTTAAATTGTTTCTTTATCTTCATAAATAGAGGCCGCAGCCATCTTTATGATTTGAGTTTAAAATAAAATCTGTTTCCTTATTCTGTTTATGCCCTTAACCCATTGTTTATACTCCTTTTCTGATAACATAAAAATGAAAGAAATTTACATTCAGAACATGTGAAGAATAGGGAAGACGCAGAAGCATTAGGGAATTGTGACGCTAGTCACGATGTGACAATAGTTCGTTGTCACTTTATTCGAAATAATTGGTTTAGAAATATTTAAGTCATTAACTTATACAGACAGATCCTTCATACAGTCTTCTCGGTAGCCACTAGAGACTACAATATTTTTACCATATAAATAATATAAAACGAACCATATTTATTGCCTTCCCTTAATCTACGACAGAAAAGCCTACAACACTACAACTCTTCTTCAAAGGTTCTTCAATAAAACGATTGACAATCTCTAAAAGTAATAACTTTAAACTATTATAATTTTGAAACTTACTCAAGAATGAATAACAGTTATGAGTACTTAATCAAAATTCATTCTCTAGGGCTTTATGTCAATTACATGGTAATTACTTAACAGACGGAGATTTGCAGTTGTGTCAAAATTTGTTAGTTGCTTCAATCATTTTTCGAAAAGACCTGTATCTTCATACGAACTAGTTAATAATTAATTGAAATAGTGTTCGAAGGTTCTAACTCCAAACTAACTCTGTACTTACCTACTTGAATAATTACTTACCTACTTGAATAATTTATTATAAACTACTTGAATAAAGTTATTTTATTCGTTATTTACTAACATGGAAGAAGTTATTTTAATCATTCTGATAACGTTCTTTCAGCCGTATTGCTAATTTAATTAAAAGTCCGTTCTTAATAAGTATCTTATGCATACTGATTTATATTGTACTTATAAATTCTTAAACTTGACGTGGGCGGTAGTGTGCACACACATACCGAGACTTACAAGCTCAGCATTAATGCCTCACGCAAGACGGACAACGTTCCGATGTTATTAACAAGATATTATATTCCTATTACATAAACTATTAGCACGATAAGTCCAAATAAGTCCAAGCATATACACACTATACCTCCATTTTTTGGGGAATGACTTCATAATTGCAATTGAAGTTATGAAATCATTCTAATTACAAATTAATATGTATATGTCGTATATAACTTATTGTTATTTCATATGTCATATTTTAGTATATTATTTATTATTAGAATTTAATTTGTAATATAGTTTACAGACGTCAGTATAACAACACTTGATTTTTTATTTCTACATTAAAACTATTACCATAACTCTTTATCTTAAGCGTCAATATTATATATAAGTTCTTTTTCGCTTACAAAGTCGAACTCAGTTGGAATTTTCTCAAACACTGGTTCGAATGGAGTATTTGAGGAAGTATTTGTATTGTAACAATATTGAAAATATTCCCATATATTCATTGAAGGTTCGATGGCTCCTTTCCACCGTATCTGATGATATGGAGTGGAACAAACACTTTGAATTATAAAGAGCTCAGTGATTTTCTGGAATATTTGATTTTTTGCTCGGGCCCAATACAAGTTATTATTTTACTCATTGGACCGTATACTAGTTCGAAATTTTCAAATATTCCTTTTGCAATAACTTTGGCATACTTACTTTTAACTGCAATTACAACTAAGTATTTAGTAAGCTCGCATATTATTGTTATCGCATATTCATTGGCGCGCTCTGTTTGTGGCAATGGGTCAATTGCGTCTATTAATGTAGTATCGAAGGCCTTTGTTGGTGCAGAAGTTGTTATTAACTTTATCCGTGTATTACTTTATATTTCATATTTATATATTATATGAACTTGCCGTGTTTTCCATGAATTCTGATATGTTTGGTGATATTTTTCTAGACATATCATTCTTATATTTTATCAAGTGTAGAACGAATTCCTAGGTAGCCACCACTAAAAGGACTGTCGTGATACACTTTTACGATTCGGGGCATATAATTTTTTATATAGAATTAAGTTCGTTTAGGTGTTATAACTATTGGTAAATCATTTTTAATTTATTTATTACCCATTAATTTAAATTCATTTACCCGAGTATTGCCATTTAGTGACAATTGTAATATTTTTACGCCCTTTTTATCAGCTGCTTTAATCAGCACTAAATAGAATTGTCCTAAGCAAATATTTTTTTAAGTATAAAGGTTACTTGCATTAATTTCATTGAGTACCTGGTGACCTTTTTTAAAATAAATTTTCTAATCCTCCAGGACTAGTGCTTCATGTCGTTTATATTTATTTTAGGTAATATGAGCTTATAGATAAAAGAAACTACAAGGGTTCTCACCTATGGCACCAAAATACCGGCGGCGTTATATACTGTGAAAATACATACAGCTATTTTGAGTATCGGCAATTTAAATTAAACGATTAAAAAAATAAACATAATTAATTAATTCTACTATTAGCATAGTAATTGAATAGTAATTGAAATTGTTAATAAACTTTTACAGCAAATGAACAAAACTCGAAGTGCGAATATACAAGTTAAGTGTGACTTTGGGTTGATTGGATAATAAATACTGACTCTGAGCTTCAAATTTGGTAGAGTACGAATTTAATTCTTGGTATTTGCAGTTTCAATAAAAGAAATATTTACGAATAATTAATTGAAATGATATAAAAAAAAGAATAATTGCTTTGATAGTTCACTACTTTTCAAAATCTCTCTACCAAATATCTCTCCGTCTTAACTGATATTAAATTAAAACTCCATATTGTATTAAAATGAATATCAACTCATAAATAAAAGATATATATAAATAAAGATATATAAATATATATTTATATAGTGAATAAAAAAGGTGTATATATTATTCAATTATATTATATATTGTAAATATATTTCATTGTTGTGCTGTTCTTATTATCTGTTTATGTAGGGCCGAACTTTATGTAAATTTCCGCCCTCACACTTTTTTACTATAACAATATTTTTACCGACTTTAACTTCTTTAAATCTTTTCTTATTTAGTTTTTTCCTTTGCTGTCTTGTGATGACAGTTATATTATTAATATTTCTTGATTCTCTGATGTCCTTGGAGTCGATTCTTGACAAGGCATCAGATACTTGGTTTTTTTTCTTCTCAAGTACTCTACCACGAAATCATATTTTTCGAAGTCTAGTCTCATTCTAGTAAATAAGTATAGATGATGGATTCTTAATAAAAAATACTATAAGTATGAAAGTGGTCTGTGATATGTTCACTGTCATAGGTTCTACTTTAATACTTAGTAACGCTTCTAGAAAATCGTTTGGGCTTAGCATGATTGTACTTTTTTAAGCAGTTTAATCCTATTATTCTATCTGTTGGGATTGAATTCATTTTTAAAAAGCAAAATAAAAGATTAAACTGCAGGTAAGAGGTACATTAAAAATTATCTTTTAGGTAATTAAAAGAAGACATTTTTGCAATTAAGATTTAGTATTTTAAAGTATTTCTTAGAGCTTTCTAAGAAACTCTCAGATAATAAATATTTCTTTTTACATTGCTTTTTGTCTTTAAATAAACAAATAAACATTTTCTTCCATTTGTAAATTTTTGCAAAAAGTGATATGCTTAAAGCAGAAGAAATTAGCCATTTCCTTTGCCTATCAAAGCCGCCTTATAAATAATAATTCCAAATTAATGTTTTGTTCTTACTTGCTTTAGAAGAATTTTATTTTTACCCTGTTAATATCATACTATTAAAATGTATAGCGTCAAGAAAATGTGGATTATGTTCATTGGCTAAAACAACGTGATGTTGCGAACCTCTTAATGGCCGACTTGGACAAAAGCTCTGAAAGTTTAAGACCGAGTTGCGACATCTTGCAGCAAATATTATTTCTGTCAACAGTAACATGGGTCCCAAGAAGCTCAGGAAATTTGTTTATTGGTAGAAAGTGCAACCCTGGATTTGGAAGCCATTCTTATACAGTTTTACCAATAGTTCATCTACTACCATACTCCACATTAGGGGTGATAATACTCCACCTTGTGGGGACCCTCGCGAATTCTTTGCAAAAACATTTATATTACTGGTATATACGCATAATATAGCATTTAAATATATTTAATAAACATATTTGCACAATCATATAATTTTCTAGGAAAATAATTTTACAAAGTTTTCTTTTTATTATATGTATTTTTAGTTTATATCTTTCAATAGAAAATGCGAATTCAATTTTCTTGACCTGTATAAATGATTTGAAATTATGGGGCAATAAAAAACAAAGAATTTTTTAAAATGTGTAAGTAAAAGCCATTATTATTAATTTTTTAGTTTTTCTTTTAAAGCGAAACTTGAAATTAAATATACGCTATACACATACTAAAAAACAATATAACATTAAAATTGAATTATTATAAAAAAGTTCTTCTTATAAAATTATCCACCCAAAGAACGCAAGTAACGATTCCTCCATCAGAAACAGTAAATGATAAATCATTCGTTATTGTCTATCATCACTTGAAATAACTTCAATACGGCAAGATACTGTTTCAGAGTTCGATGTTATGTCGTCAATATCAACGTTGTTGCCATATTTTGATAAACTGTGGAATCATTTGCTTACAGCCTTTTTCATCTATAGCCTAAATGAACCTCAGTCTTTCATCATCCACTGTGATCACGTACTAAAATGTTGCCTTTATCCAAAGAATAGATTTTTTTTTAATTCTGTCATGATGTCATTAACATAACATGTATTTATTATATGTCAGTATTCCATTGGAATTATCTGTAGGAAGCTCGTCTCCAGGTGGCGGATATGGGAAAGCATCCCAGATATGGGTGGTGGAAGAGAAATAAAAAATCTCCCGCGGAAACATCGTTACAAAACCAAAATCTTGTTTTTTGCAGCGTCTGTTAAACAGGTAAATGCGGTTGAAGCGAATATCGGTCTTGCAACAAGCGATTCGCTATAAAAAACACGTAAGAGGTTAGCTTAGTCGTCAATACCCACTAAGCCCCAGCTTTATTTTTATAACCATCGCATGGGAAATTGCCAAACAGAAGCTCTTGATATGAAAATATAAATCGAGACACTCGACTCTTTCGGAATGCCACCGTTTCAACGGCACGCACAACGGATCTGGTGGTGTGAAATTTATTTATCCGCAACAATAGGTCTATTATAGCAGAAACCTTAGAATGCAACAACAGAATCGACACTTTTCCTTCACATTACGTACTAAAATCATGACATGGAATGTACGCATTCTATATCAATGTGACCGCTTATATTAGGCCGCTTCAGAAATTAGTAGACATAATATTGAAATACTTGGACTAGCCGAATGCAGGTGGAATGGATTTGGAGAGCATAATCTCTTTGACGGCGAAAAATTTATATACTCTGTAACAGAAGAAAAAAATATTTATGCTGATGGCGTGAATGATAATGGGGAACTTCTAATCGAATTGTGTGACCCGCATGATTTAGTAATCGGAGCCACCCAATTCATACATAAAACATCGCATAAAACCACCTAAACCTCTCCAGATGGCCGAACTAAAAACCAAATTGACCATATTTATCTAAGCAAAAAATAGAAAAAAAATATGTTAGATGTTTAAGTCAGAACCAGTGCTGACATAAGCTCAGATCATAATCTGGTAGTTGGTGTGTTGCAGCTTGAAATAGCACCAATAAAAAATAATATTAGCAAAACCAAGAGAACGTTTGATGTCAGCAGACTTAAATGTATCGATGTACAAAACACTTTTAAGAAAGCACGTAAAGCAATACCACTACAATACCATCGAAGGTAAATGGGATCATTTCAAATCAACCGAAAGTGAACAGTTCCAAAGATGTCGTGTACACTTTTCAGGTATGTACACTGCACCCTCAGCGAATACGATCTAAGTAAACAAAAGAATTACAAATACCCCTTACATTTAACCCAACAACAACTGCTGCATCCATTGTGTATTGACATATGGACAGAGGAATCCCAAAGATTTCAAAGATTCCAAAGGAATATAAAAGATTTCTCTGTCCAGAAAAAGAAAGTACTCAAAGATTGGTTGGTTAATATGTCATACCGAAGAAAGGCGACCTGTCCTTATGCAATAAGAGGTACCCATTGTTGCCCATTGTTACCCATTGTTACAAAAATATTCGCTAGAGTACTGTTAAACAGAATTCAATCTATGTTGGACACATCATGCATAGATCAGATAAACACTTTACGTGTTGAACAGGTCAGCAAATGGCAGGCATCGGTACAGCTTCTTTTTATTAACTTCCGCACTGCTTTTGATAGCATAAATCGTAATAGCATATGGCAAGCACTTAGTGACAGGGACATACTACAAAGGCTCAAAAACTTAATCAAGGCACAACATACAGACTTAAAGAGTAACACGAAGTGGGCGATATTCTAAACAATATAATACTCATTCAGGCGTCAGACCAGGATGCTTGCATTCACAAATCCAGTTTCTTATTGTAATTGACAATATTTTACAGTGGTGCATCCACAATAAACGGAAAGGTCTTTCCTGGAATTTTTAGGAATATCTAGTAGATCTTGCGTACGCAGATGACATTTGCCTACTGGCTATTAAGCATCCCGGCATGCAATCAAAAATTGACGACCTTTGTTTACGTGAACTCTTTCCACCACATGCTTCCCTGTATAAACAAAGCAAAAAGCACATACTCGGAGTTAAGAAACCTTAAGGGTTCATCGATATTAACAACTCAGTGTTGTTATACGGTTCTATAACCGTATATGGCGGCTATAGCTCGCAACCGAATCGAACAAAATACAAAGCTTTGTTAACAGATATCTAAGGAGAAAATTAACAGTCCGGTGGGCAAATATGATCAGCACCAGACTTAATGCTGTTTTTCCATAACTCTGGAAAATAAAATACGGCTCATATTAGCTACCGTTTGCTGAAATGCTACTCTATCTACTCGTAACGTCTCGTAACGTCTTGCATTTAGGGCAGAGCATATAACTGTAAAATCTATTCCATTTTATTTACTTATTTATTATGTTTATAGTTTTGTGTTTTACGCTTAAAGTTATAAATAAACGTTTTCGATTCATATTTATTGCTAGTTACAGATTTAATCAAATCAAAACACAGCAAGTAAATTTGTTAATAAAAAAAACTTTCATAGCAAAGTAACAAAACTCCAGAAAAATGTGCGAACATAAAAGTCAAGTACTGCTTTGGGTCAGTTGGTTAAGGTGCGCTGACTCTGAGCTTCACATTTGGCAGGACCCGAGTTCGATTCCTGGTACTTGCAGTCTCAAAAATTATGTACGAATAATTAAATACAAGAAATATTTCCAAGACCACTGATGAAGGGTATTTGGCAATACACGAAACAGCTGTATGGTCAGCCAAAAATTCAATTAATTAAAATAATATAAAATGATTTTTTGTTGTTCTAGTTCACAACTGCTCGAAAAAAATCTCTTTATCAAATCGAGATCAAATCAAGATGTATCATTCGAAAGATTCACTTATATAATTTAAATTAAAATTTTTGGAGTAAAGTTATTGTAATTAATCAAATTCTTTAATAAAAACCGTAATTGTTACAGTTGTAGTGATTTTGATTAGTTTTTGTCATGGTTCCTCCTTTCAATGTTTTTCTAAACTACGTACTATACATATCACATATAAAAAGGCAATTATCTATCAAAACCCATACCTCTACGAGTAAAAATGTCGTTATTTCTGGTATTTCGTACACATGGCAACACTCTTGGTCGTTAATAAATTGTTGTGAAGCATGTAGTTGATTTTGTTTAAAAAAAACCCTTTGATATTATTATTCTTTATTTCAACTTTTGCTCTTATAATTTCCTATCAATTACATTTGGCAAACGTTTGTGAACTCTTCCAGATGTTCAATTGCATTTGGAATTTACTGGCTTCTACTCCATGCTTTCAGCTTCGAATTCATTTAGTTCAATTTTATAAAGGAAACGAAGACTTCTTAAGTTATGACTACAAAGTGCTGCATGTGCAATTGTTTGATTTACATGAAGCTACATAGAAAAGATGGTACCCTACATTCCAGATAAAATCAAGATAGTGGGTTTGAAGACATCCAAAATATATATGAAACATTATATGTTAATGATTAATTATAGCTAAAATATTAAAAATTAAGTATTATCGTTATAAATTATTATGCTATGTCACTGTCAAGCCGTGTCAAGCCGTGTCAATTGTGATATTATTCAAATTTTCTTAAGTCTTGAATCGCTGAATACTTAGTATTCATACAATACTTAGTATAATACTTAGTATACAATCATGTGCTTTAAACAACAAAAGTATTGAAGTATTATTATAGTATTAGAACAATGTATATACAGTAGCGTTTTGAATGTAGTCTCGACGACTTATAGTTTATTTATTTCATAATTAAAATACACATTTATGTGTACACAAATTCGCCGGACGGACATATAATATTGCTAGCTCTTTGTTTACTTCTGTTAAATATATTAATAGATCATTGTAATACAATCTTTTAAGTGTAAGCAAAGTGCATCATCACACAATCAAGTAGTTTCCATTTAAATATGTTCGACACAATTTTGTGCCACAAAAGGGTAGTAACATGTAATAAGAAAAATTGCTACAACTGCTTTACTCTTTAGTTAAAGATATTATTGATTTATCGAGGTTTACGAACTTATATTTACTTCACTGTGTTCTAAAAAACAGGACAGGAGTTACGTTTACAATTTAAAGAAAAATTAAGGAAAACGTACTAAACTTAACATACACTCTAGAATTCTAAGAACAATGTAAAACCTATGGATGACGTTTGAATGCATTGGTAAAGCCTGACGTTGGCGCTAGGTCAGCTTGAGGTATTTAACACAAGTCAATATTTTCCTCAAGCTGAGGTGTCAACCATATAACACGTCACTCAATAAGTCGTATGACTCTATATATATATAACTAAAAAAAACAAATTTTTTACTTGCTCCCTTGAAGGAGCAAGGGCAATAGAATCATTCCAACGATTTGTCTTTTACCTCAAAATAGGCTTCAGTTTCAGCAATTACTTCTTCATTTGAGGTGAATTTCTCACCGGTGAACATTTTTTTGAGATCAGCGAATAGCCAGTAGTTGCTGGGGGCCACATCTGGACTATACGGTGGATGAGGAAGCAATTTGAAGTGTAATTCGTGCAATTTTGCCATCGTTTTTATTGACTTGTGACATGGTGCTTTGTCTTGATGAAACAAAATTTTTTTTCTTCGCCACATACGGTCCTTAACGTTTTTTCACAATTTCTGCTCTCAAACGATCCAGTGATGCCGTGTAGTAGGTACTATTGATGGTCGAAATGTTTTTCCCTTTTCGAGATAGTCAATAAAGATTATACCCTGTGCATCCCAAAAAACTGAAGCCATAAGCTTCCAAGCTGACTGTGACTGTTGTGCCTTTGGACGCTTCAGACGTGGTTCACCGGTCCACTCAGATGATGATCGTTTTGATTCCGGAGTGAAGTGATGGATCCATGTTTCATTCATTGTCACATATCGACGCTAAAACTCTGATTTATTACGTGTGAACATGGCCAAACGCTGCTCTGAATCATAAACACGTTGTTGTTTTTGATCGACTTTAAACTATGAGTAAATGCGGCACCCACTTTGAAAAGAGATTTCTCATGGTCAAATGTTCGTGCATAATTGTAAACATATTGCCTTCTGATATTTTTACGGTCTCAGCTATCTCATGCAATTTCAATTTACGATCAGATATAATCAATTTCTGGACTTTTTTGATGTTTTCTGGAGTAACAACCTCAATTGAACGACCAGACGTTCACCATCATCGGTGTCTGTATGACCACATTTAAATTCAGCAAACCAACAACAAATGGTTCTTTTCGATGACGCAGAGTCCGGATAACACTTTTGAAGCCATTGCTGAGCTTGTACAGTATATTTTTTCATCAAAAAGCAATGATAAATTAAATAACAAAAGTCACTTTTTATTCTGACTAATCGAAATGTCATGAAATTTTACACATGGTCTTATGAAGGTTGGTACCTCATAAACTTCATATGGATTTGACAATGACAGCGCCATCTGTGTGTCAGTCACATGACTTATTGAGTAATGTAATAAGACTAGCAAAATAATATGGTAAGAAAACAGTAGTTGAATCTATATACGTATTAAGCCAAAAGTACTTGTATATTATAATAAATGAGCACTTTTAATCGGGTTTATATATTATATACAAGTCCAGTACGCACTGAATCACTAAATATACAATAATGGTATTTGTGTTTCTTGTTTAAAGTATTTATCATTGATGATTAAATCAATGTTGATGATTAAATCTTTACTTGCATTCCATATACAATAATAGTATTTGTGTTTCCCACTGAAAGTATTTATGGTTGATTTGTCAATGTTGATGATTAAATCTTTACTTGCATTCCAATAATTAAGCATACTAAGCATGTATAGCTTCTATTAAAGAGAACATAAGAATGTTCAGTAAATTGCTAACTATCCCATTATTACAAAACGTACAAAGTGAGGCAATGATTAGTTTTAGCAAATTTAGATTAGTTTTGAAGTTCAGTTTGTAATAAAGATTCGACTTGTGTTTGAAAACTTTACTTACATATATTTATAAATTTTGGTAATTAAAAGCATTGAATGAAAACAAACACTAAAGTACCAAATATAGTGTACTGTTTTGTATTTTTGTTAAATAACTCTAAAGGAACAGTAATTTTTAGTTCACTGTTTCCGATATACTCTGTAAAGTCTTAAATGTTAGTGTTGTGTTCTTTTTCCAAAGATAGCGACCTTTTTAATGATGTTTTCACGAAGGTAGTCAGCTTATTAGTGATCTTTTCCCAAAGGTAGTATATTTTTAATATTCTTTTAATGCCGTTTTAGTGTCAGTCTAAAACAAGTATTTCTATTTTAAACAATACCTAGAATTTCACAAACGTATGGTATGTTCGGCATTTGTTTTGTTTAATATTTAAGCACAATTTAAAAGTATGGTACGCATATATTATACGAGTATGTATGCATACTAAAGTAGATAACCATTTATGCAACTCTAAATTACCAGTGACATTTTTAAATCTTTTGAACATCACTAGCGAAAAGCCAAATGTATATTGTTGTGTTAGAGTTATCTTAATCAACTGAATTTATTTTCCATATTATACAATATGTACTTAAACAAATTACACGCTAAGGTTTCCAACTTTACTTATTTATAATAAATTTTAATATTTTCGAATATGACATATATCATATGGTATGCTGAAAGAGGCAGCATTGTATTTCAAAGCTTGACGTGACGCCGGAACATTTCGCCTTGAATATATGTAGGAATATGTTCAAAGCACATATATTTTATATATATGGCAATTTATGTTTCTAATTCATTAGATTTAATTAGATTTTTATGCCACAAGGTTCAATGTAAAATTCCATATATATTGTTAATTTAATATTACACTTTTAATAAGCATTAGAATTAAATGAAATGTTGCTCTTCTTTCAAAATTTATATAATTTATAAATATAATTTTATACGGTAGCGCACGGTAGCTACCTCCTTTTCTAAATCCAAGAATTCTACTTTGCAAAAAAAATAACAAAGGGTTTAATATTTTTGAAATTACTGCACTGCACTGCTTAGTGTCAAAAGAAAATCAGGAATCCTCTTTCTGGTGCTCGCACCTTTTATATCGTCAACGATCAACGGTTTACGATCAACGCCCTTAATGCGTGTAAATTCATTGACAAAGCTCCTTTTTCTATTTTCTGTACCGCACCGAGTGAAAGCTAAGCTTTATGGCGCATTTTCATTTGTCATTTCTGTGGAAGCTGGGAGTTGTTCTTTACCTAAGCACCTAAATTAACTAATTTATATCTAATTTACTCTACTTGAAGTTCTAGTAAATACCAACATTCGCTGCCATACCGACATAATTTACCATTGATGGTAAATTTACCATCAATTTACTCGAACTCGCACACGTCCATATATGAATATGTGTTTCAAGTTAATATTTTGAATTATAATGAGCAACTTTTAATTCAGGTGTCTTCAGACTCAACATATTATTTTAATCAAGTAAGTTTTCTTGTGTTGTGTTTTGTGTAAAACTTTGTGAACTTCCCTACACTTCTCTTTATTCGACAAATCAGTCCGGTCTCAGAAGCGAGCGTAGGGTTTCATTGCAGGCTTATATTTGGATTTGGCCCTTAACTCCTCCTTATTACAGCTTCACCTGGAGAGCGAAGAAAAGCTTTCTCTTTTACGCTAGCAACTCTCTCGTGATCTTAGTCTACAGGGACTACGGCATTACTGTTTTTGAGATAGTACCTTTGTAACCCAGGTCTGCAAAGAGTTTGTCCTCGCTGCACTGGTGCTTGGCAGTAGTAGTTCAACTGTTATAACCTGATCTAATCCCAGCAGAACCTCCTACCAACGTTTGGGCTGATATCTCAGAACGACCTTCATCATTTTTTGACTCGAGATTTGGTTTTTTGTGGTAAAACCTACCATTTCCTTTTTATTCTTCCAGGCACCTCAACACTATAATTAGGGGAGTGGCCATGCAGATAAAAATAACGTATATATTTGCTAATTGATACTAACCCAGATTCTCAATCTGCGTTCGTTCTTATCATATTTGCAAAGAAGGATTTTGTGGAGGATCTTCATGATGTTGTTATGTTTTCGCGTGTACTCTGTTTGGGCTATCACCAGGCATCACTGGTGATAGTTGGATCTTTTATGACATTTTTAAAATGTTTTGTTGGAATTACTTGGTCTTCTATAACGTTCATAAAAACTTCTGTCTCAGCATACAAGTTTCTATTCCATAGCCATTTGTTAGACATTAATTTATCAACATTGTCAGCGTTAATAGACCTGTAGAATCGGTCGTGAATAGGTTTTATTGACCACTTTTGTTCCCTTGAACAGTATAGTATTTCATATTTACTATTATTCAGGAGTTTAATAAGTGGATTGAGTGCAATGCAAAACCAAAGAGCAGATAGGCAATCACCTTGAAAAGTCACAAATTTTATGTTGATGTCCGAAGTTTTTATTATTCTTGTGTCCGTATAAATTTGATTCGTTTTGTAAATTTCTTGGGTTATTTCTTCCGTAGATATTGATGGAATGTTGTCCAAGTTCTCAATGCGTATCATATTCTCGCTCGGATTATATACTTTAATTAAATTTAATACATTAACGTTATGTGTAAAGTGCATGCTAAGTAATTTACTAATAATAATTTTAAACTAATATAATTTTAAAAAAGTTATTTCTTTATTTGGAACTTAATGATTAGAATTAGTAATATTTTCCAGCAATAGTTCCAGCAATAATTTTTAAAATACTTCCAAACCTAATATCATTCAAAAAATTGTAGTTTTTTTTTAATTTATTGTTTAGCACAAATTTTTATAATATAGAAACAAATTTAATATATAGGACAAAGAAAAATTTTTACAGTACAATAAATAACAGGCAATATATATAATACATATCCTTTTCGCATTCTTTCATGCACTTAAGCACAGTATTGTATATCAGTCTTATAGTTAAACCTAACGTCACTAGAAGTTTGTTGAAGATAAAGCGTACCAGTATTCTATAGCACCTTTATGTTTTCCAAATCAAGCTCTAATATTCTATTCTAATAATATTAGATTATGCCAATGTATTTTTAGCGAAAGTGATATTAAAAGTTTGATGCTGATAATACAATTGGACAACCATATTTCATAAAGTGTTATATTCCACCAACCTACTATAATTATTTCACACAATCCAAATATGAGGCTGCCTCATATATGGACTCAGTTAAAAAAAAGACTCAGTTAAAAAAAAAATTATTAAGTTCTCAACTATTGTCGAGATGACCAGCCTTAACAAATAGAAGGGTTACAATTTTGGTCTATTTGGTCTGTTGTTCCGTATGTATATGGTACATAACACATAACACAATTCTTATTCAAGTGTACCTGAGATATAGATTTTTCTCAAGAATTAAATTGTTGGAAATCCAGAATAGATTAACTATATAAAGACTCAAGGTGAATTTTTCGACTTACTCTTATTACATTTAAGTTGATATTATTATTGTTTTTTTAAGTGAAATTAATCTCTCGTTTATAATTTATTTATTTAATTTTTCATTAAATCCACTGTAAGTTCTAAACTATTTGCAGTCCTTAGAGGCTGTCCGCCCATATACTCGTATTTTCAACTTTAATTTTAAATAAAATTTAAAGCCACACAGCCAAAATTTTATAGATGGCAAATAAAAATTAAATATGAAAATATTTATGTGTGTATTTGCTTTAATACGTAGAGACAGGGTCCCGTTTACATTTACTTATTTATTTTGTTGAACATATCAATTTTCGTAGATAAACAAACCAAAACGCAATGATGATATTTCCATAATAGTTAATTAAATTTTTGTGGTAAATGTGTATGGAAATCAAAAATGAAGAATTGTTCAAATATTGTTGGAAACAACTGTTCGGCGCGTTTACTCCAATTCGAAAATCACCAAACAAACCGAATCAACGCATTCCAGAACTGATGACACCGAAAATGGCGCCCACAGCAAATATGTCACGTTTTTAATTAAATGCCATGATATATGCCTGAAGGAGATGAAGGGGTAAATAAAATATAAATAAAAAATTTCGAAAACCAAAATTAAAAATCCCCAGAAGACAAAAAAACATTGAATGCATCCATTACAGAACTACGCAATCGAAATCAAGAGTGAATACTAATGCGAATACGACAGAGTACGACTGCGGATACGAGTGGAACAGCAAAATGAAATGCGGATATGAGGTTTGTGCGGAAATCATCGCAGCAGGTAGCTGCAACAACCTGTTGTGCTTCACTTCACCACACACGCAATGAATTTAATAAGTCTTCTACAAAATTTCCAGAAGTGAAAATATGTCACCTTAAGTGTAATAGCAACACATACTTACTCTTTACTCTCCCTACATATAAAGATATAATTCTGTTGTTTACGCTTATTTCTTTTACCCGTTGAAGTCAGTTCGCGAATCAGTGTTACAGGGAATTGGAATTGTACACTTCACATAAACCCATTGGTCTCATTGAATGTTTTGATGAAATAGTAAAGTACAGTGAAGTTACATGTTTTTATTGGGCACATTCAAGATAAGATGTATGCTAAAACCTGCATATGGATCATTCTTTTATAATACAATTCAGACTCATGATTTCCGATTGGGATGAACTTTTTTTTATAAGCTCCTTTTATAAAATGAGAGTTTTACTTCGGAAAAAATTTTTGTTATTTTTTTCCTAGGAGATATGCATCCAAGGGGTTTTGAGAATTGACATTGTAGACACATTTTCAAAGGGCTATATCTCAAGTTCTATAAATGGCAGGAACTTAAAATTGCGTTTTAAAGATAATTAATTGAATTAGTTTAAGCAATTAAAGTTATATATATTTAAGTACTAATATTAACTGGTAAATTAAATAAAAAATTTTTTCTCAAAACATGCACCCAAAATTTTCATTTTTTATATTTTATTAAGACTTGGTTTTAAATTTTATTGCGAAATAAAAATTTTTGAGACACCATTATTTTTTGAAATTTTTTAATACTTCTTTTCCCCACCAAAACACATCAAGCACATGCGTACCACATTTCCATTGAATGAATTTTCAAAGAATATACTACAAATATTCTTATATAGTATTTAGTAATGTAATGATTTCAGGACGATATTATCTTTAGAAGTACTTTTAAAATTAATTCAAATTAATTAACAAAAAATTAAAAGGAGGAATACGTCCCAAAAATTTTAAACTTTTAGTTTTAATTCTGATTACCCAATAAATTCTACTTGAAAAATATATATTTCCAGTGTGGCATTGCTTTTCAAAAGTAAATAAAAAAATTAATTTATCAGTTGTCCTTCATATTACTCATACGCACCATAGTACCATAAAATCAATTTTCCAAGAAAAACGACACAAAAATCTTTACTTCTTATTTCTGAATTGAATTTTATACAAAATACTAACATTTTAAATTATTTCCGCATAATTTCTTTTTTTACGAATTTTAACATAATTAAACCTGAACCACTAGTTCAGCTAGTAGTTCCGCACTAGCTGAACTACCTACTCAACTGCAGCACATAATTTCGCCCACCTCTTTTGGTGAAGTGTTATTCTGCTATAGTTGGAAAAACACTTTGCACTGGTCAGAAATGTTATTGGAAATAAACTGTACCGAACTATTAACAAAATATTTTTTAAGGGTTTCAACATTGATTTTATTAATACTCATTTCGTTATTGATACATAATCTGTAATGTCTGAAGAAGAAAATATTTTTGCCATTTATACTTTTTGCGGATTGGCAATAAAGCAGTGATACTTTAATCTCTTTTTAATTGGTGTTGCTGTTTCGAAGCAGTATTTATCTTCTGCTGCTTCGTAGTCTCTTAATGTTGATAAATGGCACACAATAATTGGCAATTCTTTCGGTGTTTGAATCGAAATACGTATTCGTTGAAAACTATCACTTGCAGCATTCCTCTTTAAGGTACCAGCTAATAAGCCGTCGTATGGTCCTTTGTCGTGTAAAGTTGGGAAAAATTGTCATCCTGCCTGCACACCAAAGTCCGCTTTGTGATGAGTTCAATTAATAAAATTCTTTTTATTTTTTTATTTTGAACGCGATCCATCGGAAAAATAAACAATTTTTTTATAGCCGCAATTCTTTTTATAGCCGCAATAGCCTGTTTTGGAAGAAATGTACGACAGTTATGTTATGATATGGACAGTCAGATATCTAGACAAAATTTTTATTTGTAGTTTTTTATTTTGAAGACGTTGGTGTATTGCAAACGGATTAATTGTTGCGTGATCATTATGCCACTAAATGTCTAGTACAGAATATTGAATTAGAAAAGCACAATATTTGGAGAAATCACACAAAGCAATGCATTCACTTTCTGCTAAGTTGTTTTTTGTATTCTTCAGAGAATCTTCCAGTTTTTTAACGACAAACGAAGGTAACAGCAATTTGTCTAACCTGTCTGTTAAGAATTGCAAATATTCTTTAACTGGAGATGTCAAAGCTTTCAATGTGGTTCTAGCTTGACGAACTCATTGTTTATATGTAACAGTTTCAATATTGTTGTGATCTCCAGAAGGCGCAATTTCTTGAAAAACATTCTGTGTGTAACGGTAAGTATGCGAATCATGTGGCGCAGGTAATTTTTATAGTCCTTTAACGGATCTATAGTATATGCAGTAACTGATTTTATAGATACTCCATTTGTCATTAATTTTACGTTTACACATATATGTCACTTGTTTCTTCAAAAACGCAATACTGTGGTCGTCGAGATGCAAATCAAGTAAAACCACATTTGAGGTCTGAATGGTTTAGTTTGAAAAGATTATGCAGTCCTTTAAATTTACTTAGAATAAGTCGGTTTTGCATTTGGGTCCCTCTTCCCGACTCAGTTACATGTTTTTCTAGCAATTATCGACTTTTTAATTTTAGATCTTCTAATATACCTTTTACTGAAAAAATTTTTTTAGCAGCAGTGATCATATGCTTTATAGCGCTTGGGAAGTAAGTCGTGATCGTTTGGAAAGACCAATTATGCATTACACTCAATATTTTTGTTAACATAGTTTTATCTGCTGTGCCATAAAGTTTTTCCTGTAGATTCTCTAAATTTGATGCGGGTCATCTTCCTCATCGCTATTGTTGGAGTCATCGGGAGCAATATTAAAAATTTTAAATGCATAATTTAAAAATTGAGATGACGCGAGAGTAATTTGTTTAATAAAAACGTATTAAAAAGTTACATTTTTAATACTTTTTAATACATTTTTAATATTTAATTCAGAAATAAAAAGTAAAGATTTTTGTGTCGTTTTTCTTGGAAAATTGATTGATTTAATTGTGGTGCGTATGAGTAACGTGTAGGACTCCTGATAAATTAACTTTTTTAAAATTACTTCTAAAAGTAATGCAACACTGGAAATACATATTTTTCAAGTAGAATTTATTGGTTAATCAGAATTAAAACTAAAAGCTAAAAAATTTTTGTTACTGAAAAATCGTGTGTATGTGTTTAGTGTGATGTGAAGGATAAATTAATTTTAAAAGTACTTCTAAAGATAATATCGTTCTGAAATTTTTTGGTTTTATGTAGAATTTTATTCCTAATCGAAACCAAAAATATTGTATTAGAATATTTGTAGTATATTCTTTGAAAATTCATTCAATGGAAATGTGGTACGCATGTACTTGGTGTGTTTTGGTGGGCAAAAGAAATTTAAAAAAATTTCAAAAAATAATTGTGTCTTGAAAATTTTTATTTCGCAGTAAAATTTAAAACTCAATCTAAATCAAATACAAAAAATGATTATTCTAGGATTGATATTAATACTATTAGTATATTATTATTAATAATATAAGAACTTATATATCAACAATCTTAATTGCTTAAACAAATTCTTAAAAGTTCAATTAATTATCGTTAAAATGCAATTTTAAGTTCCTATCATTTATAGAGCTTGAGATATGTGAGATATGAAAATGTGTCATGGGTGCTTATCTCTTAGGAAATAAATTACAAAATTTTTTTCCGAGATGCGATTCTTCTCATTTTCAGCTAAATCGGAGGTCCTGAGGTCAAAAAGGTGTCCGATTTGTAAAAAAATGATCCATACATGCTCTATCTTAATAACCTCTGTAATCGGTAATATAGCTCTTAAATTGCTGACATCAATTACTGAGACAAAATTTAGTGAAAAATTGTTGACGTAAATAGAATCGAATAACTAAATTATTAATTGCAATGGAAGTTTTAATAAAAAATTACAGTTGCACGTAATTGCTAATATTGGCGTACTATATTTACAGAAGCAATAAATACTTCACTCCTCTAATCATAACCCAATTAATCTAAAGAAGAATGCTACTGTTGAAATGACTTATTAAGTAGGTCCAATATATTGGACGCTGATAATTTATGATTTTTGTGTATGTTTACGAAACAACGCAATTTAAACTCAAAATTCGACATTATTTGTTAGTTATTTTTTCTCCAAAGAATTTTTAGTGCTGTTGTGGCAAAGCTCGTAATTGCCACCTGCAATATTAATAAGAAGCGGACATATAGCAACTCAACTGCCTCGATTGCATAATTTTCAACAGTGTCAGCTGTTAACTTTCACAACGTAAATAATTATTTCCGTTACAAGTAATTCCTACTCCTTCTTCTGCAATTCAGTTTTTCTTTTCTCACTAAATGTACCAAACGAACTCGAGAAGGAAGACATGGCAAGTAAATTGTTGTGTAATTTTAAAGCACACAAACTTTTTCTACGTGGTAAAATAGGAAATTTAAAAATTCAGTAATGTTTCAAACGTAGACTCCATTAAAAATGCATGCCAATCTAGACAAGAGCGCACTTAACATGTCCTTCTTACATATACGAGTACAGTCCACACCCCTTAAAACCGGAAAACAACATGCCAGCTTAAGCTGATCTTAAATCAGAAAAAATGTTAGTAAATAGAACACAAATCAAAAACTCCCTAAAATTCAGATATCATGTCTCATTAAAGTGTACAATACACATATTACACAATAATAACAAAATCTTAATAATAAAATGCAGGACTTCCTTAATTTCGCATAACAGTCACTATAAGATTAAGGTAATATATCGAAAATTAAGAGAATTAGGCATGATTCCGTTGCTTTATTAGAAAGTTCTTTAAATCTGCTAGAATTTGGTTCCCCATTAATCTGCTGAATAAAAGAAACCAATTTAAGTTGGAGCAACAGTAGAAGTAGAAACATTCCTTCTACAACTTATCGCTGCTGAAATTTTGTAAAATTTTTAAAATAAGAGACATTATTGGTGTAAACTCTGGTTATCTTGGATCAATCACTTCACCGCCTACGTCTACCCTTGCTTCCCTTTTTTGAACTTTTGCTTTGCTTTGACGTCAACTCTGCATTTTTCGGAAACTTTTTCATCTCAGTGTTATTGCGCTGTGTAGCGCACAGCTGAGGGAGGGCCGCAGTCTTGCTGTGATACCACTGTAGAATACAATGATTAAGTAAAACTAAAGGTAAAAACACTATTGTTACCTCTTGTAGATATGGATGAATTTGTTTGCATATAACGTGCGTAGTTATAGCACATACCATGGCATACGCTGATTTCCACTGAAACACACTTACGCAAGTATTTATCTCATGTGATATATAAATGCAGTGCACGAACTGCCAATACATCAACCCACTGTAGAACCAAAAGGATGATGGATACACCAAGCCAGTTATTATCGCAATAAAAAACTGTAGTTTATCGTAGTCGAAGCAAAAATTGGAGTGCGTTTCTTGTACCCTCAGTTCCACTTTTCGAAGAACACTTATACTAACATACAACCAAGCGGCTATTGCTATTGAGATAATATGTTGGTATATTCGATTGGTGTAGTAACGCACAACAGAACCCATGTTTGCAGGATAGCTTGATTTCTTGAACTATTGATTGAAAATTTTTTGTTGACGTTAACCTTAAAATTTTAAATTCGATATAATTCAAGCTACTACGTTAACGTTAACAGTGTTGGTAATTATAATATAAAGTAAGCAAACACAGTCTACAAATACTGCATTTACACGAGAATTTTAATTGTAATTTCGAATTATTTTTGATTTCAATGGCTAAACAAGTTCGAATTAAGAAGATTTGTATGAGAATTGTATGAGAATTGAAAAAATCGTGATTTTCGTGATTTTATAATGCCAAGTTGATTTTAATTTGAAAAGCTTACCGTAGCACAGTATTGTACGGTATAAACTTATGATATTCTGAATAGTTTTGGGGACCGAAGATATTTTCATAATAAATAGAACTAAACTGTACACAATAAATATTTTGTGAAAGAAGTTACAAAGTGTGGAGATATGAAAAATCTGACAATCAAATTACAATAATTTGTAGTGTGAATCGATATTTTTGCTTTTTAATTTCAAATGTCAGTTTAAAATTTTAGAAAACTAAGTTAACAAACAAAACTACTGCGTGAATCCAGTATAAAAAAAAATTTTCTTTATGAGTGAATAATACACAACAGTATGTAACGATTCCTCCTATTCGTAACTAGTGCCAGGGTCTGCTTAGCCGTTGTCCATGGTTCGTTGCAATATTTTATATTCCTTCCAAAGTTACACACAATTTTTATAGCATAATTCAATTATTTATTTCAAAGAAAACTGAAGAATATAGTCCTATAATATAATGGTAGTTTATCAATCTTAGAACGTATCCTCCTTAAACATGTATATCTGCTTTCCTAACTGTAAGATGTGTTACTCACTTGTAAGTCGCAGAACAACTAGCTCCACTTTTTTTATTCTGTTTCTGCAGTAGGTGGAAAGTATTGAAAGTCACAGTGTGACACTTGAACCCACTAAAACTACCTCTGAGGAATGAATATGGAAGATTGCAGCCACGTGCAGCGAATACAACCCCATTCCAGTAATCAAGAGAGAGAGAGAGAGAGATTAGAGCAAGAGGCTTTATACTTAGTAGACTAGGTTCATTTAAACCAGAAAGCATGGGCGTAAGTAAGGAAATTGGGTGTCAGTTAAGGGGGTGGGGTTATTGCATAAGCGCGGGGAAACTATCAGTAGACTATGTGGAGGAATGAGAGTAGCACTCATCGAGTGGCGTAAGGCCTAGACTAAGTCCGCAAGGAGGAAGGCTGCATCCAGAAAGATGGACTTGGAATAGTGCATGCCGTTAGGTTTACACTTGTAATTTGTGCAATCGGGAAGGAGCTTGCACTCGAAAAGACGGAAACTTTCCATCTGGATGGAAGAGATTACAGCGTACGTGAGTAAAGAGCGAATGAGCTGCTTATAGCGGAGCAGTTTAATTTTGCAGTTACGTTGGTTGTGCCTACGAAGGGTATTTTTTAGTTGCGTATGCCTAAACTGCGCATTTCGAATGACATAGTCAACGTGAGGGATGAAGTCGTGCCGGACTAACTGCTTTTTCATGTATTGTGTCCTTTTATAACCAAGCTGAAAGTCGTTGCTCGTTGTAGGTCAATTTTGTTACTCGTCCTTGGTTACTATTTTATTGTTGTTATTATTATTATTATTATTGTTGTTGTTGTTGTTGTTGTTGTTGTATCGAAGAAAATGATAAAAATTGATCTAATGTGATTTGCGTTGCTCGCCTTTGCTGGGTTTCATGCGCCTTGTTGTCGCGTTCATGTTTATGGTACTCCGCTTGATTCCATCTTCACAAGTATTGTTCAGGTGATACACCCTTTAATTTCTCCGTAAGTCCCACGTACCACACCTTGGAACATGCTTGAGACACTTCCAGAATTGCAGCTGAGTTTCTCGTTTCCATTGCTGATGGAATTACGTTCATAATTCTATGTACGTGAATTAATTTTGTATAGCTTTTGTAAAATCCAAAGTGAAGAGAATTACATTATTATACTGTATTATTTGTAAAATCCGGACTTGCAGTACACAGAAAAAAACAACACATTTTGAAACTATTTTCTCAATTTTCATTTATGGCCATGTTATGATTGCAGTCATGTCACAAGACATTCGCGTTGTCTTGATGAAGAATGATCCGAAGGCGCTTGTTTCCATATTTCCGTATTTTATTGAAGACTTCCGGTTGGGGTAACAAACGGTTATATACCATTTGAATTTGACTGTTTTACGATTCCGTAATGGTACAAGCGACCATTTCTTGCGATCAATTGTTCGAGCGCGAACAATTTTTGTTGGATTCGGTTTGTTTTGAAACACTTATTCAGTCGACTGCTGTTCACGTTCCGGCTCATACGCATATACTTAAATCCACGATTCATCACTTGTTACGATCTTATACTCGTATACGTCTTTTGAAGCATCGCCATTGTATTTGTTGTACATTTATGTGCACTAATCAATTTGAGCATCTTTTTAAGATTTTATCATGTCAAATGATGGGATCACCGCTAAATGATCGTGCAATATTTTATGTATGGTGATGGAACTAATGCCTAGGGTTCCTCCTCAATGTCAATCTCACAGCCTGTTGCATGACGATCTTGCATTATCAGTTATTGCACAGCATTAATGTTTTATGGCACAACAACTGAACCACTGATTTTGGACGACCTTTACGAATTTCGTCTGATTAAAATCATTGTATCAGCGTTTCACAGTAACCTCCAGTTCATTGCCAAATGTGGAATTAAGTTGATTGATGTACTCTTGTTTTGATAATCCACGTCGAAAGTCGTAATATATAATCGCACAAAATTTTTGTCGCATTAATTCCATTTTTTCGCGAACACTTAATATACAAATAACTACAAATAACACAAATAACGTTCTTTTGACTAAAAAGTATAAGGTAGATTATTTATAATAATGTCAAACTTTCGTATGGAAACGTCAGATGACACCTGACAATAGTCATGATTCCGGGGTTCAAAATATAAATAGTGACCACCGTAAGATTCATGAATCACTTGCCATTTATGCTACTCTACTTAGAAATGCGTACGCATTCTTATGAGGCTGATTGATTAGCACTGGCATTCGTTAACGAATATAATAATTTGAAACGTTGAATATGTTAAAAAAGACCTTTGGTGATTTGTGTGTGTCGTGACCACGACTATATGAATGGTTTTAAAGGTTCAAAGACGGTCGCACAAGCTTGGACCATGATGAGATCCCTGGCCGCCCAACAACTTCTGTTACTGAAGAAAACATGGAATCGGCGAAGCAGATCGTGTTGGAAAATCCATGTGAACCGATTAGAAAGATTGCAGTGTTGTTGGGCATCTCATATGGTGGCAAAAAAGGTGAATTGGCCAAAAACCATCAACCAAGCTCCGTACTCTCCTAATATGGCCCCGAATGACTTTTTCCTCTTCCTCCGACTCAAATTGCCATTGCGAGAAACACGCAGTTGAAAAATTTTTTTACGCATTTTTCAACCTTATCGATTTTCAATGTTCAATTTTTAATATTAATACAAACAATTTAGAGTGGTAAATTTAGAAACGTAAAAATCGAATAAAAATTTCGGAAGTCATATGCTGTTTTCCAAATTAGTTCAAAATAGTGTTGTTTATTAACAAGTCAAACCAATATAGAAAAATTCTTTCTTTCAAATTATTTTGTTAATTTTAGAATGCAAATTAAAACAGCATTATTAAAAAATGAATCATTACTTTGTGCAAATTTGAAGATGGAAAGTCCACATGAGAACTTGCCTTAACAAAGTCCATACTTTCAACTCTTTTTTATTCAATCCAACATTAAATTTTGCATTCTTCATAAATATTTTGATTTGTGGTCCAACATTTTTGTTTTGTATCGTGTTTAATTTTAGCAAAAATAGTACGGGGGAAAAAATTAACAAGTTATTCGAAAACAGATTTTCGCTTCTAGAATTCCTTCACACCAACGACTGGCGCGAATGATATAGCAATAAAGCAATGTCGAAGCAAAGGAGATGGGGCAAACAGGGCAAAGGAGACGTCGGTAACAGATGGGTACCAAATGGTACTCAACAAAATTACTAACATCTATACAGCACTTTTACATAAGGAGAATATAGAGATCAAATATTTCTTCTGGGAGAGGTTATACGTAATGAATATTCCGAGGTGTTTTTATTCATTGACAATTTCTTCTTGTCTTTCCCGGAAATTCCACGGCAACGATTTACTTACTCTGGGATCTTTTCTGAAAATCATTATCTTGAATTTAGATTCGTAATAAGACCCCATTGTGAACAATACCTAAAGAGAGCTTCTATCATAATTTGCAATACATCACGTGAGTCCGCAAGTAGAACCACATCATCAGCACATTAAGTTTGTACTACATAACATTGTTTTAAGTATTTTATTCATAGTTGAAAAATCTCAAATGGTTTTCAATTTTTGGACTCAAATTGCGTTTTTTATTCATAACTTTTGCTAAAATAAACGAAGGTTTTGTGTTGGAAGATTTTGAAGCTGAATTTTTTCCCATTACCACTTTGTTCACTTACGCATAGGAGTTTAGCTTCTTAGGTTGCATTTTAGGAACAATTCTTTTCCTAACATATTTTTGATTACCTATGAATAAAAAACTGGATGTGTTTTGGGAACATTTCACTTCTTAGAGAGGTTTTGAGTTGAACACATGTTTTTTTATTGTTCGTCTTATTACCTTTTATTAACTATTAAAAGTTTTTTTTTAAACGAAAATATTAAATGCATTTCTCATGTAAGGTAGTTGTTTTTGTAAATTCATACAAAACGTGTTAGAGGTTTGGTGCGATTCGCATAAATATTAGCCGCGGGCCATGTTTTCGACAACTCTGGTATAGGTAATTAAATTCAAATTTTAATTTACGTACTAATTTAATAGTTATTCATATAGTAAATATTTAATAAATATATGTATACATTTGCTATTACACGTTATATGCGCATTTGGAACAAATAATTAACTACTGAACATGGTATTTGTACCGCAACACGTTCTGGAGTCAAAATTCAAACAAGTTTAAAAATCTCAAATTGTTTGGGTTAGATAGGGATACCTTAGTAGGTGTCCATCAAACACTTATTTATGCTGACGAATTTCCCTTTTTCTTGCAAATATTAAAATTAATATTGTCTTTATTTTTTATGTTTTTTGAAATGAAACAGGATTTTTGTTACTACAAATAAATCAAATGTTTCTCAACTATCTATAGGTTACTAAACCCTTTCCTTCTTATGTGATCGTGAAAATCTAAACCTAAATAGCGGGTTTACTTCAAAAGTCGTTAATAAAACCTGCAAAAATTTATTTTCTTATCCATTAAAACAATGAAACAAAATATGATTTGGTCTCATATTACTTCAGAAGTATTGCATCACCGGTTCCCATGTATACAACAACCTATTCTTTTAACAATCAACTTCTTCCGCTGAGCAGTGTTCTAAAAACATTTCACACCAAATTTTTAAAGACACAACTCCAGGTCCTGTACTTGGTTCCCATGAATAACTAACTTTCTCATACAAACGTAAACAGTTGCTTGCACTTGCAAATACACACACAGATGTGGCTATAATTGGTTGCAACAGTGCATAAGTCAACTGTATCACGATTACTACTCAAATGAAAACAAAACGAAGTTGTAAGTCCTGCGTTGGCAGCATTGTATGAGCGCAATAAGCGCCTCGCTTGCTAGCAACAAGCAAGTGGGTACAGATACACTTAAAGTGCCGTGAATGAAGAATCCACCATAATGGTTGCAGCCATAGAATTTATTCAATACTACGTACTCCATAACAGTGGCAGCACTGCATATTGAACGCACACACCCACACCCACACCAAGGCAGCCGTTCCAAATATGCTACGTGCCTGTGTATGTATTTCTGTTTGTTTATTTGAATGCACTTCAAGTAAGATAAATGTCAGCATCACTAATTGAATTGCTGCCAAGACGCTATATCAAATTACCTACCTTCTTGAGTATTTATGAATATCACAAATTGGTTAGAACATTGTAGCGCCTGAAAGGCAACAATAACAAGACACTCAATTTTCTAAGTGTATTTGAGATTGTATCGCAATAGGTCGCTGAATTAATTAAGACTAACAGAATTAAGAACCTTGAACCAACTTTATTATGCATTTCCATCTTAACACTATTTGAGTAATTCAGTGCAAGGATTGAAATGAATTGCAGTTCTCTACAGGGCCTGATTTGAAGATTCTTCGGACAAAAAACATATTCACTTCTTATATTGCTATACCTTGTGTGATTCGTTCTTTCAAGAATGAATCAAGAACAAATAAGATTCATGGGGTCTACGACGTTTTCCTCGCTACATTAATGCAATCTTGACAAATCACTTTTTTTTATGTAAAAGGTACAAATACAATACAAATAAATTTTTTTTTATATAAAAATATATTTTTATTGAATCGGTTTAAATTAAAGCTTAACAATAAGTTTTAGAATCTTAAAGACTAATAGCATTACATTACAAATTATTTTATATAAACATAATATAAGGACATAATTAATGATTTCTGAATTATTTGAAGGGGCTTCTGAATAAGTAGCCAAGGCTTATTTACCAGATATCACTCCATACAAGTTGAATTAATCAGGATGGTCTTAAGGAAAGCAGGATGGCGGGTCTATCATTCTGTTTTAGTCTAGTGGAATTTGTCATATTAGCATTCACATGGTTTACAAGATTTGAAACATGTTTCTGCCTTATTCTCTCGAATTCGACTTTAACCAACGGAACTCTCAAATCTAAATGTATGTTTTCATTTCTGCTATACCAGGGTGCACCAATTGTCATTCTTACGATCTTTGCTTGAGCTCTTTGCAGGATTTCTACATTTGACAGGAATTGCCATATAGCTGTAAGCCATACATCCAGTTTGGCTTAATAGCTTGGTTGTATAACAAGACTTTGTACTCTAAACATAAGGGAGACTGATGACCGATTAGCAAGCGAAGGCTTAAAGCCTTGAGCTTCATTTGTTAAACGTTTCCCAAGCTGAATACAGAATTAACAGAATTAGAATCAATTATAGTTTGTACGTTTTGTAGCTTTAGTGTTAGTAGATAATACGCTATTAAGTTACTTTAATTATTGAAAATTCAGAAAAGAAATTACATTTAGACTAATAAGATTACGTATATAGTACTAATTGTATTTTTATGCTTTTTATGATACAATTAGTCATACAATATGATGTTCGTTCCATTTTTCGTTAAAGCCCAGAGATGTTTATCAATAGAAATGTAAGCCTGAACATTTTTAAGAGTATTTTTTTTTGAAACTAAATCAATTGCATGATTTCATTTTTATTAGTAGCCTATATTTTTCATCCACATATAAATACGTACTTTCAGTATTTTGTCATTTTGCAAACAGTCCTGATTTAAGTATCGTTTTAGTTAAAGCTAGTATTATTAAAAAGCATGCAGTTCACTCATTAAGCATTTAAATTTAATTTTCACATATTTTAATTTAAATTTTGAATACAATACAATAAGTCAGTAGTATAGAACCCCATACTTCCGTTTTAGCGAATGTAAGCATAATTGTGCTAATTACCATATGTATAATACCGCACCCTCCCATATAACCCAATATGGAATCTTGAGCAAAAATGAAATATTGGATTTTAAGATTAGTTTTAAATGAAAAAGAAATTGTAAGTTTGAAAGTTTGAAAGAGCCTTCGACAGGGATGTATTTTATCGCCAGATATTTTTAATATGTAGTCGGAGTATGGAGTCGGAGTACCTTATGATCAAAAAAGAGCGAAAATTTAAAAAAAACGCAAAATTTTAATTTTTAATCATTTTCTTTATTATCGCCTTTAAAGTATTTTCCTCCTGCGGAAATACATGCATGCCAACCTTTAATTCAATTTTCCATACAAGTTTTATAGACCGCCGAAGGTACGGCCTTTAGTTCACGCAACGAATTCTCTTTTATGGCCTATATGGTCTCAAAACGTGTTCCTCGCAATGGCAACTTGACAGCTACTTTCAGACATAAGACCGTAGAAACAGCATATGTTAGACATATAATAAAAAATTCTCAATACCAGTTGTTGGAGCTAATAGTGCAAGGCAAATCTAAAAAAAGGCGTTGCATCCAAAGGTAGCAAATATCTTGGCAGTGTAATATTGGACAACTGCTGCAAGCTGCACTGAATGCAGACTATTTCTTTACTTCAACATGTTTAAATTATATGTTAGTTATCAATTTTGCTATCAGAAATTTGTCCTTATGTAAGTGACATTAAATTAAAGGAAAGTCAGTCTATTAGTCTATTGTTTTAAAGAATAATCTATGTGACCATGATTCATGCGTTAGGCTGATTTAATGACACAGCAAATATACTTGATAAAATATCAAATTGGTTAATATGGTTAATAATATGGTCAAAAATATGGTTAATATATTAAGTGTACATTTGGTATGAGCTAAATCGCTAGTTCAGGGCTCAATTATACTCGGATCAATTCCTGACACTAGACAGACCAATAATTGCATACTGACAATTAAAACAATAGATGTTTTCAAGAACATCTGGTGATGGTTATTTGGTGATATCTAAAACAGCTCAATGTGTGGTCAATCCAAAAAGTCACTTGATATACTGGCTTAAGTTCTCTCCGATTAAAAGAATGTTGCTATATACATAAGATCACATAATAAAAAAACTATCTAATTCTGTCAAACTTCGAAGAACAAAATTTTAGTGGATCTCCAACATTATATTTAACAAAACAAACATTTGCAACATTGACTCATGCATTTGCGGTGGAAAAATTCATTAAATTTCCTTGCGCTGAATGTGTCAAGCGGAAGCTGTTGTCTTGCAAATGAAGTTTTCAATTTTCTGATTACGTTGCGACACTTCAGTGCAACGTTCCATGCAAACGCATTCGTATGAGTCCAGGGCTCTCCATGTGTAGTCTAGGCGTATGTGTAAAGGTGAATGTGTGGATCTTAATCCCGATGCAATGCTCAGTCACACTAGCGCCTGCACGGCTCCGCACTCGCACAAAAACTTTGTAGTAAAAGTTAAAAGGTGCATTTATGTACGAACATTTTGTCAACGGCAGTACACGACAGTCACACACAAGCATCGCATATGCATCGCATATGCATCGCATACGTGTTCATCTGAAAGTCGCGCTGCGGCCTCATTTGAACACCATATCGTTTATATGCGTGTGTGTATGTGTATGGATCTGTGTTTTTGTTCATAGTTGAACGGTGTTTGCGGAGAACACCCACAGGGCTAATTAATCTTGTGTGCGAATGTGTGGAATCTAATAAAGCATATTTTGGCGAAGATTTATGAATTAATTATCACAGTTAAGTGTGGCGGTTTGTTGTGATAACATAAAATTTGTTGAAAATTTAATTAATTAATTGTATTTTAAGTTTAATTGAACTATGCATACTAAATACCGCAGTCAGGAGCTACCGCAGACGACGAGCAGTGCATGTAAGGATACACACGCCAAACGAAAGAAGTAGCTTAAGTTGAACTCAAGGAAATTGAAAATTATGAGCCACTTTGCGTACAAGAGTATGTGCGTAAATGTTGAAAGGTATTGTAAGCGTGTGAGTATGTGTGATTATAGCGATTCATGCAAGTCATATGACTCGTGCGACTCATGCGAGTCATACTTTGCCCAATTGAAGTCGATTAAACTACCGTTGCTTGCCCAACTTTAGTTACATGCATCGTTTGCTTAGTTGCTCGATTGCTCGATTGCTCGATTGCTGTTAACAGCATTAAAGAACTTACCGAAATCTATTTGAGGTTTTTATGCTCACCAACTTTGCCGGTGTAAAATTAAATGCAAATTGTGCGGCTTTGTCTGTAATCTCCATCATTATTTAGGTAAATGGAAGTGCGGCCAGCATCAGGAGTAAGTGTAATAATATGAAGTTATGAGTTTAATCTTGATGCAGCAGTAGAAGTTTTGTAGATGAAAGACCAAAATGTTACTATCACACAATTCTATACTTAATTAATCACCTAGGAGATATGTTCAAGCCATATATCACGAACAGTTTTGCAGATACCAGTATAATTTTAAGCTTTTCACACTGTTGTCAGTAAAGGATATATTAGAGTAGTTTTCGGACAATGTGTGCAACTCACCGCGTTACGCCATCGAAGATCCTATGAACTACCTACGTCAAGTACGCAGTTTACAATTCATATATTTATTTATTTTACATTATTTTTATTTTAAAAACATTTTTTGTGGAAGAACTAGTAAAAGCATTAGTTTAATTTACTTCAGTTTATTTAAAAATTTTAAAAATAGATGTTTCAAACTACAACAACAAAAATTCATTTTATATTATTTATTATTATCATTTAATTAATAACATTTTTGGCTCACCATACAGCTGTTCCAAGTATTGTCAAATACCCATTATCAGTGGTCTTGGAAATAATTCTTGTATTTAATTATTCGTAAATAATTTTTTTGAGGCTGCAAGTAGCAGGGATTGAACTCGTGCCCTGTCAAATTTGAAGCTCAGAGTCAGCGTTTCCTAACCATCTGACTTAAAGCCGTATTTGACTTTTACAATTTTCTGGAGTTTTGTTACTTTGCTGTGAAAGTTTTATTAACAAATTCACTTGCTGTGTTTCTATTAGAACGAAATCATACCCAGCTGTAGAATGATTGAATTAATTAATTATATTTTTATTTTTAATTGTTAAATTTCAATTCTACTCTGTTTGTATATTATAAAATTGATATTTACAAAACTTAAACATGACTTAAACTTACACTAGTTTTGGTCGAAATTCGGAACATACTATACTCATTATTTATTGGTCGCTGGAAGGGGTTGATATGTATCAGATTATTTATGGCCTCTAAGTTGAAATACTTGCAATTTTAAAATAAATGTAAAAATAATTGTTAGTCTAAAAATTGTTCTATGATTTATACTGTATGGATAGCTTGCTTTTAATGGGTTAATGAATTTCATGGCTGAAAATTGGTTTCAGCAGATTTTTCCTAACGTCTTGTATCGCTTGTATTAATTAGTTTGGGTTATAATCGCTTTTTGCTATATACATTATTCCTGTCTTTTTTATATTAACGAATTATCTCTCACATTTGTACCAAATTGATGATTTTGAGCAGCACCAGGAAGAAAGTTATAATCATATGAACTCTTTTCCATTAAAGTGTACACTTTTCCATTTAATTTAAAAGAAACACGATTCATTACATTTTTTATATTTCATTTTTAATAATTTCTGTTTTTCTAATGAGATTCTTATTTTTCTAATCCTGAAACTAACAGTGCTTTGAAATTGATGCGGGCTTCCTATTTTATATTATTTTAAAGAAGTTACCTTCGCGCTTTTATGAGTGTTTTTATTAAAATCTTTAGATCGAGTGTATAACTCGGAAGGGTTATTCATTATTGTTTTTCAAATGATTATCACTCTTTGTCGCACATCAGCAGGATTAACCGTTTAATGATCCAGACTACCGCTGATATCAATTGAACAGGTCTTTAGAACCGCTAATGAAATACACTTAGCTTTACATTCGAAACAATATTTTACGGTAGGTTTTCTTGATGTAGCGCTGGCATTTGACAAAGTGTGACTTAAAGGACACTTGTTTAAAATAATATAAAGTTGGATATATTATACCAATTTGGACCTATGGTATAGAACTATGGCGTTCAGCGTGCAACACAAATATAGTTAGAATAAATGATGGTACTTTACAATAAATATTAAACATACCGCATTTATAACAAAAACACTATTCAAAATAGAATAGCGCAATAGCAAGACAAGAATTGCCAAAATATTCGACATAAGAAAAATTCGAAGAGAATATCAAAGAAAACTACCATAAGTGCAGCTGCTGTGTACCGCACGCTATGTGAAATATAAAATCAACAAACGGCAAATTAAACCAGAATAACATTGGACCAGCTGTACAGAAAAATGTTACGCTACACAAAAGCTCGGTCGATTGGGTATTAAGACTCGTATTTTGCTTATGCAGGAGAATTGAAATATAATCACTGAGGCAAATGTGCCATTCTTTTACACACTAGATGGATTTTGGAAAAAAATGACCCCATCACCTCCGATCTGGCTTAAAATTTTGTTCCAATGACAACATGACTTTTCTCCTGATATTTTTTTTGTCCTAGATATCCGCAACTTATGCAGGATATCATCTGAAACTTGCCTTACTGTGGTCTTTTTTAGATGGATTTTCAACTTCAGGGGATCAAAACATTTCGATTGATCGCATTCTGTCTACTGTAAATGACATATTTTCCCAGACATTTTGAATCACTACGTATCCTGAGATTGCTTGAGAGAAACAACCATGATTCTCCGCATTTGGAGAACCCTTTGAAGCTGCTCTTCTTCCGGAATTTTTTGCAACTCTGAACATTGCTACGACAAACGCCTGTGTTATATTCCGCTTTATGTGGCGGACCAATCTTCTGACGTCTCTTCTTCCAGCGTTTCTCGTCATCCTCTCATCATACAACATGATAAAAATATCTTGATTCCGTTTGTTCGTCCACCATCTGCGAGTAGATTTCCTTCAGGTGTTTCCGTATAGTTCTCCTGAACTGACCATTCCTTTAATATACTAGCTATCCTCTCTGACACTAACGCGATGCTTGAAATTATGCTATCGCATCCTGGTTTTTGAAAGGAAAAACAGTGCATCTGTTTGCGACTACCAGGTCGCCATGTCGAGAACTCTCATACCTCTGGAATTTGTGGTCTCCATGCGCCATTCGATAGCTTTTGAGTTGAAGTCGCTAATTATGATGAAGTTGCCGCCTGATTGGAGGGCCCGATCCTAGATTTCGTTTAGTTTCGTTTGGAACTCGCTAATGCTGTCACTACGTGTAAGGTAACAAGTTATTAAGGTAAATCTGCCATTATGCACTAAATATACCCGTTCCAAGCACCGTAAGTCGGAAAGGGAAGTTCTCAGCAAATGGAAGCCAAATGGCGGCTGTTTTACTGGTGTCAGTCAAAAAGATGCCGCTACTGATTTCTCGATACTGTTCGCTGATTATGACAGAATCTACGTTCCAATCAAGTACAAGACTTTGCTGGGGTTTAATCGATTGGCAGATACAACAATGTGATCGGCAGTGGTGAGATCGTCATCAGAACATCCGCACTACTTCGGGTGTTTCTGCACTCCTCCGTTTGTGTCCGTTTGTGTTTGTAATATTTGATGCAAAGGTTTATTCTGTCTGAAACCTTGCAATTCCTTTGTACATGCCCTACGCCAAAGCACCTGATGCAACGGTAAATTACGGTGCGCACCCGTTCTAATCTATTTTGACTGCTGCTTCAACTTCCTTTATTGTCGTGTGACCACCAATGATGGTTAGTGGTTTCAGGCCAGTTATTTCCGCCGTTTTTTGCAGAACGCTCCTCACTTTCTCCATATGGGCTAACCACCCCCTGGCGTGTACATTGGTTACTGATAATAACACTAAAAGCTCGGTCGAGCACTGTTACAGTCGGGTGCAGTGCGGGAATATACAGTCTGACCTAGGCACCGAATAAAATGGACAGATGAAATGAACACCTCCATTATCAGCGCTTGCTATAAAGTTTCTTTGACGGGTTTAACATCATACCGTCCCTTGCTACATTAAATATTTGTTGAATGTTTTCCCCAATATTCGCATGCCACTATTCAGAGAGTCTCAGATTAATACCGTTTCATTGTGCGAAGCAACAAGATTTCAGCTTCTTCCAGGGACCGCGTTAGATTCGAAGTTACCCGAACAGATCGTAACGAAGAGTCAATGGATGATAGTAATGCCAATACGTCGTCTAGTTCTGTGAATATTCAGTACATACTCGCCTTAGCACATCGCTTCACCGCTCTGCTGATATTTCGAGTAGTATTCGATACGAGTTTCAGACAGCATAATTGGAATACTCTGAAAATGATCCGTTGTATCAGCCTAAAATTCCTACGCACCATACCTCCAACGCAACAAAAATGTTCTATCCCAGGCACACTTCTACACTTACAATCTCATGTGTACTGTAATGAAGTAACATCAATTAGGTTGCATGATCAAAGGATCAAAACGTCTGCTTTTAGGCTGGACAAATGTTAAATCCGAGTCATCCGAAGAGGCGTTCATGAATTGAGAATTTGCATATTCAAGCCATGTCTGAAACAGATTTTTATAAGTACTTAGGTGTAATGCAAGGTGCACACGTACAAGAGAGCGATTTAAAAAATACTTTAATGAATGTGTTTATCTATACAGTGAAATTGGTGTTAAAATTTTTATTGTCCAGAAAAAAAATAAGTATAATTAATACATATGCCATACCACTCCCGCTGCACTCTTTTGGTATATTAAAGTAGTCGGACATGGAATTGGAAGCCATCGAACGCAAAATCAAAACTTTGATGTACGACTTCCGAATGTGTCATCTAAAATCTGCAAATTATTAATTGGTTCTATGTAGGGGATCTGATGGTTTTGTGAGCGCGATACAGAATGGCGTAATCCATACTACTAATTATCGTAAACATTTTTTTAAAGAGCGAGTGTCGGAAATGTGGTTCAGTTTCAGAAACATTGGATCACATTATCTCCAGCTGTGCTGTAATGACACCAAGGGAATGTCTAAACAGGCACAATGATGTATATAAGGTAATCCACTTAATTCATAAATTGAGCTCTAAAACTTGTCGGATTCACCAAAATTAATCCACTGCTGTACTAGAACACCAATTTTCGTATGTACTGAGATCGACAAGTTTACACAGATCGACCAATAACTCATAGTAAGCTTGATATCCTATTGGTTGACAAAAGTAATGGTTCAACATACCTATTCGATGTTGCTGTTCCTCATAACGGCGACATTGAGCAGAAATATGCAGAAAAGATGAGCAACTACATACTACTGGCTAGGGAAATCAAAGAAATTTGGAGATTTCAGCTAGTGGTTGTTTTACCAATAATACTATCACCCAATGGTATAATATACAAAACTCTCACTTGAACTGTCTAAGCTTCTAACAAATACTATGTAAAAATACGTTTTGTTGCCTGCATGTGCAATGGCGAGGGAAACGATCAACATTCTTTAGAACGAGCAACACAATATAATAGGTGTAGAGCGTGGACTACGCTTCAACAGAGCATAAATTCATTAATGCTTGTCATCCAGAATTATGTGAATCCCAACAAAAACACCCACTGAGATGAGAAATTCAAATATAATAATAGATATTAATGATTATAATAATAATAATAGTATTGATAATGTTAATACAAACAGAATAAATTTGTAATATAATTTTCAATATTCTATTTGATATTATACATAAATTAAAAACAAAAAAAAATGTGTCTTAATTGAAGAGTGCTGTTTCACACGCATAAATAAACAATCAAAAAACTATTTACCAGTAATGACCTTTTAAACAAAATTCATTGAAATTCAAATATTGTAGTTGAAGGACCTCAAGTCTTCTCTGCTCAAATAAAACAAAATTAATTTGTTCCATATTATTTCACAGTGGCGAACTTTAATTCAAGTCCACTTTGCTTTTCCTTATGTTAACTTAATACATAACAAATTTGTCATTAATCAAAGATTTATTTCTGCTCTCCTCAGCCCGACGATAATTATATTGTATCATAGTTTTGCTTAATTGCGGAAATAAAAAAGCTTAATTAACCTACAGCAAAGCAATGTATGTATGCCTTTGTACTCTGAGGTAGGAATACTCGCAGGAATTGTCAAATAAATAATAAAAACAAATTAACATAATCACACACATATATATAAATACATATACACATACATAAACACATACACATACGCACACACATACACATAAAAACATTTTAGCAGACTCCTCTTTATACACTCGTTTATATATGTAGGATTATAAATAAAAATGACTTGGCATGTGTGCGAGTATATGCGATTACAAATATAACAAGGTAAACACAAACAGTACCTAGCGTTCACGAAGCATAAGCGGACGCACCAATATAAACAGTAACTAATTTAGAAAAACTATTAAGGTTCCACAGAGACAGGGAATATATGACACAACTACAACAACAGAAATTACAATCACAACAAGAATCACAACAAAAACAAAAACATCAACAACTGCAATGATAGTAATAATTAGAAGAAAAAAAAAATTGAAAAACTCATTTGGTGTTAGATTAGAAATATACAAGCAGGAAGGTATATTGAAAGAATCACTCGTTAAGGCTTTTGAAAAAAAAAAACTACATAAATTTATGTAATGTTTTTCTTATATTTATATATAACATAAGTATTACCGTTTCTGATTACATCAGAGAGTCTGTAACGAACTTTGTGGAATACGAGTATTTTAAAGTTTAATTAAAAATTTCAATTAACTTAAACTGTAGTAAATGAGAAATTTTTCCTATAATTACTATATAATTATAGAATATATTAATTTATAGACTTAGCGGTCTACACGACGGCCTCATAGCAAACATTTTTTAATTAATTTTGACTAATAATGAGGACTTTTTGGAGAATTTGACGTAAAAAAGACGAGATTATTAATCAGGTTTCATATTTGCTCACTCATGAGCAGCTCAGGCTCATGAGCAAGAGCCAATTTTTATGTGAGCCCAAAATTGGCTCATATTGAAGAGCTGCTCACCAGCGTAAGCCATCAAGTTGCTCATATTGAAGAGCTGCTCATGAGGTCTCACGAGCCGAGAGCTCACGAGCTCAACTGTTCAATAAAAAGCGATTTATTAGTTTATTTGCTTTATTTATTTTTATAAAAGTTATATGTGAAAATGTATAATTTGAAATTAACTTAGCTTATTATTATTTATATTAAAACAATATAATGAAATAATAATTTGAATTTGAAAAACAATACAAATATATATAAATACAAATATATTTATTGTTTATTTTAAGAACTTTGATTATTTCCATATTATATTATAGTTAGTTCAAGATTATTAATATTTTAAATCTTTTTTAATGACATGTTTTCACAAAAAAAAAATAATAATAAAATCTTAAATTGAGCGAATGAGATCTCATGAGCCGCAGCTCATACTCTTGCTCACGAGCGTGAGCCCATTTATAACTTAATGGCGGCTCTTCCTCGTGAGCGTGAGCCATCGTATGAAAAGAGTTTTTTGCCGGCTCATGAGCCGTGAGCCGAATGAGCCAAAATGAGCCGCTCATGGGTACGCAAATACGAACTCTGACATTAATATAGTTCAATTGTTTAATGGGAATAACTAACTCAACTCCTACGAGTTGGAGACGTTGATAATCATAAATATACGTTATTAACACGAGCCTACAAAAAATTATTTTTAAAAATTCGATTGACTTTAGTACCGTACTTTTATGTTGTTTTCATTACTGAATTAAAAAACGAAAACCGTTTCTATAAATCACGTAAGGTTGTTTTAGAGAATATAGATGTTCTTTAAGCATAGTTAGCTCAAAGAAGAAATTTATGAGTTTTTTATTTAAATTAATTTGTAATATTTTTCATAATAGTATGTATGATGAAGATCTTTTTGGTATTTTATCCGCTTAAAATTTAATTTCTTTTGTACTTTTTGTTTTCTGCACGTCCATTTCGGTACTAAAATCTTTTTTACTTCGCAGACAGCACCAAGACTTACAGGAAAGTAGTCAAGGTGTGAGTGAAGAAAATGTCTATTAAAGCTAAGGTCTTAAAACGCTTGAAAATCTTTATCACTATTGAATTCCAATTCGGGTTCTCTTCGTTCACAACGAATCCAATGACAACAGCTTTTTTCGGAACTGTTTTGGTATCCAAGTGGTCACCCTTTTTTCAGTTTTTTTAATCAGTCGCTTTTTTTAAATTGTTCTCAGATGAACCAAAGAACTGTAGAGCAATCATATCTTAGATATTCTTCTTCTTTTGGCAATACTTCAACAATTCTTCTAACTGGATCTAATTTAATGTGAATTGGAGGAAGCAATTCACAAGACTCTTCATTTTCATAATTTTCGCATCACATTTTATCACAAGCCATTCAGCATTCGGTTGGATTCTTTGTGTAACCACTTCTTTCAGCAAGCAACATTGACGTAATCTTTAATATAACACAAATTCTGAATGTGCAAGACTTATTCTAATTACTTTACTACAGATCAAAGTACGTCGTACATATTTTAACATAATCGGAAATATTTTGCTTACTATTTTGATTCATTCATTCATACAGCATTACCTACATTCGGCAGATTGGAAAATTTTATATTATCTATAAATGATCTCAAAATCCTTAAATATTTAAAAATTGCGTTATTATACATTTGACTTCATAAAAAGTGTGTCAAATAAAATACATGTTGCTTCATTTGAGTTAAATAAAGTAATAGTTAGAATTGAAGAAAGTTAATGTGCGGATGTATTAAAATTCATTTTCTTAACTTTATCTTGAAATCGTTCATAATCTGTTAAAGAACATTAACTGAAAGTAAATATTTAAATACTGAAATTCCAAAAATCACACGTAACCTAAAAAAAATTCATTAAAATATCTGCAGTAGTTCACAAGATACATGGTTTTGATATCAGGTGTAAATCAATTTTTGCTCCAGTGTTAGACTCCGGATTAAACAGAGAACTCTGTTTTATTGTAGCTGTAAATATTCTACTATAATTGTTAATAACACTAGTTTACAATTAATTAAAAATAATTTTAATATTTAGTTTTTGAATAAAGTTTGTACAATTCTATATACAGAAATTTTGATTTGCACTCTAAAATTTACAAAATAATTTCAAAAAAAATTTTTTGACTTGTAATTAAAAACCGCTATTTTGGGCAAATTCGAAAAGTGTCGAATAACTTTTTTAATATTTTTGTTGAAGTTCCATCACATTGAAAATCGAAAAAATTGAAAACAGCGCAAAAAATACTTTTTATCTGTACATTTTTAGCTATAGAAGTTCAACCAATTAAGTTACATTAACGTTATGTAGCTTAAAATATATGTATGTACATGTTTTACCTTTAATTTGATATACTCATAATTAAATATGAGATAGCTTCACAAAAAACACAGGACAAAGGACACAGGAAAAAAATTCGTTATAATTTTCGAGTTCTATGGAAAATTTTGCTATTTGCTATCATAAGGAACAATAATATATTTTTTTACACGAGAAGTAAAACCAAGAAGTTCATGTCCAAACCACTTTTATACTATTAAGAAGATTTCATTCAAAGCACATCCATATTAAATAGACGAACATTAATTATTTTTAAAATTCCAGAAACCATTCCATCAGAGAGATCAATGCAAACAGATGAGTTCAAACTTAGTTTAGTCAAAAATCCGTTTACTGCTTCACTGCTCTACTTTCGCTGCTCAGTTGCTGCTTGGACTTAATTGTTTATGTGTGTATTTTCCTTTCTATGTAAATGTATATATACTCTGTTTCTTTGTGTAGTTGTGTAGGTAAAAAATGTGCTGGCATGTTAATATTATTCATATTTACTGCTAGTGATTGTAACAAAAATAATTATCATTAAACTTACACTCGTTCATTTATGCATTCTCTTGTTTGTTTGTCCTTTGCATGAATAGTTTTTTCTATGTTCCAATTGTTCTTTTATTCGTTGTTCTTGTTGTTCTTGTTGTTCTAGTTATTATTAAAATGAAAACATTTCCAGTAATGTCAAGCAATTACTTACCAACAACAGCAATAATGGAAGCACACGCTTAGTTAAGTTAGCAATATTAAGGTAATTACCAGTACACAGACTCAAATAGACAAGCGATTAAGGGCTATTTGTGAACAGTTTTGTGCACACAGAATCGCTTAAAAGCTATACATACACATAAAAAAGTTATGGTGTGTGTGTGTGTGTGTGTGTGTGCGCGTGTATCTGATGGAAAGCCTGAGCTGCTATTTTATGACAGGCAAAAGATAATATAAATAAGGCACCTCTGTGTGTTAACTTGCTTATTTTGTTTCTGTTAAAGAGGATAAGTGCGGCTTAGTCACGTCATTTACAATTATGTGGCAACTGATGAGTGACGATTAACGTATGTGTGCGTGTATATATGTGTATGTGTGACACTGTAGTGGTTCATATAATTTAACTGTCTTTTATATTTAATGAAGCCAACATATAGAAATGCTCGTATTTCCTTTAATGCTCAAAATGATTTCATTAGTATTGGAAGAAGAAAATAATTAAGAGATACTGCCAAAGTATTTTATTTGCCACAACTGCAAGTAAAACCCAATGAAGAGTTTATTATCAATTAATTTGCAATACCGCTTAATACAATACCCAATTTGTTGTTAAAAACAGCAAACAAATTTTTGAAACCGAAGCTTAAATAAAAAATGACTGATATTACATATTTTATTAAGGTCATTTTACTATTTAAATATATATACGTTTTTATAATAGAAGTGTTTAGACCACAAAGTAAGTATCATAATGCACTCATTTCTTATTTCACAGATCCATCTTTAATTTTGTTTCACAACATTAATACCAAATATCCAATCTAAATACATATAAGAAAACCTGTTAACAATAACAGTCACTATTCTGACTAATAGATGCTAAAAACCAAGCTTTATACGTTTGAAAAAAAAACTGGATTTTTTAGTTTTAGTTTTTGTTCCAAGCAAATAACAGAATAGGTCTTGTAAATCAGACGATACTAGACCTTTTCTTTTGTAAGCACATCACAAAAGAACAACTGTTTATTTTTAAAATAACACATGAAACAACAACACTGCTGGCTTATTTAGTCTAACCTTTTTGAAATCGCTTAACTAATAAGTAGCTCAAATGACATGGTTGGCAAGCTAAAAAATTTGTCTATTGTGAACGATTTTTGGAAGTACATACGAAATATCCAGTTAACTGTCAGCGAATGATTTCGTTAATTCTTCGTATTACGTGTCTTCTTTGTTCGCAACAAATACGTTACTTCTTCTATTTATTGTTTTACTGTCAAAAGGCATGATGTCATATTTTATTCACAATCATGTAAAGATTTTTAACTTTAAATTTCATTACGTGTTTTACGTACATAATCCTAACAAAATTTCCATTTTGTTCAGAGTTGCCATCGGAAGCAGTGCTTATTTGATTTGTTCTTTTGCAACATGCTTACAAAAGAAAAGGCCTACTATTGTTTATTTCAAAATCGTAATAAAAAAATTAATTCTATTACTCGCACAATAACGTTTATTTAAATGACACTTCAATTACCATTAAAAATGTTCCATCAGTGCTGAAACTTATAGGATATTGAAATTGTCATGTGAGATTGATGTGATATAAACAAAATCAATTCTTTTATATATACGTCGAAATCTTAATGTGCTCCAAGTACTCTATATTATATTAAATATTAGAAAATTTCATTTGATATGTACGTAATACAGACTTCCCCTTCATTATAGATAAGTTCAATCTTACCTTTTTGACACATTACATTACTGTAACAACAGAGTATAGCTAGTTTATGATTTTTATGTAACAAAAGATATTCTGGCTTTCGATATTCAATATAAACCATGTTTTAAAAGATCAAGAAGATAAACTGTAGCAAAATCACACTTACCTATAAATTTTGTTCAGGATTACGAATATCGGATAAAATCTCACATACATAAAAGGTTTACTAGAAATATTTACGAGTATTGAAATAATTGAACAAAATGAACGAAATTGAAGTAAGTTCCACACAATTTTACACAAAAATAGGAACAAAGAAATTCAATTTTAAAAAAGTAGAAATTGTTTTTTAATCTGTATCATTAAACAGTGAGTTGCAATGAGTCGCTAATACGATTACAGACCACAGCTCACCCGGATACTTGCTGACCAATACACGCACAACATCGTATGTGTCGATTATTTGATGATTAGTCGATGATTATATGGACTTTAGTAAGCGGTAGAGTCGGAGAAGTGAAGAAGCAAAGAAGATGTCAACATTAGACATTTGTGGTGGACATGGCATCACATTGAGCGGCAAACAAAGTAACTTGGGTGTGTGAAATGCGCTTCTATGACAGGGGATTGACAGCCCACAACTTAAATGCACATAAGTCAAAAGTGATTATTCGTTTTTAGATTTTTTAGTTCCCTAAACAAGCTGGCATAAAAACGGATACTAATGACCATTAAGTTAAATTTTTATTCTAGGTTTTTATAGTTTTTGCTGTTTTTTGTTGGATCTTCACTTTACTGCTTCAATATTTTACGCATAGACCAGTACAAAGTAGTGCTTGTATATGAGAAGTTTATGATGTGTTGTAAAGAAGACTTGTGCGGCAACCTTATGTGTCGATATTTGTTTCATTGGTATATGTGCAATGTTATTGGTAATGTTTAAATATTCTTGAAACAAGTGGACTCAATGATTATTAATTTTTTAAGTACATCTTCTATTGAAAATTAATAAAAAAACATCAATGACGTCATAAGCAAAATCATGTTTAAAGTACAAAATAGAACAACAATGAAATGAATAATAAGGATATTTATATTTAAATTCGAATCAAGAACATTCATAAAATACTCAAAGGCTCCACAATTTAAGTAGTTGAAGATGTAGCTGAAGAACTAAACATAAAAGCTTACCTAACATATATGTCTGCGCAATGGGATGTTACCCTGTGGGTCAACAGAATCATGGGACACGCATTGGTGTAACACAATAATTTTGAAAATGTGCGTAGGTATGAAAAATGTTTTCATTCTACCTAGTCTTTAAATATGTTGGAATTATGTATTATACCAGATGTACCGGTATGAAGTGAGCGTAAAGATGCAAATGTTCCGACAGGGAACATTTGTTGTGAACGAGGCTTTATTTCTTTTTGTTTGTTTGCTATGACATGTGTGAAATATATTTAGTATACATCAAGTCATTGAACAGACAACATCATATTTTTTCATCGTGTTAAAAATGTCGAATTTTGTACCAGAAAGTGATGATTTGCGGAAAGCATTAATTTTTTGTTTTTTGTTTTCATTTGAAGAAAAGTGGTGCAGAGTCGCATCGAATGCTTGTCGAGGCATATGGTGATCATGCTCTATCAGAAGCAACATGCAAAAGATGGTTTCAACGGTTCAGAAATAATGATTTTGATGTGAGAAATGAAGAACGTGGAAGACCGCCAAAAAAGTTTGAAGACGCCGAATTGCAAACGATATTGGATGGAGATGACACTTTGGGTCAAAAGCAAATGGCAGAAATGTTAAATGTTGCACAACAAACAATTTCTGACCGTTTAAAAGCTATGGGAAAGATCTAAAAGTGTGGAAAATGGGTGCCACATGAATTGAATGAAAGACAGATGGAAAACCGAAAAAACACTTGTGAAATTTTGCTTTAAAGACACGAAAGAAAATCGGTTTTGCATCGGATTGTTACTGGCGATGAAAAATGGATTTATTTTAAGAATCCTAAACGGAAAAAATCATGGGTTAATCCGGGACAACCATCAACATCGACTGCAAAACCAGATCGATTCGGCAAGAAGACAATGCTGTGTGTTTGGTGGGACCAGAAAGGTGTGGTGTACCACGAGCTCCTAAAACCTGGTGAAACCGTCAATGCTGGTCGCTATGAACAACAAATGATAAATTTGAACCATGCATTGATCGAGAAACGACCAGAATGGGCCAGAAGACACGGCAAGGTAATTCTGCTCCATGACAATGCACCTGCACACAAAGCAAAACGGGTTCAGGATGCAATCAAAACACTTGGCTGGGAGCTGCTACCCCACCCGCCATTGGCATGAGCCAGGCACTTTGATTCATACGAGGAGGTCGAAAATTGGGTGTCTGGTTGGTTTGCTTTAAAAGACGAACAATTTTTTTGGCGTGGTATCCACAAATTGCCAGAAAGGTGGTCAAAATGTGTAGAAAGCAATGGCCAATACTTTGAATAAAATGTTTTTTACTTTCCTATTAAAAAATATAATACCATGGACTAAGTCTGAGACTTTTTGTCGATCAGAAGGTCAGTATCTTGGCGGTGCAGTTGAAATAACATCGAGATCTCCACTTTTCACAACTCCTAGATGTTTTCGTCCTATCGGTGTTATAAGTTTCCAAACCCAGAATATGTGCTTGACATTTAAATCGTCTGCGACTTGAAATTTAGAACTGAGTGCTTTCAAAAAGTTTTGGACTTCTTGAACTTCTATATTGTGGTTGGGTGGGCAATATATTGCAGCTATTACGACATTTTCTCCATATTCATCAAATCGAATAGCAGTTGATTGCAGATAATCTTTACTGAAGTCTTCTAAAACAAAGTGTTTGTCTTTTTTTTTGTATTATAATACTAATACCTCCGCTAGCCATACCTTAGGTATGCTTAGTGTCATAAAAACAGTAACTTGGAGTTTAGAAAGCATTGTTTTAAGTAAGATGTGTTTCGGACACAAGAATAATATCAATTGCATTACTAATTAAAAAATATTCTATCTCAAGTTTATGGTTGTTTATACCGTTTGCATTCCAGTGACAAATTCTAATGGAGTTGCTCATATTTCCTCATTAGATGTTGCATTAGAGCAGTTTGATTTTTTATAAGTTTTTGCATCATGCTTTAGATACTACACATTAAGAAATCAAGACTTTGGATCAATGTTTTCAACTTTTCTTCTAAATTACCTATTAGAATATATGGAGGATTTGTGTAGATCTTCGCATATTACTCATACGATAGGCAAGGTGCAATAGGTTTAAGTGTGACGCAATTCTTGGCAGTTAGTACACTGTATTGGATCTTTTCTTTCTTCTACTGTTAACCTTCCTTTATCCGGTTTTTCTGCGTTTGGCTCAAGTTCTACTTTGAATATTTGTTGACGTGCATTATTTTTATTTTTAATATTAAAGATGGACTTTATTTCAGATCTAGCTTCCGTCAAAGGTGCTTTTATATCAAATTCCGGTATACGAAAAGTTATTGTGGAAGACATCCGAGGTGCATCAAATGTGCTAAAAATCATTTTTCGTCTCAATGTTCTATACACGGTAGAATCACTGAAGTCAAATGTGTCAACTATAAACGAATAAACTGAAGAAGAAAAAGACACAGCTTATACCTCAAGTGCTCCCAAAAGAAACTATGCAAACATGCTAATGGAACAATCATCTGAATCACTTACCATTCCAAAGTCTCCGGGTACAATAAGCGAAGTACTAATAGTAGAAAAGATGTAAATGTAAAAAAAAATCACTACGTGGATGAATGTCAAAACACTCTTTAGAGCTTCAAGATCTATTAAAAGATTAAAGTGTAGACATCCTGCTGATATTTGAAAAACGTTTCAATTTAAAACACTATTTTAAAGTACCAGGCTATGACTTTTACCATACTGTGCATTTTGATAGAACAGCTCATGAGGGAAGTGGCATTTTAGTTAAAATAAAAATATTACTCAATATCGCGTTGATGAGATCTAAGCGACCAGCATTGCAACAAGAGATTGCCGTGACCCAATCACAATAACGTCAGTATGTTGTGCACCAAAACACGCAACTAAGAACCCTAGGTAATATATTTCTTGCAAAAAGAGATCGAGGTGCTCTCGACTTTCAACACCCAAAGGGCGACAGATGCGTGCGGCAATACGAAATGAACACTTTTCATCTATCTCGTCTGGAGAACCAACTTATTGGCCAATGAAGGATCCCAATGAAGGACCAGACTTGTTAGACTTCTGTATTAGTGAAGGTGTGCTACAAAATAACACTTCCTGTAAATCTAGCTTTGATCTTCGTCAGACCACTCACCAGTTTTAGTACAGTTAAAATCGAATATGCGACTTAAAGCTCAAAAACGTTATCTGCACAACAAAATAACCAACTGAAATAACTTTAAGTATACTCTTAAGTCTTGATGTGAAAATGGCAATTAAAACAGATGAAGAAATTGCGCTTGCAACATGCAAAAACTTGCTACACCCTTATATAGAACGCCTCAAGAATTTATCAAAGCCAAAGGAGCAGCTAAAACGCACTGGCAACAAACCAAATCCCCAAAATATAAAAAACTCTTTATTGCACTGATCAAAAATCTAAAAGATCATGTGTAAGCACCAAAAATTGGTGCTCATTGATGATATTACCGACAATGGGAAAAACTTGCTGTAAAAATGGGGTAGGATTAAGCACAGGCCAGCCGAAATTGGGATGGGACACATTTAAGCAAGTCTAAATGACCCCAATCTTCCAAGGAATTTTTTGATAATGGCATTGCTAATGTATGGGAAGGCTTAAGACTTAAGCTTATCCCAGCCAATGATATTCCAAGACCACCAAGGGCTCGCATTTGGATACCAATAATGAATATGAAGCACGGGAAAGTACTCCAACTTTTGCACCGGCAAAATCAAAAGGTGCCAATGAATAACTGGGTAGTCATCAAGGACGAGGGCACCCAAAAAAACAGTATGACGCTTCTTGTAGTAATAAACGAGGAATCCCTGAAGCCAATAGAAAAAGTGGACTATAAGATTTGGTTTGGCGTACGGTATACAATAATCAAGATCTTTCGCCCAACAGGCAACGGTGATGAGAGTAATGAGTTAGAGAATGCTAAAAAGTTGTTCGATAATATGCAGCTTCATTAAGAAACTTCAGAGACATCGTAGGCCTGCTCGAATGCGGAAAGTAGCACAAATCAAATCAACCTGTCTTCTTAGGATGTCGATGTCAGCATTGTGCAAGAGCCGTGGGACAGACGTAAGGACGTCATGGGGCTAATGCTGAAACATCTTAATAACCTATATATTAGAAACAATGGAAAGCCAAGGTCATGTATCCTAGTTAAACAACGTATTAATGCCTTTTGTGTCCAAAAGGTATTGATACATCGATATACCAGGTGAATCAAATTTAATTGTGACTCACATGGTATCGCTTACATGACGCTTGATAAAGATGTTCCTCCGAAAGAGGTAGTCATGCTAGTACGTAGCAGCTTATCAAAAGGCATTTCTACACTAATTGGATGCGTCGACCAATGCATCGCCACGATTTAGAACAGTTCGGAAACCAATAGTAAAGGTGAGTAAATAGTAAAGGTCAATTTGCGCTTTGGAAAGTACACACACACACACACATATATATATATATAATCTTATATCACTATATATATATATATAAATATACACCAAAAAATTAAATTTTACTGCTTAATAAATAAAGAAGATTGATAAGTAAAAAAAATGCATTGTTCGAATTTTACGAGCTTTTTTATAAGGACGGTGATAAACTCAAAGAAACTTCTGAGATATTTCACGAAATAAATACAAAAACGGGCAAACCCCTTTACTCAGAAATATAAAGGCATCCCCAACTTCATGAAAAAGAAATAGATAAGCAAATAAGCGAAATGCGAAATCAAAATAAAATTCATCCAAGCAACTCGTTATATCCATTGTGAATAGTTCCGAAGAAATTGGACAATTCCGAAAAAAAATGACGCTTTGTAATTGATTATAGGTCATTATATAACAATACAATCCATGACAAATTTTCAATCCCAAATTTAAATAGCCTCTTAGACCAACTGGGTAGAGCGCAATATTTCACAACCATCAACCTAAGAAAATATTTTCATCAAATAGAAACTCGCGAAGACGATCGAAAAAAAACAGCATTCTCAACCCCTTTAGGTCACTTTGAGTTCTTAAGAATACCCTTTGGTCTATGTTTCGTATATGGGTGATTCTTTTACAAATCGGACGGATTTTGGCAAAAAATGACCTCATAATTTCAGATTAGGCTGAAATTTTTTTTATGAGCTCCTTTAATGATCTAAGAAGACCGGTACATCGGAAAAAAATTTGTGATTTTTTTCCTAGCTGATATGGACGCATGGGGTTTTTACAATTGGCATTGTAGACACATTCAAATGGCTATATCTCAAGTTTTATAAATGGTGGAAACTTAAAATTTACTGCGTTTTAAAGATAATTGATTAAGCTTAAAAAATTGTTTAAACAATTAAATTTGTTTATATTTAATTACTAATATTAACCATTAAATTTAAAAAAAAAATTTTCTCAAAAGATGTACTCAAAATTTTCATTTTTTATATTTTATTTAGATTTGGTTTTATATTTTACTGCGAAATTTAAAAAATTTCAGAAACCCATAATTTTTTGAAACTTTTTAATATTCTTTTTTCTCCCGTAAAACACATCAAGCACATGCGTACTTCATTTCCATTGAATGAATTTTCAAAGAATATACTACGCGTATTCTCATACAATATTTTTGATTTCGATTAGTAATAAAATTCTACAAAAATCTCAAAAATTTCAAGACGATATTGTTATTAGAAATATTTTTAAAAATTTACTTGTCCTTCACATCACTCCGAACATACATATACGTTTTTTCAGTAAAACAAAAAAAAGGAACATGTCACACAAATTGTTTCTTTTGTAGTTTTATCTCAAATTAATCAATAAATTCTACTTAAAAAATAAATATTTCCAGTGTGATATTGCTTTTAGAAGCAATTAAAAAAAATGTATTTATCAGGCATCCTTTACGTTACTCATACGCACCATAGTACCATTAAATAAACTTTCCAAGTAAACCGACACAAAATGTTTACTTTCTGTTTCTGAATTGAATTTATAATCAAATTCTACATAAAAATTAAACTGTTTAGTACGTTAGTCTTCTTAGAAGTATTTTTATTCAATAAATAATTTGCTCGTCATCTCTATTTTTAAATCACTAATCTAAAATTTTTAATATTCCTTACGATAACTGCAACAATAGCAATGGAGACGATAACTCGAATCAATTTTGAAGAATCTACAGGAAAAATTTAGTGGCACAACAGATAGAACTATGAAAATAAAAATATTGGGTGTGATGCAGACTTACTTTCCAATCAGAAAAAAGAATCTTAAAAGACCCAAGAGCAAAAACCCATCCTAGGAAAACATGTAACCGATGCGGTTTCAAACTTTTTCGAACGTGATGAGAACGGTCAAAAAATGCATGGGAAGAAAGAGTGCATATCCGTCAAAGCTAACACAAAAAGCACCCAATTATAAAAACGACCTTATCTAAGTAATCTGAAGGAGTTGCATATTCTTTTCAAACTCAAATATTTGGACCTCGAATGCAGGTTTTCTAAATTTGAATGTTTACGAGAACAGCATTGTGCTCTTGCAGGAGCAAGTGGAACACATTCAGTTTTTGTGTGTGATCCATACACAAAAACGTACGATTAATAAGCAACAAATAAATAATCGAATGCAAACACCAAAGGAATTATTTAACTGGGCTAAAGAATATTTACCAAATATTGTGTGCCATTTCTCAACGTTAAAAGACTATGAAGTAGAAGAAGATAAGATTAAACACCGCTTTGAAGCAGCTACATCAGTTAAAGGCACATTAAAATATCACTGCCTTATTCCAAATTCCAAAAAAATATTGATGGCAAAAATATTTTCTTCTTCAGACATTACAGACTATGTATCAATAATGAAATGAGAATTAATAAAATCAATGTTGAAACCATAAAAAAAATATTTTGTTTTTAGCTCCTTACAGTTTATTTCCTATAACATTTCTTACCTGGCCAGATTATGTGCTGCAGTTTTCTAGATAGATCGGCCAGTATGAAACTAATTAACTTTTTAATTCATCTATATAAGAAAAAAGTTTATTAAACGGTTTAATTATGTTAAAATACATATTTTAAAAATAGAGATGACGCGAAAGTAATTTGTTTAATAAAAACGTATTAAAAAGTTGCATTTTTAATATTTTTCAATACATTTTTAATATACATTTAATTTAGAAATAAGAAGTAAAAGTTTTTTGTCGTTTTTCTTGGAAAATTGATTTAATGGTATTGTGGCGCGTATGAGTAACGTGAAGGACTCCTGATAAATTAACTTTTTTAAAAGTACTTCTAAACGTAATGCCACACTTTTTTAAAATTACTTCTGAAAAGCAATGCTACACTGGAAGTACATATTTTTCAAGTAGAATTTATTGGTTAATCAAAATTAAAACTAAAAGCTAATCATTTTTGATACGTATTCCGCCCTTTTTGTTGTTATTAAAAAATCGCGTGTATGTGATTAGTGTGATGTGAAGGATAAATTAATTTTGAAAGTACTTCTTAAGACAATATCGTCCTGAAATTTTTGGTTTTATGTAGAAACATCATTACTAATCGGAATCAAAAATATTGTATTATATTTGTAATATTTGTAATATATTTTTTAAAAATTCATTCAATGGAAATATAGTACGCATGTGCTTGATGTGTTTTGGTGGGGAAAAGAAGTTTTAGAAAATTTTAAACAGATAATGGTATCTTGAAACTATTTATTTCGCAGTAAAATTTAAAACCAAATCTAAATGAAATATAAAAAAAAAAATTTTGACTACACGTTTTGAGAAAAAATTTTTTTTTAAATAAAACGGTTAATATTAGTACTTAAATATAAACAAATTTAATTGTTTAAAAAAGTTTTTCAAGCTTAATCAATTATCTTTAAAACGCAGTAAATGTCAAGTTTCCACCATTTATAAAACTTGAGATAAAGCCATTTGAAAATGTGTCTACAATGCCAATTCTCAAAACCCAATGCGAATTATATTTGATTAAAACGCACAAAACTTAAGTTTAATGCTTACTTTATTAAATGAATCTTAAGACTAACTTATAACTAACAACTTTGCTTATATTTATAGTGAGGATTCGAAGTATGGAATCCTGATAAGACAATTCGTTGTTTGGTTAGGCCGAACAACGATAATAAAATATTTAATATAGCGATAAGATAAGAGAATATAACTTGCGTCCATATCACCTAGGAAAAAAATCACAAAGTTTTTCCCGAGATACCGGTCTTCTTATTTCATTAAAGGAGCTCATAAAAAAAATGAGCTAAATCGGAGGTCATGAAGTTGAAAAACCTTACTTTATATGGTGACAAAGAAACCATATTCAAATTTAGAGGGTTTTCGAATAGCAAAGAAGGAATGAAAAAACGGACAAACACGAAAATTTATTCAATTTTTATTGAAATTTGACTGACCATACAACACTGTTTCGAGTAGTGCCAAGTACTTATCATCAGTGGTCTTAGGAAATAATCTAATGTTTAACTTGTTTATAGTCCGTATATAATTTGTTTGGATTGCAAGTGCAAGGCTTAGAATTCGTTCCTGTCAAATTAGAGGCGATGACTAAACGTGTTTATCCACAAGTAGACAAGGCTGCAGAAACTTTCAGTGGTCTGGTTACAGGGTTTTTGTCACTTTTTTATTTAATTAGTGACATTTAATCAATGATTGTACTTTTATTTTATTGAAGTACACAGTTTGAGTATATTTTAGCTACTGATTTTATTTAAAACAATGTTGTGTTTTTATACAAAAATATTTTAAGACTAATTTCTACATCAAGGTTAAAATAATATGATTTTAATGGACTGTATTACATTTTGTTATTGTTTGTAAAAAAAAGGTTAAAAAAGGTTAAAAAAAGACGGAAGTCCCAACACTAGGGATTTTCCTCCTATTGTTTTTATGAATATATTTTATTTTAATAATTTAGATACGGATGCTCAAAAATGTTACTATTTATCTATATTTTTCCTTAGTACATTATTCTAAGAATTAAGGTGATAATGGATTTATAAACTATAATAATTAAATATATGGTATAAATTCATGTTCATGATTGAACATTCTGGCGGAGGTCAAAACTCATGTTCGTGATTGAACAATGATATTAATGAAATTTTTTCTACTTTGAGTAAAGCAAAATTAAAAATTCAGGTTGATAAATGTGACTCTCTGAAGAAAGAAACACATTTCTTATGACATATGTTAACACCTGAAGGCGTTAAACCTTATCCTGGCAAGATTAATATTATCAGAAATCTTTGCCTCCCCAAAACACAGAAACAAATTAAGTCCTTTTTGGGCCTGACTGGATTCTATAGAAAGTTTATTAAAAATTTTGCCAAAGCTGGGAATCCCTTGACTAAGTTCTTAAGAAATAATACAAAAGTTAACTCAAATGATCCAAATTATATTACAAGTTTTGAACAGCTTAAAGACATATTAACGAGTGTCCCTAATTTATGATATCCAGATTTTGGAGGATGCTTTAAAATTATAACAAGTAATTTTGAAATTGTCGCCATTAACAATTGAAAAAGAATTGTTGGCAATCATGTGGTGCATGAAGTATTTATACGGAAGAGAATTCGACTTGGTAAGTGTTCATCAACCATCAACCATATATCACAAATTTGAAACCGGACACTCCAGTATTGTACCAAGTATTATCAAGTATTATATTGATTAAATCAAAAGTTTATAACCCACAATTGAGAGTAGCCCTTTAAAAGTTTTTAACAACTGCGATATTTGTACATCAGTAAAATATGATCGAAACCCAAACCAAAACCAAAATATTTAATTACAGAAACCCCATCAACAAGTAATGAAGTAGTGTATATCGATAGCTATGTTAATAATAAGCATTTGTTTACAATATTTATCGATAAATTTTCAAAGCATGCCATATCGTTTTATTTAACGGAAAGAAATCGCCAGACCATAATGTATCACATAAGGACACTCTTAGCCATTAAATGTTATGTTAAGAAATTTATTTTTGATAATGAATTCAATTAAGTAGCTATAAGGAATTTCCTTACCACAAATAACATAAGCTTTCATGCAACAAAGCCAAACTCCCATACAGGTAACTCAGATATATATAGAGATTGAATAGTACACTTACCGAGAAAATAAGAGTTTTTAATTTAAAGGTAATAAAAACACAGATGATTAAAGCAATAAGATTTTATAATAGAACTATCAAATGTATACCCCTAACTGTAGTAAATCATTAAATACACTACGACATTATAAAAAACGTTTAGAGGAAGTAAAACTGAAAATTACGAGGAACAACCGTGTTGTGTAGGTTTATGTACCTTTCCTTATGTCACCACCGCAGATCATGTGGAACTCTACCGCACGGCTTCAACTGAAACGTACCTTCAGAAAGGAATAAACACATTAAATATTGAGTTCGGATCGGTTGTAAGATTTTGGGCTTTACTAAATTAACACTTTTAATATATTCGATTTATTTGAAAAATAAAAAAAAATACAGAAATAAATTGGTAAACTGCAATAATAAGTAGGGATAGGTGTAAACAGTTAATTAATAATTAATTACATTAACTAATTACCGAAATTTATCTAACACAATGCCTTTATCAGTAAATGGAGACAAAACGAAGCCTACGTCTGGGATACTTAACGAAATATGAATTTATGTGAAGCGAAATGTACTGAAAAAAATATAAAAGTATTTTTAAATATTCTCATTTATAAAATATTCTCAGTGGATTGGGAAAACAATATCAAATAAGAACTGTTAGATCATTTTATTTTATAGACAGATATGTTTTTAGATTTAGTTTAATTATTGGAAGGTAGTTTTTGTAATATCGGATCTTGATGTTTGTAAATTAAAACATAACCTGTATGTTTTAACCTGTATTAACCCGTTATAGCATGAAGTGTATCATATTTTTCTTATGAATTCGAGTGCAAATTATCAGTTTTGGACATTACTTGGATGAAATAGTGAGAAAGAAATTTAATATATGATAAAAGTTTGTTTGCATATGCTACCTCATAAAAAAAAATAAAGTGGTTAGACTGGAAACCAAGTTAATTTAAAATTATTAGAAGAATTATTATTATTAGAAGGTAGAGCATATATACTTATATAACTAAGTAATGTGTATTTATATATATAAGTTGAATCTTCCTTTCTAAACTAACTGTAGCATTTTTTTTACGCATAAAGTTAGATATATCAGACTTCATTACTAAGAACTACAATAAACATTGCACAATAAAGCAAACATCACCTTTTTTATGTGATATGTATATGTACAGAGAAATGAAACGAGTACTCGAATCATACTCGAATCATTCGCAGTCGTTTATTTACATGCATGCTGACTCTCTTTTTCGTATATTCGAGTCCACCTAAATCATATATACAGCTCACAATACTTGCAATATTTTATACTCATCTCATACGATACTCACAAACACCGACACTCGACACAAAAATGATGAAAGTGTTTTATGAATCATTCATGAGTATTACATCGCAGTCGGCAAAATTTTGCTTGTCTTGTTTGCTGTGTATATAATTTCCTACTAAAAGAAACCACTGTTTTAATGTACACATAAAATTCAAGAACATGAACAGAATGCGTACATTTGCAATCCTAACAACAACAACACACATAAAAAGCATAAAGTGGTCGAGTCATTCGTTTACTCACTTGAGTATATGCTCTGATTCATGAATCATACGCAGTCTTTTGAAGCTGACTCATTAGCACCGGAATTCGTTAACGAATATACTTATGAATCATTTCTGTAGCGAATAAGTGGCGAATATTTTTACGCATTTAGACTTCATTTTTTATGAGTGTTAAGATTATGATTCGTTTATGTAGAATTTAATATATGTACATTTAATTTAGAAATAAAAATTGATGATGCAAAAATCATCGTTTTTCATGGAAAATTGATTAAATGGTATTGTGGTGCGTATGAGTGACGTGTAGGACGCATGATAAATTAATTTTTTTTTATTTTACTTCCAAAAATAATGGCACACTGGAAATATTTATTTTATAAATAGAATTTATTGGTTAATCAGAATTAAAAGTAAAAGCTGAACATTTTTGTGATATGTTCTTCTTATTTTTTTTACTGAAAAATCGTGTGTAAGTGTTTGGTGTGATATGAAGGATAAACACAATATCGTCCTGAAATTTTTGAGATTTATAAAGAATTTTATTACTGATCGAATCAAAAATATTATATAAGAATATTTGTAGTATATTCTTTGAAAAATCATTTGATTGAAATATAGTACGCTTGTGCTTGATGTGTTTTGCGGGAGAAAAAAAAAATTTGTGAAATTTTAAATAATAATGACACCTAAAAAATTTTTATTCCGCAGTAAAATTTAAAACTGAATCTAAATTTTATACTAAAAATGAAAAATCTCCCTACGTATTTGGAAATTTTTTTTTGGTGAAGTTTAACGGTTAATATTAGTACTTAAGTATAAACAATCTTAATTTTTTAAACAAATTCTAAAATGTTCAATAAATTATCTTTAACATGCCATAAATTTCCATCATTTATATAGCCATAGAAATGGAAAATAATTTCAAAACTTTTTCCTGAGGTACGGGTCTTCTTATTTTTCAAAAGGAGCTCATAAAAAATTTTCAAGCAAATCTGAAGAAATGAGGTAAGTTTTTGTCAAAATCTATCCGGTTTGTAAAAGAATGACCCTTATGCCTTATATTAAAATTCACAAGGATTTTAGCCAAATATTCCATTTCTGCACTATTGGCAGGGAACAGAACATCACTTATATAAAATGCAACTCATTTGCACTTAATATTAACCTACTATTATGTACCAGCCAGTTTAATACTTATATAAGAGATTAACAGGCTACCATAAAATTGTACAATGTTGCAAGAATTATTCCCAAGAGGCAACTTATTGTTATTTTTTTTTGTTTTGTATATTTAAAGAATCATAGTAAATAATATGTACTTGTATGTAGAAATATTTTGAATTGCACAAATTCAGCCAGAGAGTAAGCGAGGAGCAGACCCTTTGAGTTCATCGAAATCCTTAATTATTGATGATGTATTACTCTCATATATCGCTTGTAATTTTGTTTACGTTTTCATAAATAAACCATGCGATTTATTTATATATTGTTTTGAGTTTGCAAATCTTCATTTGTCAATCTCCTCATTTTCATTTTCAATTCCTTTAGTGGTACTCCCAAGTATTGATGAAGCCATGGTAAAATGATTGTGGTAATGCTGTGCGACTTGTTTTATATCCCATCGATCATGTTTCATGGGTATGCACATCACTTACGTTATGTATGGACTTAAAACACAGTGGCGGATTTATAGTGAAAGAAATACAGTAAGAATTATGCGTGAAGCACAATGGTGCAACCAGAAAATGAAGCACAAATAACTTATAATTCGTATTTAGTTCAATACCATGTATTAAACAGACCATGTATTACGCTTTATGATCCATAACTTTTCAAATATTATTCCTCTATAAAACTATATTAAAAATTAAGCTGAGATCTTAATGTATTAAAAAAGTATCATAGAATCTTTGCGTTTGGGTTAAGTTAAAGGACTTAAGTCCTTGCAGGATGATATACCAAACGTTATTTAATGTACAAAATGCCGAATAATGATAGATAAATTATCATATATCAAGAACTATCAAGAACTGTCAAGAACTATTAAAAATTCATTGACTAAAATATAAACTGAGTACACAGGATGTCGTGTCTGCCTGATGGTACTTCGTTGTTCTCAGAAGCTGTTCATGGCACGGTGGCTAGCCTGGTATGCTCGACGATTTTGGAGTGGGGTTCTTGACAACTGAGAAAACCCTAAAGACAACAACAGAAAAAGAATTTTTGTGCCATTAAACATTTTTATATACATGTAAAGCAATTACTATTGTTTATCTACGAATTTATTTCATGTCATCCCAGTATTCCTATATGTCTTTTTATGCTGTCTAATTTATTATATGAAAAATTTTTCTAACTCACCCCAACCCTACGCGCACCCATGATATACCCCAGTACACCTATTAGAGCCTACAATTGTTTTTAGCCGGACATTCTAGCAATTTAACTAACAGTAACTCCATCGAACCAAAATTTGTTTCAACCTCATGAATTCACACAACAAGTTTTAAGTTCTAAGAAATAGTGACATCTCTCTTTTTTCATAATTTTTATTATAAGTTAAATTTTAAGAAAGTTCTTTTACAATATTTATTCTTTAAGTTACAAAATATAAAACTCAAAACAAATAATATAAATTCTATAATATGTCTTAATATTAGATAAAAATTTTAACTAGCAATAATTATTAAACGGATTCGAATAGCAAAGAAAAGAGAAGGACAAAAATTTATTTAATTTATTGAAATTTGAAATAAATTAAATATATTTTTGTCCTTGTCTTTTCTTTGCTATTTTTCTCTAGTTCACTAGTTACCTAACAGCAGCAGAAATGACAGCATTTAAGATGAAGTTTATCTAGCTAAAGCTTTTAAGAAAAATAATTACTTTTACTAGTACTCCTCTTTAAATTATTTGAGTATATATATATATACCTTTGATATTGTGATGCTTTTATGTGCATTTAAACATAACTTAAATTATTCAATTAAATTCAATATTATTCAATTTGCTTATATTAGCTTCTTACTTAAATAGTGAATTTTTATGTATTTTCAACTACACTGTATATATATGTATATATGTTTATAAATTTTAGTTTTCTTTGTGGTAATTATTCAAATTATATGATTTTCTAATACTTGTTTACCGTCTCATTATTTCAACGATGTATAATGCTGCCGTTGTCCATATAGTCCCACTTTCCAGTATGACACATGACTTAGGTTATTGGCGATTGTTGGAATTATTATAAATGAGTGTTGGAACATCTATGCTCGATTAACTTCATCATATGTATTTCATTGATTTTTTTTTAAATTTTTGTTATTAAGTTACTTTATTAACACTATCCAAACAAGGACATCTATAGTTCTTAATTGTTAAAAATCTTAAATTTTTTTGTATGATCCCCTTCAGCACTCTTCACACGTTTTCAGTTGTACAAAAAATTTCTTTTTACAAATCTCCCGTATATATAAAAATCATGAAAATCCTCGAACAGTACGGCACTCAGACTTATACTTTCTGATCTCCTTCACGGTATCAAAACATCCATTAATGCTAAATTTTAGCGTTATTCATATTTGATATGTAACAAATTCTATATACAATTAAAGCTTGATTATTTAAGCTTTATTTGTCTTATTAATCACCTAAACTAAATATTAAATAAATCTGTCTAAATTTTGAATAAGGACTATTTGAACAGTTTATTGGCCATAAATAAACAAATATACAGATATTAACGCAAATGTTTAAATTGACACCCCAAGTAATGCAATTAAAATAAAATAAATTATTTATTTAGTGATCGTTTTAATGGAGTGTTGAAATTGGTTTAGTACAACTAATTCTTAATAAATTTTTTTAGTATAATAAATTAAAAATGTAAATAAATAGGTAAATTTATTATACAATCGGAACTAATCCCCTAGTAACATAATTGAAAATTGATATGTTACACGTATAAAAATATTTTCATACCCACATTGAAATAATCTCCATAAAACCAGCGGACTATTTCTGTCGCAATTCGATTATTTGTTGAAAAAAACGTCATTTTAATGTTAAAAATTATGACAAATTATAAAATTGTTTAATATTAATTTTACTTATCGGACGGTTCTTTCAGTGATGATGAAACCGAAGCAGGTGCAGAACCTTGAGGTTTGCTGGAGAAAACTCAGAAGAAACAGTGTCCATTGTTACCATTACTGTGTACTGCAAGCAGGCTATTGTTGTTTCTGTTATCATTAGAATATAATATATACTGTAACTAGGATTTTATATCATTAGTGATATATCCCGTAGGTAGTTGCTTTACATTGGTTCATAAAAGTGTAGTATACAGATTGTTCGTAATGGGTAGCGTGATTTTACAAAGGCGTAAGTCTTGAACCCAGAATGGGATTTCTGGTTGACGGAGACCTTCAAGGAAAACGCAAAGTTGCTAACGAATGAATTTACCTAGCAGAAGGTTTAGATCACATATCTCAATGTATCCAACTATTAGATGGTTCATTGTATTTTTTACGAATTAACTCGTTTAAATGAATATCCCCATATGCTTCACCCAAATATTCTGTAGTGTATATTATAACTTCAACGTATCCGCTTCATTTAGAATTTAGTAAGCGGAATTATGATATATATATAATTGGTTCTTTATTAGATGGTAGCAAGTTTTGTACTATTATATACACACAAACTATACTGTATTCATCTACTTTCACGAAATGCACATACAATATATTTAACACACTTATCTCGCTTTACTTTATATGTATGTTAAGTATTAATTACAGTTTAAAACAAAATTCGCGCCCCACTCCTTCCTTTGGCCTTGTTGAAAATTCAAAATCCGCAATGTCATGCATCTAGGAGTCAAATTTCTTGATTTACACTTGCGTAGAACTTAACGTTTTATTCATGCACTACATGAAATAGCCCGGCAGTGATATGTCAGCAAACTTAGGAAAGGGGAATTTGCATTTGGTCATCAATTTTACTCTCAAACGTACTTTTGTGTGTTTTATTATTTGTTAAACAGAAGAGCAAGTATATGCAAATGTCGATAAGGATATCCCTTGTATGTCAACTGCCTTCCGTCTGCTTGTTTAAGATATTTCTGCCGTACAATCTGGTCTATATTCATTATCAAGCTAGTCCATTTTGTTTGTTTGTCTGTTGATATGTAATTTTTGGCATTTGTACTTGTCTGTGCCAAGTCGAAAGATTGAATTTCATTGCGTAAATTATTTTTGCAAAGATACTTTCCAATACTGCTCCTGTTTCCATTTTTGCTATAGTTATTGTAATTGTTGTAATTGTGTAGTTGTTGTTATTGCCATTTGCGTTGCATCAACTGTTAGTGGTTTCATGCTGGTGGAGTAGGTTACAACGATTCTGGGCAATATTTGGAGAAGTGTTGATTTTACAGTAAAATCAATTGTGTTGAAAATTGATTACATTTAGATTTCAATAGGACTTTAATTCATAATATCTTAATATATAATTAATATTCTGACCACGTTTGTATTGCATTTTTGAAATGTTTAAACTCAGGAGTAAACATATGGTATAAACGAGTACGTAGTACATAAAATTAGGCGTCGTTTAAACTTCGTACGAAGCTTGAACTGCAATTTGTTCACCTCTCTACTTGGGTTCATTTAACGTTACGGTCCTTTTTAAAAATATTTTGGCAGATGGCTAACAATTTCCATAAATTTTCTGGGAACGTCGTTAATAAGTCGGAAGAAGAGTCGTTAATAAGTTTGACAGCATTCTATTTCTACTCGGAAAGCTAACAACCGCGCAAAAATTTAGCTGGGACAGTTACTATACACTCAAAAATATTTCCTCACCTACCCTTCCATATAATGTAATTGTGTAAGTATGTCAGACGAAGAAGAGATCACACTAGAGTCCTCTATATTCCTTGCTTCGACTTTGACTTATTTCTTACACATGAACTAGGTGCTATGTATGCATTTACTCTAATATTAAAGTTTTTCAATATAGTTTTGCATGAGAAAAATGTGCTGTGTTCACTAATGGTTTGATTACTAACTCCACTAACAAAACTTTGTACCAGTAAGAAGCTAATTCAGCACCAAATAGAAAGAAAATTCATTAAAATACATAAAAAAAATGTTTTACAAGAATATGTTAACATGCACTTTGTATATTTTCTATATAATAAGTAAAGAAATTGAATAAATTTTATGTTTTTCTATTATTTAATTCATATATTAGTTGTTAAAAAAGGCCGTTTCTTGTCACCAAAAAATTGATTGAAATTTTCAATTGATGAAGCAATTGTTGACAAGTAAGCTATCAGGAGATAACTGAGGGACTAAACACACGATAGTTTGGAATCATTTATTAAGAGCAGGCTACGTAAAGTCGTTTAATGTTTGAAAATCACATACAACAACGAAAAGCAATTGCATTGATTTAATTTCCATCAGCCAAACGCTATCAACAATATTTTAAGCAAACAATATTTAAATCGAATCATTACGAGTGATGAGATCATGCAAGCGAATGTAGAAAAAGACTGTTGATCTCCCATAGACGACATTAACATTTGGATAAAGGACAAACAAGGTTATTTTGATTGTTGAGTTGGATTGAAAGGGAATTGTTTATTACGAGCTGTTTAAACCTGATGCAACAGTTAATTCGGCCCTGTACTTCACACACCTCCACGACTCGAAGGAAACAATCAAGCAAAAACGACTAGAATTGGTAAACAGAATAGGAACTGTTAGGAATAGGTCGGAATAGAAACTGCACATATCTTTGATGACTCAGTACAACTTGATGTAATTTGATTAGAAAGATTCAGTGTATCAAGTTCACGGTATATCCCGAACCATACACCATCTGACTACCATTTGTTTCTATTACTATAAAGCTCTCTATCTATCTCTCTAAGCTACCTGAAAAATGAAAGCAGATCAAAAATAATAATGGCCAATAAGAATATTATTAAAACTAATGATTTTAATGATCTATGATTTTAATACTTAGCATATCCCGTCTCTAGTTATATACACTATAGTGGTGATGCTTATTACCTGGACGTGAGAAAACATAAAAAACTTATTGTACTCATTCACACTGATTGAGAACTGATTGGTAAAATTATATTGGATAAAAAAGAATGTATCCAATATAAATTGTTTTACGAAATAAATAAAATCAATGCTAAGAAAGTCATTCAACTTTAAGTAGTGCCCGGTTTGCCAATTTGTTTTTCTTTACTTATACTTTCAACTTTTTTTCGAAGATTTCATTTAAGTTGAAATTTTTGAATTCTGTCTGCTTCCTTCATACTTCATACTGGCAACTCAATTCTGATTTGCATAACAATGACAAAATACTTTTCAAGTATTCACTCAATCTCTTCTTCAATCAATTTATTCGTTTTTAATTACAATATTATTGAATATAACTAAGGAGTGGTATGACTGGAATATTCTCAAAAATGAATCGTACTTCCTGCAGATTTGTGAATGGAACACAGTCATTCCCTGCTTGCTGTTCGGAATTACTTCATTTTGTTATTCATTAATTATTTCGATGCAATGAAGCAATATTATTGCACTTGAAAATCAAACGCTACACAATTTGTTCCGACAAATTACAAACATTTCTCAAGTAATTATTTCCATATTGGTTGAAGGCATCAGTTGTGGGGATATACGAGTGCAAAGTAAAGCAGGAATTATATTACCACTTAAGTATGACAAAAGCATGTAAAGCGTTCTGCTTTAAAAAGAAGTGATAGCTTTTATTGCAAGAAGAATAGGTGCTTTCGGCGGCTCACAAGTGTAGCAAAAAACAGCAAGTTGCTGGCCTATATTCGCTAAGCGAGACATTGGCATCACTGTTGCAATATGTCAAGTGCTATGTTTTGTCAAATAGTTAATCGTGTATATGAGCACATAAATCAAGCAACCTATATTTAGTATAAAAATAAATAATTATTATAAAATTGAAAATTAAAATAAATAATGAATTTAAAGCAACGTTAAGAATACAGCAAATATTGAAATTTCCTTTAACATCAAAATTGATATTAATGCTATTAGTTGCGTTAGTTAAAAAATTTAAATAATTTTCAATTATACTATCTTCATGTACTCCTCTAAATGTTTGCATATTTCTATTTACATATATTTAAAATATTTATTTTTCATAATTCTGCATATTTTTAAATATTTCATTTCCACAATTATCAAATTTCTGAAACTTTTTAATTTTGATTGCATTTTTGTGTACAAATTTTTGACATATGATTAGAATATTCGCTGAAATTTGCAATAAGTGTTCATTATAGTTTGCTTATTGCGTTGGTAACACTTTTCTCTTTAGTAGTTAAAGTATTTGGCCACTTTACAACTAAGTGCTTAGACAGAGAAAATATTGTTATTGTTTTGCGTACATTTAAACAACTATAGGCTAGCAACTTGCTGTTTTGTACCGCACTTGCGAGCTGCAGAAAGCACCTAATATAAAAGATAAAAATAATATTAATGAAAAATAGGAAATATAATAATATTTTTTAATATTAATATTGACATTACAAATAGTTTGTTAAATTAAAAATAACTTTTCTAAATATGTAATAAATTACAATTTTAACAATTAAAAATAAAATATATGTGATTAATTATTTTAATTATTCCAAACCTGGTTTATGATTGTGTTCTAATAAAGCACATCAAATTAATTTGTTAATGAACTTTCACATGAAATTAACAAAACTCTGAGTCAGAACATAAAAGAACTAATTAGCATTGACGTCGATCTTCAAATTTGACAAGGCGATCAACCCTCAACACTTGCCTTCTCTAAAATTACTTACGAATAATTAAATGTAAAAAATAGTTCCAGGACCACAGATAATAGGTATTTGGCGATAATCGAGACAGTTAAAATTTCAATTATTTAAAATAATAAAAAACATTTTTGATGTGGGAATTTCACTATTGTTTGATAAAAACCTCTCTATGGAAGGCAATAGTTTGTATTATAAATTTAGTTTCTTTCGTCAAAATGGACGTTAAGAATTTTATTAATATTTAAACAATTAAATATTTTAAACACAAAAATCTTCCTTAAAGAATTCCAAAAGAATTGTCCCGAGATGATAAAAAACTCATCGTCGTTATTTTTTATCTTATTAATATTTCTGTGTAGACAATCAAATCGTCAAAATATTTACTAGCAGTCACATACGATTGTTCATGCGTAAAAACATGACACCAAAACACTAACTTTGCAAAAATCTAGCCCTAAGCTTCTTAATTGTCATTGTAAATACGTTGCATACTGGAAATTGATTAAACACTCGAAATCTATTTATAACAGTATATATATTTGGCCAGAAGAGCAAGATTATTCTTAATTTATCAACTGCTCTGTATGACTTGACAAGTATTGTATGATATGATTTGATATACGTATTTATGGAAAATAGAAACGTCTTCTAACACTACGAAAAACATATTAGAACTACATTTGATTAAATATCTTTGATGCCAACAATACTAGTATGTCTCTATCGACTCTTCAGTTGCTATTTATAATAAATTTTTTCTCATTATCAAAATTTTTTATTATTATCCTAAAGTTCACTTAAACCACTTCAATTGTGATCATTCACCTAACAATACTGTTGGAACAATAGTTTTTTATCAGTAAATAAAGCAAGTTCATTCTATTTCATATCAAGAGTGGCGAGAATTATTTTGACTGTTAAAGTTGTTGGTCACATGGTTTAGTCATAATATATAAGTTTTGTTAAGTCATAAGTATTTGAATCCCACTAATTTTTTCTTAGAAAAAATCAAGTTTGTAAATGCAAGTGTTTTTCTTTTAAAGTATCTGCTGCAAAAATGTAGATTTAAGAGTGAGTAATTAGATGGTTTAAAGATATTGCACTTAATATTGCAAATTTGCTTTCAACGAACAAATATGATTATGGAATAAATTGCAATTTAGCTCGCGATTCAGGTCACAATTAAGGGTTGTTGACGTGAAGTTTTTATTTTGACTTTGTAGAAAAGTGATTTGGAAAGACAATGGAAAGTAACGAAAAATCACAAAATCTTTTCAAAGAACTCAATTTAGAAGCGATGTCAGAAGATCTTAAAAACGGAGTTCGTATTTGCGTACCCATGAGCGGCTCTTTTTTGCTCATTATGCTCACAGCTCATGAGCTGGCAAGAAACTCTTTTCATACAATGGTTCACATACACGAGCGAGCCCTATTGTAGAGCTCACGTTTTTCCCTGGGGAGAGGGGAAAAGAATACTCCCGCGGTTAGAATTGCCTGTCGTAAGATGCGACTAAAATCCCCCAGTGCCAGTCTGAAACTTATGTATGAAGTGTAAATGGTAGTGAGTTGAGTTGACAACTTACGACATCTGATGATCCGATCTGGTACTACGGGGGTCAGTGGCCCGCACCTTCGGCTGTTCTGACCATTGGTGTTGGCCTCGTAGTGGTTGTGGTAAAAACCCAAACGTACGCGGGAAGAATGATTTGGTATTGGGTTATCATTCGTTCGCCGTGGAGTGCGTTTCATACCGGGTGCTACAGCCCAAATTGTAGCAGAGGTTTTAGGTAGGCCTCGCATTTCACCAAGGTGGATGTTATGACTTACATGAATTTCTTAATTGGTACCGGCGGAATAAGGAAGGCTATTCCAATGGGGCGTTGATTGACGCTTATATTAATACATCACAGTGTTAACCGTGATGTTGAGCCATCAAGGCAGGGAATCACGTAAAATAATTTGAGACTTCTGTAGAACTCACGCTCATGAGTAAGAGCCGCCATTAAGTTATAAATTGGGTCACGCTCGTGAGCAAGCGTACGAGCTGAGACTCATAAGACATCATGCGCTGCTTACAAGAAGATACCAAAGACTATTCAATACATAGACTCGTTATGACTCAACTTTAAATTTTGCATCTTCATGATGCGGGCGGGGTTGGAGTTTAAATCATTTCATAGTTAACGAGTGCAAAGAAATTTGCATTACTTTGGAGTCATTTTGTGCGCTCTGAACTATAGTTGTTGGTATTCTTAAGTACAAAGATGCATTTAACAAGAAATCAAGAAGAGCAACTTATAAGAATACCAAAACAGTAAATGTCTGCCAAAATACCAAAAAACTGATTCTTTGTTTTCAATCCATTTTATTTCATTCATTTTAGAATTTTCTGTAAAAAATTATTGCATGTTTAAATCCTGATAAGTTCTTGTAATAATTATAATGATTTTTTATATATTTTCTTTTGAATAGCCAAGTGTTCAAGATTTACAACAAAAAAAATTTTGTACTTCGAACGCTATATTTTATATCTTTTTCAGGTCCCATCAGTCACTGAAAAACTGTGCAAAATATGACCTTCAATAAACCTAATATATTTCAACAAAAAATCCTATAAGGAAGTATATAATGACATTTATTACAGCATAAATATTTAAATTATTTATATTTCGAAGTTCAAGCAAATCGGTTGAAAAACTACGAAGTTATCATACATTATGTATGGTAGTTTACGTTATAAGTAATCTCAAATACTGTTTACTTTATTTTCGAAATTGTATAATTTCCTATTATTTTTTATATTGACAATATAAGATTTCAGTTTAATATTTATTATGAAAGTCATAACTTTTATTTACAATTTCATTTAAGTTTAAATTCAGTTTTTGTACTTCTAGTTTAATGATGTTGTATTATATTGTATTGTTTTATTTTGCACATTATATAAAATTATAAAATAATATATATAAAAGCATATATAAAATTAATTAATTTCTTAATTTTTTAAAAGTTCTATTATTTATGTTTTCATGCAATTTGTACATTGAGACATTACATATATGTCCATTACATCCATTATTTGCAGCTAAAATTAAATTTTATATTCCATAATATATACTCATATCTATATTAAATTACTGAAAATGAAAAAGGAACTCATCTTATTCAATCAAATAAAAATATTATTTGCTATATTCTATGTATTTGCTATAATAATTGCTATATTTAAAAAAATAATTCTCATTCTAGAAAATAGGAATAATTTTAATTAATAAAAAACAATCCTAAAAAAATGATATACTCATTCTAATTATCAACCAAAATCTTTTTCTACATAATGATCAACTTTTCATAATTTAACATAATATCTAATATTTTGAACACCACAAGTCAACGTTTTAAACACCATAAATCAACATTTTAATTCAACAAATTAAATTATAATTAAAAATAATTTATTTTAGTTTTTAATGTAACATTAACATTATAAACTCATGAATATTTCTTATTCTATATAAATAAACTTCTATATAAATTTTTCCATGTTAACTATAAGAATATAGATATAATGTATATACATAATAATAATGATAAACTGATTATTAAATATCTAGATCAATTAACAATTCTAATTATTAATGAAATTTCTGCTTATAAATTTACAATAGGAAGAACAGCTATATTTCTAGAACTTAATAAATATCATTATAAAGTTAATGATGATACAAACTTTAATTATACCTTATAGATTAATAAACTTCGACTTCCTAAGCGTATATATCTAATATAAGCTAAACAAAAGAAATCTAAGAAATATAATCCATATTCGATTATTAGTCTATATCTATCACAAACTTCTCAATTTCATAAATTTGTAATATTTGTTAAAACAATTCCTATATGAGCAACAAAAGAATCAAAAATTAATGATTTTTAATCAACTTAGCGTTAAATAATTTAATCTAACTAAAATTCATCCAATAAAAGGAATTCTAATAAATATATAATTAAATTTTGAACAAACAAATTAAATAAAAGAACATTAAATAACTAAAATCATTGAAAAATAAAATTATTTGTAATTATATAAATATATAAATATATAATTACTTAAAAAATAAAAATTCAAATTACCTAATTTTTCAATAAAATAAAAAATTTCTAATAACATGGGAACAGATAATAACAGATAATAATAATTAAATTCCAACTTGTAATTGTTCAGGTTGATATCCTCATCCTAAGATTAACGCCGGAGTTGGAATTAATCTACCTTCAAAATGTAAAAGAAATATATATGAAATAGTTTCAATATATATTAAATAAAATTAATAAAACTCAGGGGTTAGGGGTTATATTTTTATATTATCATTTAAGAAATATCGGAACTGTAACCATTACAACGACATATAAAAGGCAACTATTTCAATCGGTATTCCATAATTAGAGCAGCACTTTTTGAATTTTGGTTCATCTTTTTTAGTTTATTTTTAATGTTACTATATTTAAATATCTTGAATAATAGCATTAGCCAAAAATATTTTACTTTTAGGCCAAACAAATTTATTTCTAAAATATTTTGGCACTCTAAGTAAGGAAGAAAACAATCGAAGCACTAATTCTTTAATAAGAAGAACTTCTATTAACCACAGCTCGAAGAAACGCAATCAACTATTATGGTTATTTTTATATATTTTTATATACTATTTTGTTTTAAAAACATTATTTTTATATATGTTATTAATTTTATTTGATAACAGTTCTTCCATTACGATTGCTTACGATCACAAAGAAATCATGCTAAATTCATTCTTTGATATTTTTTCTCGATTATAGGTATTTGGCAACACTCAAGGCAGCTATGTGGTCAGTTATTCATTACAGATCTTCATTACAGATTTCCATTTGAAAATAGTTTTTTTCCTTATATGTGACTATACAACAACAGCTAAACCTATGTTAATGTGTGATGCTGATTATTTAACATCTTTGTTCAACACCTATTTATTAATACTATAATAATTTTACAATAATTGTGTATTTCCCAATACGCAAAAATAAACCTACAGAGCAATTCTAGCAACGATTTTTCAGCTCACCACTCCCCAAAAATTGTTCGATAGATTGTTTGAAAGGTCATTCATATTCTGACAGCTGTTTCGTCAAAAACATAAAGCTCCATTTTACCTTTTGCAAGACCACATGAAAGATCTGCTATTGAGGAAGGCTTTTGATTACTGCCTATTATTTTCTTTGTGGTTTGGTTGCATAAAATTTTTTTTATATGAAATAAAAATTAAATTAAATATTATTAATTAATTAATTAAAATTTGTAAAAATGGAATAATTCTTACTACACACATGGAAAAGTATTAATATGCTGTCTATAAAAATTTTAAAATACATATTTATGTATAAAATGTATGTTTCTTATATATTTAAGTTTTAATATTTATTTAACATCGCTTGATTTGTTTTTATATATTCAAGCTATAATTTTAAAACTAATTAATTTTAAACCCACGGAATAGACCTGTACAATGCGCCAACTGCCAGGAGATTGGCCAAAAACCTATTGTACGCTGCGCCTGGTGTGTGTTGTGTATGGTGAACTCCACCATACTTTAGAATGTGACAAAAAAGATAATAAAGACAAAAAGGTAGTAAAATGTAGTAACTGCAATGGTAACCATACCGCAAATTACAGAGGGTGTCAAGTCTATCAACATCTTAAACAAAGTCTACTGTACAAAAGACAAGCCCTCCGGGACCCCAAAAATAATATGTTCTCAACAAACACTGCTGTCTCCAATGATTCTTCTTCAAACAGGGTGATTCACGGCGTCACATATGCGAATGTATTAAAGTTAAATGCCCAGCAGGAACAACAAGTTCCAGTTCAACAAACTCCAGTACAACAAGCTCCAAGCAGTAATTTTGAAATGATGTTTTCATAGTTCATGCAAACCATGCAAACTATGTTCAACCAAATAATACAAATGCAATCGCAATTGATGTCAGCGATTTTAGCCAGGTAATGAGTAGCATAAAAATATGTGCATGGAATGCAAACGGCATAAGCCAACATAAATTCGAAATTTTGAATTTTTTAAACCAAAATGAAGTTGATAACTAATAAAAACTACTTTCTTATACCAAACTATATATTTTACAAAACAAATCATCCTGACGGCAAAGCACATGGAGGTACGGGAATTTTAGTCCGAAGAAGATTAAAACACTATTTTGTGAGCTCATGTGCTGAAAATTTCCTTCAAGCAACTTCAGTGTGCATACAATGCTTTACCTACAATCTTACCTTATCAGCAGTGTATGGCCCCCTCGAAACGAAATGCAGTACCTTGAATTCTTCAAAACTTAGTGACAAAAATTCATTGCTGCAGGAGACTACAATGCAAAACACACTTTTTGGGGCTCTCGGCTCTGCAATCCTAAAGGTCAAAAACTCTTTAACGTGGTAACAAACAAGAACAACAAACTAGATGTCGCACCACCCGGGCATCCTACGTATTGGCCATCAGACAACAACAAAATCACAGATCTTATTGATTTCGCTGTAACGAAGGGTATTCGTCGTGACTCCATTTCGGTGTACACAAGTTATGAATTATCATCGGATCATTTTCCAATCTTCCTAATCATGCATGAAGAATCCCAACTAATTCAAGGTCCACAAGGACTTACAACTCAAAACACCAACTGGCTGAAATTTAAGAAATACATAAGTACTCACGTTCATACCAATTACAAAATTAAAAACAAATACCAGGTAGATGATGCAGTACAAGTATTCAACATGATTCTCTCCTCAGCTGCCGAAATTTCTGCACCACAAAGTTTGCCTTCTCAGGTAAGAAAGCAGCATTTTAGCAACAGTAAAATCTAGTCGAAAAAAGAAAACTTCGTCGAGAATGGCAACTATTCTCATCAACCAAATCTAAATTAAAATAATCTCTTGCAAAGAAAACAAACAATTCGAATATATTAAGAAGCTGTCCCCAAACACGGCTAACAAAGGATCACTCTGGAAGGCTCAAACTATAAAAACACCTGTTGGAGCAGTGCCTCCGTTAAGAAACTCCAGCGGTGAATGGGCGCGCAGCGACGAAGAAAAAGCTATTGTATTTGCTAATCATCTGAGTCAAATTTTTCAACCAAATCCCTCCAATAATTTGAATTTACCAGCTCAACATATTAACAATAATATTATCAACCTACAAATCTCCGCAAACGATATCAAGGTAACCATCAAAGAAAAACTTGTCTGCAAAAAAACACCTGGACATGATTCTATCACTCTAATTATATTCAAAAATCTGCCCTTCGTAACAATCTCATTCATTACAAAGATTTTTAACGCCATAATAAAATTTGGAAATATCCCGAAGGAATGGAAAAAAGCATTAATTATAATGGTTCAAAAGCCCGGAAAAGATACAACACTAGCTGCCTTTAAACTTGCTGCCTTGCCTGCCAAAATTGTTTGACAAAGTGTTTTTAGCAAAACTTATGCCATTTCTCTAAGAACGAGACTTGATCCCAAGCCATCAATTTGAATTTCGTCAAAAACATGGTATTATAGAACGAGTGAACAGAATAACTAACAAAGTAAGAAGCGCTTTTGATTGCTCTAGTGTCTCTTTAGATATTGCACAAGCGTCCGCAAAACTCACACGCAGTACTTCAATCGTACTTGATAGACAGATCTTTTAATGTAAAGTACAATACGCCCACAACTAAAGACTTTCCAATAAGTGCAGAAGTTCCACAAGGCAGCGTTCTTGGTCCATTCTTGTACCTCATCTATACTTCAGATATCCCTACAAATACCAATTTAGTAATATCAACATTTGCTGACGTTACCGCTATTTTGTGCCGACATAAGAATGCCGCAATCGCTTCCAGTCCACTGCAAAATCATTTGTACTCCATTGAAAGCTGGTTATCACTATGGCGAATTAAAGTCAATGAGCAAAAATGTCGTCATATAATATTCTCTCTTAACAGATCCTCAACACCAACTATCACTCTCAACGGAATAATAGTTCCGCAAACAGAAACAGTGACGTACCTTGGTGTTCACCTTGACAAACGCTTAACTTGGCTCAAAGCTTTCAGCCTTCGCTGGCTAATCGGTCATCAGTCTCCCTTATGTTTAGAGTACAAAGTCTTGTTATACTACCAAGTTATTAAACCAATCTGGATGTATGGCTTACATCCAGATTACATTACATCCAAAAATGGCAATGCCTGTTCGTCAAATGTAGAAATCCTGCAAAGAGCTCAAGCAAAGATCTTAAGAATGATAACTGGTGTACCCTGGTATATCAGAAATGAAAACATACATTTCGATTTAAGAATTCCGATGGTTGAAGTCGAATTCGAGAGAATAAGGCAGAAACATATTTCAAATCTTGAAAACCATGTAAATCCGCTGGCTAGACCTCTTGTTAATATGACTACTTCCTCTAGACTAAAATGGAACGATAGACCCACCATCCTGCTTTCCTTAAGACCATTCTGATTAATTCAACTTATATGGAGTGATATCTGGTAAATAAGCCCTGGGTACTTATTCAGAGGCCCCTTGAAATAATTTACAAATCATTATATATATCATTATAGTATGATTATATAAAATAATTTGTAATGTAATATTATTAGTCTTAAAGATTCTAAAACTTATTGTAAGGCTTTACTTTAAAGCGATTCAATAAAGATACTATATAGTTCAATAAAACAAAAAAAAATTAATTTTAATTTTAATTTTAATAATAATAATAATTTTAATTTAATTTACTGTGCTAAATGCAGCAATAGCTATTGTCATTACTCTCACATGACATGAGTTAAATTCAATAAATAATTATGTACATATTAGCAATAATGATAATTATATATTTATCTTAGGGCTTTCCAACACAAATGAAAAACATTTTTTTGAAGGACTTTTGTGCCAGAATGACAAGAATTTTTCAAACATTCTTTCACAGAAATTTCAAAAATGTTCTGAAACTTTTTAAAGATTTTTGCCAGAATTACTCTGTAACTTATTGATAATTGCAACTCAGGATATACAGAAATATTTTTGATTCTCATTTACTTTACATATTAAATTTTATAAAATTTCAGAGACATACAATCATACTGTGAAGCCTTTGTAAGGTAAATTTAATTTAATGTAAACAATTTATTCAAAAGAACAATCCGCTGGTTCGATTTTGTATGCTCATTCATAGAGGTTAAAGAATGTTGGTAGTTTGTATCGCTCGCGTTGGTGAGAAATATTTAAAAACATATCTTACATATGTTTAAGATCCTTCAAGGAATTTTATAGGACTTAGTATGTGAACTGAACGAGTATCAGAAAATATTCCTTCATATTCTAATTTGCAATAAACAGTGAGTTATAATGTAATTCTGGCAAAGACCTTTAATAAGTTTCGGAAGATTTTTGAAAGTTCAAATGAACGACTGTTTAAAAGATTCTTCCTATTCTTGCACAAAAGTTTTTCAAAAAAGTTTTATCCTTTGTGATTCGTGGAAGAAAGCTGTTCTATTTAGCTATTTTATTTATTTCGTGATGAAATCAAAAACAGTTCAAACTTTAATGTCTTGTGTACAAAAACAAAATACTAAAATAAATCTTTACCGACACCAACTCTTTAATACATTTTGTATGGAATTAAAAAAAACAACTACCTTGTATGAAAAATGCATTTTATATTTTCATTTTAAACATATTCGGCAGTCAGTGCAAGTTATTCATGATTTTTATAACAGTTAAACAAAAATAACAGTTAAACAAAAAGCTGAATATTAAGAGTTATTTCTGCGCGAAAAAATAAAAGGCAGATGATAATAATTATTTTTGAAGAATATAATATAAAGCAAATTTAATTATTATTTTTTGAGTTTTATTTTAAAATGCTCACATATCAAATGCATACATAATATTAAGGATAAAAGTTGTTAGAATGATAACTATATATTTAAATATAAGTTTAGACAACTTTTTGTTCCTGCTTTTTTTCTTAAAAAATTCTGAAATTATTGTTATATTTGGTCCCTGCTAAGAGCAAATGTTGCAAATATTTGAATATATAATGTAATATAATATTTTTATTACGCACAACTTATCAAAACCTACCTCACATACACGTAGTTACAACACATTAAAATGATTTAAAATTACATGGAAAGTAAAAACAGAAATTTATTTAAATAAATAAATAATGTATCTCCTTACCTTTGTAACGATTAAAATATTTACAAAAAAATTTGATGTTACAAAACTGCGAACTACCGAACTACCGAAATTCATCCTCGCAGAAACAAATCTACAAATATGGTTTACTTGGCATAGCCCAAAATTGCAGAGAATTACTTTGGTAACGTGTGAAGAAATATATTAGAATAAAGAATGATACACATACATACCTTGAGCTATTGTTTTAAATATTTTAATTTTTTCTGGAACAAAACTGATTAAATAATTTATTTATCTAAATAAATGCTATTCACTCATTAAAAGAAAAAAAAAACACCGGCACTAAATCACATTTTGCTAAACAAGCTTTTGTGCAAAGGTGTGGAACTGGTTCAAAGCTCAAGCAAAGAACAACTTCCAATTTCCACATTATTTTGAGAAAATGCAATCCTGTATATAAATAACTAAAACTGGAAACTTACATCCGAAATTTGAAAATGAGTCTAAGAAAAGTTTAATATGCTGATTGTAAAGCGTCTAAAAAGCCTTAAAATGCTCTCCAAAAAAATGCACAGTGGTTAAAGCTGTAAAGATGATATTATGGAACGCCAACGGGCTTCTAAAAAATAAAGATGAGCATGAAACCTTGCTCCATAATCAAAATATTGACATTTGCCTCATAGCCGAAACCTATTTTAGTAGATCGTCTTACATAAAATTTAAAAGTGATTCAACTTATCACTCAGCTCATTTGGATCATTGTGCAAGAGAAGGTGGCGCAATTGTACTTCGAAGCAACATTAAGTAGCGCCAAGAAAATTATTTAACAGCTTCTGAATTTCAAATTGTTTCAGTTGAAATCGAAGCTGATCACCAACCTTTCACGATAGCGGCTTCGTATAGCCTTTCGTAGCATGATATAAGTAAAGAAAAATACATTTAAATGTTAATGACCCTTGGAGATGAATTTATTCTTGGTGGCGACTTTAATGCTAAAAATACTTTTTGGGGTTCGAGCCTTATTGCTACTAAGGGTTCGAAACTTCTGAAAGGTATTCAACAATCTGGTTTTGAGACAATATCAACGGGAAAACCTACTTATTGGCCTACAGATCAAAGTAAGATACCTGATCTTATTGACTTTTGTATTTCAAGAAAAGTTTTTAAAAGCTCTAATTATTTTCCAAAAAATGCCATCAAAGTTTTAACAATTCTGACATTATTTTTTCATGTAGACCCATATCCTTGCTATCTATTTTGTAGACGGTTTTTCAAAAAGCATTTAAAAAATGACTATCAAATATTATAGAAAAAGAAATCCTGATTCCAAATCATTAATTCGGCTTTGAAACCAGCCGCTCAACAATTGAACAAGTCAATCGAATTAGTTACATATTAGGAAACTGTTTGGAAAAGACGAAAGTGTGTTCGACTGTGTTCCTTGATATCTCACAAGTGTTTAAGAAGATGTGGCATCAACTTTTTTTGTGCAAATAATGAATATAATTACCATACAATATAGCGATCTTGTAGAATCTTATTTAATAAAGAAATATTTTCGAGTTAAACAAGAAGACTGCCACTGGAACCTAAAACAAATTAAAGCGTGTGTTCCACAGGGAAGCGTCCTTGGTCCCATACTTTTTCTTTCGAAAGTTGCAAACTTAGCAACACAAAATCGGTACACGTTGACTTTACGAATAAAAGGGTCTCCCACTGCAAATTATATGTAAATGGACTGTAAATACGCTATGCAAATACGCGAAAATCCTAGACATGAACCTAAAATTTAAACTACGTTACAAAGAGCATGTGAAAAAAAAAAACGTGAGCTAAAGTTTAGGCAGTTGAAATGACTAATTGGCAGACATTCAGTGTTATCGACACAAAATAAATTCCTGATTTATAATCAAATTTTAAAGCCGGTATGGACGATGGGTACACAGTTATGGATGCACCAGTAGGAGTAATACTATGATAATACAACTTTTTCAAAACAAAGTACTGAGGAATATTGAAAATGCGGACTAGTACATTCATGGTGTAAACTAACATCGTGATCTGGCAATCAAACTCGTTAAGGACGTCATAAAAATGCAGATGTTTTACAATTAGTAAACGCAATTGACTTAGCACGGAGATTAAAACGTATTTTACCTTTTGACCTCACTACGTAATAAAACCTTTGCGTAAATGTTTATAATTTATCAAACTAAAAATGTTTGTTAGTTCTATGTATATTTACTAGTCGCATTAATTAAAACAAAAAAAATTCCTCTTGGTACTCCCACCCTCCATTTTAAAGAGAGGAAATCCCTTCGCCGCAGAGCCTGTTGCCTTAGAGAGGTAGGCTCCACGCAAGTTCGCATCTCCCAAGCCATCCTCAAGAACCTGGATACAATTATTGCCCAGTGGGTTCATCAGACCAGGTTCAACTTCCTTAATGCCAAATTTTATGATACCTATTGCCGATCTAACGGCTTCAGTACGATCAAGCAAATCTGTGAACCAATAGGTTTGTCTCAGACCTGCGCCATGGTGACGCTGTAGTAAACGCTAACAAGGACAAGTCTTTACGACTAAGCATCGTCTTACGCTTGTCTTTCGCGACTATCACTTTGTAAGGATGGAAATTTTTATTAAATTTTGGCCTACATAAATATACATTGGAAACATCATTTTTGTACAAACATCACAAAGAACTTAAAAAATAACATCACAACACAGTTTCATATATTTTACACACATAATACCTGCTATCATCCCAAACACCTAATATAAAACTTATTGGTAACAAATGTGGAAGATACCTGAAATAAAGTTCATTTAATTAAAATTAATTATATTTATTATAAACTACTTACCAAAACCCACCCCCGCATAAACTAATTACATCATGAACCATCAACCATCATGAACCAAGTGATCTGCGATTACATTGAAATAAAATTTAAAAAATAAAATTTAATTAAATGAATAATACACTTACCTTATTTATTTATTAATTTTATTTATATTTTTTTCTGAACACCTCTTGATATTTATTTAATTATGACAAAATAATTAAAAATCACTACCAACCGAATGCACGGCAAAGCACATATATGATGCGCTACACGAAAGCTTAGTCGATTAGGTATTTAAGACGGACTTGAAAGATAACTTTTAAGGCACATACACCTCAGAATACCGAAGAATAATTACATTGATTTATCAAGATACAACAGGTGGTCTCTCGTCAATTGTGACTCCTTGCTATATTAAAAAGATACTTTCTATAGCAGAACTGTTTAACTTAGGAATAATTACATTGAGGTACGACAGGTATTTTAACATGGACTGTATCTGAAGTAATTTCTGATAATATATGTAAGAATATTTTCTATAGCAGAAGTATTCAACGAAGACAAATTATATTGAATTACCATGATACGACAGGTGATAAATCAATGACGTCGACTGTGTCTGAAGTAACTCGTTGTGACATATAAAATACACTTTATGACCAAAATATATATATCTTTCTCCAAATATTTCTAGATAAACCATAAACATAAGAGCTTGAAGGAAGACCTTCCGAAGATATACAAACGAGCTAATACTGAGGATTTCTGGAAAAGACATACCTACTCTTTTACATATATTGTAAATATTTTCGTTACGTTCTTATATATATTCTTTTAAATTAAAAAATTTGAAATAAGTTCTAATCAATAATAAAGTAAAAATAAAAGAAATTTAAAAGCAATCACAACTATGAATATTTTGGTCACAATTCATAAATTTATTGTGACGATTTTGGTGAGGCTGAGGATACCCCAATAAATAGCAACAACGAGGAAAGTACCGTTACAACTTCACGTCTACCACAAAACTGAGGTCCATGAGCTCTTCGATACTTTTAATGAAAGTAGTGTCACTTTCTTCCTGCAATCTTCGCTGACTGCCTTTAGGTTGAGTACACCTACGGGTTCCTTACCCCATGCAAGCTCCCCGATACTCTCCGGTTTCAAAAGCTCAGAAAGTCAGCTGACACTGACTGTCATGCGTACAACACCGACTACTTTTCGAAACCACGGAAGAATGGTTGGCCATAGACTGCCCTATTGACAAGAATGGCAAACAAAAAGCCGATTCCGGCAGCTATTGCCCCACATCCCTTCTCAACTCTATCTATGAGACACTCATAGCCAGCAAGCTGAAGTCCTTCTCCTGGGAGAAGAACATTTTCTCTCTTTGACAGCTTGGTGTTATATCTACCGTCCTACCCAAGGAAATAAACATGTTGTGTTTTTATTAAAACTCTTTACTTCATTGAAGTTGGTTATGAGATGCGTCGCTGCTGCTGCTCCTGCCACTGTTATTGCCGTTGGCGCTACAGCTCCAGAATAAATTGTAGACGATATTTATTTTAAATAAACAGCAGTATCGGGCTTAAGATTTATAATTGCCGATGTATGTTGCTGTCGATTATCGCGCTGAGCAACAATTCTTTGATGGCTTCTTTGTTGATGTTGCTGCTGTTGTTGATTCTAATACTGATTTTGCTCCTCGTAATAATGCAATTGTTGTTGTTGTTGCACGCGATATTTTTAAGGTGCTATATATTCCAGTTTTGTTTTATGTTGTCATCCATTAAACAATTTTAATGAATTGTTTATTTTGAATTATTGTTAATTATAAATATTACTTTCCTTCAATTTTGGAACAATTCACAGAAAATAAAATATAAACAGTCCGCATAATAACCCCATAAAATTTCCCTTTTCACATTAAAATGAAACCGATATAAAAGTAATTTGTTGAAGTTAAAACCTTTCACAATATTAATGACATTATACATATATATGTTAATTACCTTGTCTGGCTTTAATAAGTTTTTATTTACATTTATATAATTAATTTAATAAATAACGATAGTCGTTATAATATACTCGAAGAGGATACCTCCGTTTTATTTTAAAGTTGTTATCAAAGTTGTGTTTTGCATATAAGTATCCAATATATATATCTCAGCCATAGTTCTTCAAAGCTTAAGGCAAGATCACACCAGTGGCTTTGATGCATCAAATATCAAGCTTAAGCTCGATAATACCCCTGTTCGGCTTGTGACAAAGCTAAAATACCTTGGTGTTCCCTCCCGGAACAATTTTATCCCCCACGTTGACTACTTTTCTTAAAATTAGCATCTAAAAGAAATAAGCATACGTGCAATAACTTACTGTCCTAGTGCACCTGTGCCCTGATTTAAGACAATAATTAACAGCAAGCAAGTATACAACTTAAAATGACACATAAAATAATCAGCAAACTACAACTTATAATGAATTATTTAAAATGTGTTCTAGACCTAATTCTCAAAACAAACAGTAATCAGCAGAAATATATCTTATAATTACATTACATGTATTTTAGCATTGATCAGCAAAAGACAAAAAATAAATTACTTGTGTTTATGCGTAATACTTAAAATATGTTTCGCTTTTGCTGTTGATACGAGTACTGCCAAGGCATTTGT
>NC_051848.1:85344862-85350425 GCF_002237135.1 Teleopsis dalmanni
TTAATATAGATATAAACAAAGATGCCTTTAAGAATTGTAAGAATTAAATTATTGTTAAAATATTATATTTTAATTTGATATATAAATCTCGGGTACATAAATTTGAAGGAGATCAGAGATTCAATTTGACAGACAAACTCGAATGAGCAATTTTTTATTTCATATATTATAGATACGTGAATCTAAAAAATGATAGGTAGAATCGATAACAAACTACTTGATTGATAAACTTGAGTTTGATATAAATAGAGTATATTTATTCTGTCGTACACAGGAAATGAAAGAGCTGCACTGAATTGTTGATTTTCAATTTATCAAGTGAAGAAACTAACACTTTACTAAGTCACATCGAGAGTTCAGCTTTTCAACCCTGTTTGATTTGCATTTAATACCGGTTTATGTATGTTTAAGAAGTGATGCGGTACAACTTTTAAAGTTCCACATTAACCGCACATAAAATGGATGATGCCACAGTTTTCTGTTTAAACAGTTTAAAACCTCTACATTGCATTTCGTACGCATGCTAGTAATGTTCACAGATCTCTTTCTGAAAAATTTGTGATTTATTTAGTTACTTGCTCCCTTTTGCTCTCTATTGGTCTCTACCGATCTCTATCAAATCGAACAAAAAAGTCATATGTGATACATTTCTGCTGAATAAGTATAAGTACCAGTTATATTTATAACTTACGCGTAGCAATCACAAAAACCACAAAAAACACACAATTTCCCCCTAATTTTATTTATTTCGGCTTACATTTATTTATTCTTTAAATAAAATTTTACTACATATTTTCCAAACGAAAGTCGTTTATCTGTTATTGTTCCTCACTACTTGCGCCTGAGCATTACTTGAAGAGTGTTCTAATTATGTTTAGCACGCTTGAAGTCATTGAAGTCATACCCAGCCTATCTCCCTCATTAAATTCAACTTGTATTTCATTTGACAGAACTAATTTAATTATGTATTTATTAAAATACTAAGTAAACTTTTCAATGCAACACAAAGTAGTCAACATCAAACAATATCTCATTTAAGAGGCATGAACCCAAAAAAGACCGCAGTCATCACAATTATAAGCAATCCGACAAATTCGGATTTTATCTGGGAAGCCTATCAGCACTTTGGTATCTTTCATGCACGCAAGTGATAAATGCGAAAATCCATTAAATTTTCCACAGTTAATTAAACGCAAACAGTAATGCGTAGGTAATGATTTTCCAACAATTTCATTAACATTTATAACAAAAAGAAACAACAACAACGACAATAACAATAATAACAATAAGAATAATCACAACAACTACATATAAGTGTTTAATTCGATTCAACTAAGTTCAATTTTCTGTTCAAGTTCGCTTCAGTTCGATTCAGTGAGGTTCAATTTCACTCAATCAAATTCGTAGCAATTTTTAGGGTTTTGTGAGTGATTGAGAAATTCCACTTGAAAACTAAGACTGCATAGCAACGGAATTAGGGTGTATAGCACCAGCACCAGCAACGGCAGCGGCAATAACATTGAATTGAATTGACATTCTTACGCTTTTGCACCTCACCGTACTACACATGCTATGTGCACTAGAAATGAACTGCAGTAAACTCCGGCGATGTAGAAGTCACTAAGCAGTCTTCGCTCTGTCGCAAAGGAACCTTTAGAAAGAACGAGACGTGAAAGAAGGTTAGGCAAACAGACGTGCTTACTGTCCGTCCGCACATGAAATGAAAAGCTACAGAAACCAATTTTCTTAATTGACTTATTGGTTACAACTGATTAAGAATTTGGTAAAAATATGTGAGGATTTTATGGTTGGCATATTTTTGCTTGTTTCTCTGTTAAATGTTTTGGGTGATTTGTGATGAAAAGTCATTACGAGGGTTAACAGTTCAATGCCGAAAATAATGTAAAATCCTTCCAACAATGATAACAACAAGACCAGCAACAACAAAGAAAAACTGAAAATGTATGTATGTGTGTGTGTGTATTCTTGGCGTTGATTATGCGAGAATTATTTTTATGGTTAATTAACTGATGTAAGGCTTGCTCTTCGGTTTCTTCAAGTCAACAAATATATTAACAAATAATTAAATTTGTACTAAATCAAAAGCAAATAAAACTAAACCAAATAACTTCTTTGGTTAGTACAGACTTATTAGTCGTAGACGAAAAAAGATATATCTGTACAAACACGTTATTCGATAAATAGCAATAAGCTATATCACTAAGCAACGAATTGGTACCTATAGGCTAACAGACGACTGGAGCTACCAATTAGATAAACTTAAACTAAGATGTCTTAATCTGTATTTATTTAGATGATCAACAAAAAAAACAAAATAACAATAAATTTTGCCGTCAAGCAATGTTTTGAAGTTAGGGTATTAACCTCTATTAGATTGTAGGACTACCAAAAACAAGTAGTATTGTTAAAGATTGTAAAGAAGCAGTTCAATGATTTCAGTAAAAGTTAAATTGAGAAATACGTGGATTATGTTTGTAAAAGCAGTATATGGCCAAGCACAAGATATTAACTATTTAATTAATATGTTGAGCCTTTTCCGAGTTACTTTTACTCTTTGACAGCTGGAAGGTTTCTGCAGAGTCCCACCCATCACATTGACAAATTTGTGTATCCCTCGACCCGTGCGTTTAGTGATTACTCTGAGATTAGATAGTGCTAAGTCGGCCAGCCTGTCGGTTTGCGCATATAGGGCTCTGACCATTAAGTATTTTTGGATAAGATCTATTCTAAGGTCTCTTAGCATGTCATTGATGCTGATGTTCCAAGTTGAAACGTTTGGGATAACAGATACACCATTTATTTGTTTAAGAACCATGCAATTTAAGCAGTTTGTTTTCAATTGAATTACTTAACTGGCGTGTGTAATGTAATTCAAATTTATTCATTAGAGTTTTATTTAAATTTTCAATTATTTTAAAGTAATATTATAAATATTTTTTTTCTAATAACCAAAAATTTTCGTCAAGCACGTCAACAGATTAGTATTGACTGGCATAGGGAACTATAAAAAAACGTCAGTTTCCATCGGTAAGAATAATTTTCCGTAATTATTTTTTATTTATACAGTAACCGTAAATTTAGTTTATAATAATAATAGTTCTCTAAAGACTGTGACATTAAGTTAAGCTAAAATCAACAGTGCGATAACTGTGCTATTTGCAATTTCAGAGGAATTGATAAATAAAGCAAATATTGAGTTTTAAATTTAAAGTTTAGATTACAATATCTGATGTTATATATAATGGCAATTGGTTTATATAACAAGTGGTAATATGTATAAAAAAACATCAATTGAATGTAGATAAAGAAACTAGGTATACTGGCCATGACAACTGGTTGCCAGCATTTCATGTGAGCAATTCACCAAAAACACGTCTTCTTCCAAATTCTGTTTCAAAAACTTGTTTAGCGAAGTATTGTCTTTCATCGTTAATATACGACCATGCCATTGAAGTTACTGGATCTTAATTCCATATTATATTATTATGTGTTACTAATTCTCTACACTTTTTTACTTATACTGCTAGAGATATGTCTATTTATAATCTATAAATATTAAGTATACATATTTATAAAAATATCTAATACTGTAATATTTTAAAATTTATACATATTAAAGTTTTAGGTGTACAAGGGTGGTACAGTGGATATGTGGATATATGAAGATATGTACTGAACAATCTTTGATCGTAAAGAAATTATTTGTACGGTAATTTTCCAAATTGTGCTTGAACATTTTATTGGAAATTAAGATTATAAAAGAAAATATTATTCTTTTTTTAGTAAGATCCTTTTTAACATCTTTTTACTGCAGTAGTTGCTAAATATCGGATCGCCTAAACCGCTATATTGTTTAATAGTCACTGAAAAAACCTCTCCAGCTGTCCCCTCTTAAGTAGAAGTTTGTTGCAACAATGAAAAGCATAAGTGAGGAACAAAGAGAAATGATTGACATCTCAGTAGAGTAAATTATGCATAACAAAATGCCAATAGGGTGATGTGAGTTGTGCCATCTTATTAACGTCGATGAGGACGAACTGGATAAATACCTTGTAAGTGCTTCAGTATTACTGAATCAGGTAAGTGCTAAGGAAATATTTTAGAAACATTAAGTAATAATATGAATAAGCTTAGAAACATCCCACATTATTTCATGTGGTACCTGACTCAAACATAACACAATCCATTACTATATAAAAAAGTAGTTTAGATCGATCAACTCAGGATGAAACAGAAGACCCGACAATGTTGGGATTTGTTATGATCTACGTGTTCATGCATGTTCTAGAAATTATTGAAAGTAACTAAATAATCCTTGAAATATTCTTTGTGAAAAAAAAATAAAAAAAATGTGCTGAATTTTGCAGATCAGTTTGTATAATTTTTAAAGGAAATGGAGATTCACGAGCAAATGGTTAAGAGCTTCATTAGTGAAAGGCTGTTAAAATCTTTATCATTAAAAAAGGAAGGAAAGATGACGCATTCGCCAAGAAACAATGTTTGTATATATTCAAATCGATACATGACAGCGGTGGAGAACCTAGGGGGTGCTTGTGACAAGTGTGAATACTTCTGTTGCACGCATGAAAATTTCTGTACAACACACTTTGTGCTTCACATGATACTATATCCTCATTAGTGTAAAACAACTGTAACACAACGGAAATTATTGTTACAAAACTAGAGCTTTAAATTTATATATTTTTAGCTATAAATGGGGTTTTCGCAATGAACTAACGCATATCAAGAAGAAAACACTTCTTCAGGTTACAGATGTAAAATATCGTCTCTAGTAATACCTAGGTTCGATAGACGCTTTTTAATTCCGCAATGCCTAGTGGAAATCCTGTGACAAGTCGGACGCCATTTCTGTTCAGCATAAGTAAATCCCTAGTTCTGCCTTTTGATCGACACTGCATGGATTTTTTAGCTTGTCTGCAGGCAATTGCATTATTCCAATCAGTTTGAGCTACTTCTTCCAGCCACTCATTAATTTTAACTTTGAAAAGCTCGATGAAGGAAAGTTATTTCGTATATATACTACTGCAGAAACATTCAAACATATTTGCTCTTTGTTTCATACTTGAGATTGAAAATAAAACATATTAATAAATTGACCAACTGCTTTTAGTAAATATGGTGTCTTAAGCAGGTATTACACATCAATAAAAATTAAGCAATAGATGACCTTACGCTTCTATTTATTCGTGGGAGCTTGAAAAAAATGCATACACTGCGTCTTACCTTTAAGCAATCAAACAAAAATGTCAGGTACTTACCAGTCAACGTCAAAATAAAGTTATAAATAATATAACTTGTACGAATTAACTGTTCAATAATCCGGTATTTCTTAATACGCAAAAATAAACTAACAGGGCAATCCTACCAACGATTTTTCAGCTCACCACTCCCCAAAAATCGTTCGATAGTTTGTTTGAAAGGTCATTTATATTCTGACAGTTGTTTCTTGAAAGAAATACATAAAGCTCTTTTCGGTGTTTTACAAGACCAAATGTAAGATCTGCTATTGAGCAAATCTTTT
>NC_051848.1:85350525-85494591 GCF_002237135.1 Teleopsis dalmanni
GAAAATATGTTTTCGTACCCTTTTTCGTATATATGCGAAGGATAATATATTATCGAATTGATTGGTCGATCAATTAGAGCTTAAATTTCAATTATCAATGCTTTTGTGTTATTTAAACACTACTCTAAGAAAAGTCTCACCTGCACCATTTATACCTAATTTCGCAAAACCAAACAACTGGATGATATTATTATTATTATTTATATGGGATATGACACTGCTACTATCGGGTCTATTGTGCATCCTACTCGGTTTATAGTAACCCTCTGAACCCTCTTCCGTAAGGGTGTACACTCCCAGGAGACTATTTCTCCTGGGAGGAATAGCTCGCCGGATTCCAGATCCAGTCCTACAAGTAATTTATATATTTCGAACAGTTAAAAATTGAGATGACGTATAAGAGAGCTGAGAATGCCTTGAACTAAGCAGCATTTTAAAATTTTATATTGCAAATATCACAGTTATCTTGTAGTTCATTGTCAAGGAAATGGATCTGACTTAAACATTTTTCACCGCTCCTGGTGAATCATGGTTACTTAATATTTCAGAACACAGGTAATCATCTACACTGGTTAAATCACATGATTGCAGTAATTGTGAGTCCCAACGTAAATTGACTGATATAATTATGCTACATGGCTTAATTGCAAACATCTTATTGTCCTGCATTGCAGGTAGTAGAAATAACCTATATGTTGCAGAATAATATTATGATTTGGAATACATCATGATTATCGAGGAATAAACAAAAAAGTTTTGAAAAATTATTCCGGATTTTCACCAACTCATATTGTAATTGTTATGGTGATAATAATGTAGAATTGTGTCATGATGGGTATCACCGAGTAGGACCAAAATTGATTATTGAATTTTCTAGGTTTTTCTAGTTAGTAAATATTTAGCACAATAACTATATACAAAGTTCGAGATCAACGAGGTTATTGAGTGTTAAATCGCGTTATATATGAATATAGTGAATAAGTGAACAAATCAATTGTGCGTACATATATTATGATAAAAAAAAAATTTGGCACTCTTGTAAAAATTCGCCCTATTGTGGAACATAATTAAAAATAATAGTTGTAGAACGAAATTAAATATAAACAAATCTCACAGAGACAGACAGTTACACAAGTGATTTAATTTTCTATAGAGACATACATAAAACACATGATAGGAACAAAGCTTTTAAACTTAAAAACAATACACTAAGAGAAGTGTTGGAAAACGTTAAAACCAATTACACAGAATGTTTGTGATTGCATATATATGTAATCAATTTTATTCTATAATTTAACCGTAATGCAAAATACAAATGATAAAATAAAGACGAAACCAATCATCAACGATGCCAACAAGAAAAAACTGATCCCTAACGGGGTCTCCCCAAAAACACAAATTGTTACTTGACAAGCATTGAATAATCAAATTACCGATAAAGAGCTCCTTCGCACTCAAACATCATTATCTGGCAACATGCCAGCAACATTTTTCAACTTCTGCCTACCTACCACACAAGCAACAAATACTATAAAAATGTCAACAGCAACATCTACAAGACTCTCTATCGTAAGCTCATCGCATACTTCACCAACTACATAATCAACTATAAGCTGCGCTAGCAGCAACAGCAACATCGTCTAACAACAATCAACATACAAGTGTGGCTGTAAATAACAGAAACACAGTAGTCAACTATCAAACCAAAAAACAAAAACCATAAAAAAATAAAATGGAAAATAAACAAAATAAAACAACACAGCACCTAACAATATTATTAACTCAAGTGTGTCTGGATCTGATGATATAGTTATTGGAAAAGAGAAAAGTGGGGGTAACAAAAATTCAAAAATTAACTAATATATATCCGAGCAACATAAAATACCGTTCTCGTTCTACGATTCGAAACAAACTCAATTTATTATATTTAAGTATACACCGAATAGTGTTCTTAAGTCTACCTTAAATTCTACACTAAGAGAGTGAGAGTGTGGGAGATATTATATACATACATACATATCATGTACATATCATTAACAAACCTCCACCTATCTATCTGCAAGATGTTGAAGAAATTGAAACTCTAACCAACGCTCTTACTGAGTCTGTCGACAACAACTTCGCACTAAAAGCACTAACAAATAATGAGGTAAGAATTCAAGCTTCTGATTCATTATAACCTACACAAAAATAAGCAAAACACTTCTAGAAAGGAACACTAAATTTTATATTTATAAGCCCAAAACGAATAATGGTGTAGGGTAGTACTAAGAAATATGCATCCGTCAGCAGATATTGACGACAGTAAACACGAGTTACTTGAGCTAGGTCACTAAGCAGAATATCTAAAATATAAAACATAGGCTAACCAAGACGCCGTCACCTATTGTAATGTATGATGTGTAATATATTTGGAATGGTGGATTCACCATATAATGATTATTTGCGGGAAATTGAAGACGATATCGTCTGAGTCCTGAAAAGGATTCAAGGATCGCCTAATCGACCAGTGGAAACACACAACCTAACAGTATAGTGGAAAGTATTAATGAGCTCTTCAGCTTTTAATGTTGCTTCAGCATCTAAAAGTTGTATGGAACACGATTTAAAGTAATAGATGTTTCCTTGTCTTAAGATAACTTGAACCTGGTTTCATTAATAATTATTTTGGGTTTTACACTTATTCTAACTTATTTTCTAAATAATTTTTATATACTTCTATTTAATATCAGTGACCAATTAATGCATTAATTACTCCCATAATTTCTATTAGGTTTACATTTATTTTATACATAATTGCTCTTCTAATAAACGTAGTAATATAATGTGTACAAACATACATTATGTGCGATTTCTATAGATTGAGTGTACTTAAGGAATTTAGGTGGGAATAGCACAATGACCACACAAATATGCATTTGTAACAGCATGATTCAAAATATTTATTTTAAGTAATATGAGTAATGTCAAAGTGTCAAACCGACAAAAATGCACATTATAAGTACTTACAAATAATGAATGCTAGAATGCTAAATAATATAATAAAATAATATAGAATGCTAGAATAGGTATAAATTCTTCCATTTAAAATGATTCTCCAATAAGAAACTCTCTCGGTAACTGGGTGCCTAAAAGAGGTGTTGCAGACAAATCCTGCAAGAGGAAATTATGACTTTCCCAATCAGCCCCTATATGTACCATCTATTGACATGATTATCACGTCCAATGATCTTATTCAAATAATTACAAACAAGTTAGATTGCAAGAGATTGATAAAAAAATGTGCCCCTTTTGGCCATAAATTTTATTACAAAACTTTATAATCCCATTATTAAATTTGGTTTTACCCAACAGAGTGCAAAACATCCATGATTACTACAATTCATAAATTAGGTAAAGATTCCACGCTTGCCTCTTCATACAGGTCAATAAACTTACAGCCATGTCTTTCTAAACTCTTTGAAAGAGCACTGCTTTTAAGGCCGAAAACTTTCCTTGACAGTCATAACCTAATACCTTCTCATCAGTTTGCTCTTAGGAAAAAACATGGAAATGAATCGTATAACGATCGAAATAAGACACACACTTCAGTTCAGAGAATATTGTTCCTAGGGATTTCTCGATGTGAAACAAGCATTTGAAAAGTTATAGCATGACGGGCTCATATATAAGTAAAGCAAAATGTCCATTCAGTTCTAAAATCGCGTCTGCAGACTAGTAGTTTTAAAGTCAAATGTAAATCATATTCTTCTACTAATTTCCCAATAGAAACTGCCGTGTTCTTGGCCCTATTTTGTATGTACTTTACTGATTTTGGCTGGAGAAATGGTTGTCAAAATAGCAAATTGAAATTAATAAACAGAGCTAAAATGTAGACACGTCATTTTTAGTTTAAATCGGAGTACGTCACCAACAATTTTACTAAATAACATTCACATACCACAATCACTGCTCATGAAGACTCCAATATTAGCTTACTTCCTATAGTTGAGTTCACAATATGTTGCAGACTTGAAAGAAGACGTTCAATGGACTTAATTTGATCTTACATTAATTTTATTATCAATATTTATAAATTTTGTGGCTTTTAATTATATCTACTGCACAACTAATATGGGTCTCTGTTGCTTAACAAATAGTCGACAAAATCTTCCTTAACCTAACTGAATTTTAAAATATATTTAATATCTTTAATAATTTAGACAGATGTATACTTGCTATGGGAAATAAATAACACAACAAAAACAAATATCACAAGTTTTCTTGTGGACTAAAACAAGACGAAGTATACTCTTTGTTTGACTACACTAAGTAGTTTGAACATCCAGTCATGTGTTAGTGAGCTGAGATAGTAGTCTGAATCCTGATCAGTATAAATTTTTAGTGCTGTTATAAGTTTTCATAGCAGTAATGACGACACCAATTTCGGGCTTGATCTAAAGTTAGCTTTAAACTTAGTTTTGCAAGTTGAAAACGATTCGCTACCGTATTCTTTAAATAGTTGGTTTCATACTCTCCAGAAACAAAGAGCAAAGGAGTATAAGCTTATTATGAGATTGTGGTGTGGTGTGGTGTGATGTGGTCTTCATTATCCATTATTACAAAATGTTTTAAACTGATTGTAGTAGAAGGTGCCAGCCTTTAGTTGTTAAGTTTACATTGTTTTGTTTTATATTACACTATTTTGCCCTGACTGGACTTGCCTTATTCGGATGTAATTTTAATTATAGCTTTTTATGTTTCCTGCGATATCTTTTGGAAATTGTCTCTAGTGATCACTTCTTTTATTCAAATTATATGTTAATTCGAAGTATTTCTTCTAATAATGAAATGTTGTGGTCTTGTCTCAATGATTTTGGAAATAATATTGTACTGTTTTGTTCAACAACACTGTTTTTTACTATCACCTGACTTTCAGGAAAAACGAATCACCTGAAGTAAATTTACACAATTTGGCCGTCCCTTTTGATTGCTTTTTCAGTATTCTGCCTTGCTTTAAAAGTATCGCCTGTTTAATTATATATAATAAACCATTATGGTAGATGTAGATAGATATAGATCTATCAGGGATAGTACCACACCAAATAAATTTCATTTTTAATATTCATAATATTTGATATGTCATAATATTTGATTTTGCTGAACTTTGTATTTAAATATGGTTAATATTGTTCTCAGTTCGTTAGTTAAACTCTCTGTAGTACTGTAATATAGAAACGTTACGTTGTGAAAAATTTCAACTCAATATCTCGAGTACTCTGCAGTTTTGCTCCCACAAACATGCAGAACTTTAACTCTTATATATAATATAACATTTGTATAAAATTTTATGTGTATTTTGAATGTTAGATAAGACGTTAAACCTGTCATGTCATGTTCGATAGAGCTTTATTGCGATGCCAATACATATCATACAGAATATAACATACGACTTGATATTTTCTCACACTCCAATTCGTCAGCTAAATTCGTTTAACATATTTCGACGTTCCCTAATGAGAAAAATTTTAGAACACGTATTTACAGGTACTTGAAAATATTGTTTTTATTTTTTTAAAAGCTACAAAATGTTTAATACAAATTTATAAATAATAGTAAAGGAAGTGGAAGTTTTTCTTGTTAATACTGCAGATTTGCGTCAAAGTTTTCAGGAAGCCTTTTTGAATTCTTTAATTTTCGAGTATATACACCCATAAATTTATTGCAAGCTATTTACAGGCGATTGCATTCATATTTAATGTACAACCACTGAAAACATCATTATTTACACAAACATTTTAATCCGATATTCGATATAAATTCAAATTCGTATTTAAGTATGCAATATTAGAAAAACCAATTTCTTATAAGACAAGACAATAGCAGCATCGACAAAGAACGGGACAGACAGACCTATAGAAATGTAATAACATACGTGACCATATTTCTAAGTTCTAATTCAATGCGTGAATACCAATAAACCCATAGCATACACATACATGCACACATAGTACACACATAAATATCCTTAACAGAAGCCATTGTATTCATCTGGAAGTAGTCATTTTTATCAGAGCATAAATATTGCAATAACTGTGAGGAGGGTTGGGGATTATACGCTTGTATGGATTGCATGTGGCTTAGGTTGACACAAATTTGTTAATGTATACGCGTTGATATGTTTGTATTGTCATTTATGTTTATCATTAACATTTATGAATTTTACAGAATGCTTCTTCTAATGCTAATGCAATATATTCACATTTTCGTTCACAATCTCATAGGCAAAACTCCCACTCACCAATAAGTACTGCAGAATAAACACATACGAAATATAATTTCATGTTTTTAAGTGGTTTGATTTCTTTTGAAGCAGATTATGAAAATTCCTGACATTTGAGCATAATTTGAATGACAATGTGAGACGTTCTCTGTTTCATAAACTTTGGAAACAAGGGCACGATTCCGATTATATAGGCGACGCGATTTCGTAATGAGCTGTGAAATTTGTTTTTTATAATTTGGTATTTAAGAATTTTAATACATTTTAACATTTTGAGCAACTTCTTTCAGTATATGGCAATAAAGATTAGGTTTTTCGTTTTGTTAAGGATATCGAAGTGCTTCTAAAACGCTCATTTGAAAGACCGTGTATATAACAGAGAACTGCAACTAGTCAAAATTTTAACACTTTATATATATAAAAAATCAAATATATATATAAGAGTGCGTATAAATGTAACAATCGACTATTAGAACATTCCGAGTGTATTGAATATAGAACTACGACAACAAAAATTTTATTTTTTATATTATTTTAATAAATTGAATTTTTGGCTGACCATACAGCTGTTTCGAGTATTCCCAAATACCCATCATCAGTAGTCTTGAAAATAATTCTTGTATTTAATTATTCGTAAATAATTTTTTTAAACTGCAAGTACCAGGAATCGCACTCAGACCCTGCCAAATTTGAAGCTCAGAGTCAGCGCACCTTAACCAACTGACCCAAAGCCGTACTTGACTTTTTTGTTCGCACATTTTTCTGGAGTTTTGTTACTTTTGCTGTGAAAGTTTTTATTAAAAATTTTAGTTGCTGTGTTTATAGTTAAACGAAATCATAAACCAGCTGTAGAATAATTGAATTAATTAATTAATTATATTTTTATTTTTAGTTGTTAAACTTCAATACTGATTTGTTCTTTCTTATGTATGGAACCCAATCTAGGAACGTAATGCTGAGAAAGTCATGCTAATTTCTTTATTGATAAATTCGTTTATTCTTTTTGTTTACAACGAAAAACAAAAACAAAAGTTAATTTCTTTTTCTTTTTAATAATTATATTATTAATTTTATAGTTATTGGCAAAAACAATTTCTATTTGCCACTCTCTAAAAAATTTCACAAGTTTTATGTATATATTTCGGTTATTTTTTAAAGTCATTCAAATATCCTTATAAACTTAATGAAATTTTTAATATAAGCTTATGCTTTCTTTTTAAATCACTTAATATATTTTACAATATATACTTATATTATGTATTTAGATTTATATTATTTTCTCTTTAACAAATGCGGTTTAAATTTTTATTAACGCGAATTGCATTAAAAACTACAAACCAACTCGAGAACAGTCAGCGCTACTAAGCTACCACTCCTCTACAGAGCCCAACTACTGGTTAGATTACTACTGACCTCTAGACTATTGCTTACTGTCTTTTTTAACAAAACTTCTAAAAGCCTTACCTATGCTGGATGTTGTAAATTCAAGGTACCCCATTTACTTCAATTTAATTATTATTCAATATTTTTTGAGTAATTCGCAAAAACGTCAATTACTAAAATTGCACTCGATATTATTGCAACCACACCAATGACTCTTCCGCCGTATAGTCCTAATATGGCACCCAGAGACTTCTTCTTTTTGGACGTTAAGAATAAATTGCGTGGACAACGATTATTGTTGGCGGAAGAAGCCGTTGTTGCACTTAAAACTTATATTTTGGAGGTGTCTGAAGAAAATTGAAAAAAATACTTTGACAAATAGTTCGAACGCATGCAAAAGTGTATTAATCATAAAGGAGAATACTTGGAGAAACAATTAAACAATTTTCAACAACAAGTTGATATTTTTTCATTATAAGGCTTAAAACATAAATAGCTGCCCTCAGAGTATATACTCAGGTGAGTATACTTATCGGTGTTTATGAGTATCATATGAGGAAAGTATAAATCATTATAAGTGCTACCAACTGTACGTATGAATCAGGTGGAGTCAAATATACGAAAAAGAGAGTCAAAATGCATGTAAACGCGACATACAATTTCCTTAATAATATAAATATTGGTTTTGTCATTTATTCCAAACATTTACCCTTCACTTGCGTGAACTATTTCATATTATTGACCATACTGTTTACCATATTTAACAATCACATATATCTAACTATATATTAATTGTTGTTCTTATGACACCATTGATGCCCTACATAAATAAGAAGAAAAATACCAAACTACCGATTTAGATAAAACGGGTAATTAAGGAAACATTTGAGAAAAAGGAGTACTGTACAGGCGTCTTTCTAGTCATAACCCAAGCCTTCGACAAAGTTTGCCACGAACAATTGTTTTGGAAACTTAAAAAATATTTGTCATACAATATATATAAAAAATATATAAAAAATAACATCTCAGACAGATTTGTTATAAAACAAAATTTTTTTGTCTCCGCTACATTTCCCATTATGGCTGGTGTACCTTAAGGTAGTGTAGTGGACTTCTTGCTCTACCTGATTTTGAGAGCAAAAAAACCAACCAGTTTTCATAAAAAAACATTTACTTTTGTGAATGACACTGCCATCCTCAGCCATAGCGACGACCCAATCACAGCCACAAAATTAGTTCAAGATCACCTCAATAAACTGTAAAACTGGCTCGATGTCTGCAGAATAAAAGTCAATGTCAACCTTTATTCTACGACGAGATATCTACTCTCCAGCTCATATTAATTGGAAAATAATATCTCAATAAATTGACATAAGATACTTAGAAACGCACCTCGATCGAAGGCTTGCTTGGAAAAAGCACATAGAAGTCAAAGTAGCTCAATTTAAACTCAAACAATAAGAACTGAACTGGCGGATCAAAAAAACTCTAAACTTAATCTCATCGTTAAAGTTCAACTTTGCAATACAATGATGAAGCCCATATGGATGTATTTGATGCTTTTCCATCAAATATTGAAAAACTCCAAAAAGCTCAATCGAAAATCCTTCAGCAAAAAATCTGTGCCCTATGGTATATGAAATGCGTAAATATTTATAGAAATTTTCGAATTAACACTGTCACAGATGTGATTGTTGGCCACACACAAAAGTTCACAATCAAAAATTTAGGATTCACTAAAACCCACTTGCAAGCATTACACCTAAAACACTGGAACCCAACAACTTAAGAGGAATTAAATAAACACAGGTATTGAAATATAATGACCAATATGAAAGCGAAATTGGATGAAGGTTTGGATAAAGACAATTAATTATCTATTTTCTTTCTTCTACTACTGCATTTGGCATTAAATTATTATTAGTTCAAAGTAGGTGGTTGGTATTATTACTTAATTTTATATAATTGCAATGAAGGATTGTATGATACCCCTCGTTTATTATTTCTGTATCTTGTTTATTACCTGTACATATATCACTTCTGTGCTGCTTGAGTTGATCAAAAAAAATTTCTCCGAGCTCTTAATTTGACTATCGTAACGACGGTTAATAATAATAAGACTCGGTGGTCACCATTTTTCTACAGTGTAACTATTCTCTCAATGCGAGATTAAGGTCCAATAACGATCTCCATGTAGAGATTTCGTAAAATTTACACAGTTTTCTTTTTAAACTTAAGAGAAATATGGGTCATTTTTTTACAAATTGGACACTCTTTTGGCCTTATCATCTCCGATTTGACTAAAATTTTTTTTACGAGCTCCTTTCATAAAATAAGCAGATCCGTATCTAGGAAAAAAATTTTGAAATTCTTTTCCTAGGAGATGTGGACCCATGTTTTGAGTTTTGACAATTAGCACTGTAAACACATTTTTAACGGGCCATATCTCAGGCAATATAAATGATTGAATTTATTAGCTTTTAAAGATAATTAATTGATTAGTGCTTACCTAGCTGGCTTATCAGTTCTTAAATTTTCTGCAATATTTGCATAACCTGCAATGAAGATTGAATGGAGCTTATCTGCTTCACGTATCTGATGTAGATATGATCTCTACATTTGTAATTTTGTCATTGAAAAAAATGTAGTAATCGCTGTATAATGTCGCAGTTTTCTTCAGATCTTATTAAGGCATTCTGAATATGAATGCATTTAATTGTTCATAATTGAAAAAGTTTCCCTGCTGTAGTCTTATTATTTGATCAATGATCATGCTTTTAATTATTTTAGAAATCATTTCATGGAACACCCTTACTATTAGGGAATATTATGCCGATGTTCTTAAGTTTCATGTTCCAATTTTTTTATGATCGCTATATATTAGATATTATTCGATACATTTCCGAAGCTTGTTTTTCCTGCTACATGGTAGCCGATAAGCTATCAACCCATCGAGAAGCAGAACGCGCCTGTAGGTAGATGAATGCATGATATATTTCTATGAAGGAATTACTGAATTTGTAAATTAGTTTTTGCTATTTTTTTTAAATGTTATATTGAAGTAGTTCTTTGAACAGTGCTACAATGCTTTTACATAAAACTTTGAGATATTAGAAAAGCTTATTTACAATTTTTTCCATTCGATTCTTTTCGTATCTTCGACCAGAAATCAATCAAATGCAATATATGACGATATCGATATATGATGATATTTGTTTCATTTACAAATGCCCTGCTATCAGTACATCTCTTTCTTTATTGACAGGATTACATAGAATAAAGGTGAGGCCTTATGTTAAATGCGTTCTTATAGTAAAAGTATTAAAAATAGTACTATAAAATTGTTATAAAAAATAATTTATAATATAAATTATAATTTAAAGTTAGTTATGACGGAAGTGACTTTTATATTTAATAGAAACTAGCATACTTGGTAGAGTGGTTTCGAAAAGTAATGAACTGCAACAACAAAAATTATTTTTATATTATTTTAATTAAGTGAAGTTTTAGCTGACCATACAGTTATTAATAATATTGCCAAATTCCTATCTTGGAAATATTTCTTGTATTTAAGTATTTGTAAAAAATTTTTTTGACACTACAAGTACCAAAGATTGAACTCGTGCCCTACTCTTCGAAACCTTTCTAAAAAATAATTAAAAAAAGTGAATTCGAAATCAATGTGAATCCATGTTGAATCGTTTGTCATTATATTTCAATCTGTTTGTAAAATGTTAATAAAGTCTTCTTTCATTAAAGAGTCCACGATAACAACTATAAAAATTCAGATAATGGTCGTCAATTAGTTGATTGAGTCAAATTTTGCTTGGCTTCACACTGTTTTCATTTACTTTTAATAGTGTGTCTTTTAATAGTGTGGTTATGCATATAGACTCATGATTTAATTGTCTCATGATGGCAGTATGATTTTTTTAAAATTAAAAGTAAGTTATTCAAATCACAATCACATCTAATTTTTTATTTTATTTAAAGTCCTTTTTATTATAAAATCGTAAACGTCGCAATAAAAAATAATTGTGGAGTTAATGGTCTCCAACCTAGCCATTTGTACTTTCTATCCGTAAAGTCTTTTTTCTAAATAGCATTCTCAAGGAAACTGCTAATTGGTTTATCAAGACCTGCTAGAAATTTTTTATATATGTATTTATACATGAATTGCTTGCGTACACATAATTAATACTACTTATGGAAAAGAGGAATTAATATAAGTATTCTGAAGTGATTTTTATTGAATGTATTGATAAATACGTTCAACAGGGGGAGAGAAAAAAACTTTCTTAAAATATTATTTTATATTAAATAACAAATGAAGGCTTCAAAAACGTGCAAATCTATTTGCAATTCATTTGGTTCTTGAATAAATGACATGTAAGTGAAATCATTCATTTATTCACAAAATTTGATGAGTAACCTTAAGGGATGTTAAATTATTGCACACTTACAAATGGGAAAAATGTAGTCATCATAGTAAGCAAAAAGTTCCATGGAATGATGGGTCAGGGATTTGTTGTTGAAGTATATATATTTCGAGTACATTGCTGATAATGCGCAACTGACAAGACAATACACTTAGGATATCTTTATGAGTTACAAGTGCCACGAGCCTTCAAATCTGCCAACAAAAAACGCAAAATAATAGTTCCTTCGCAATCGTAAGAAAACGGTACGACAGCCTCAATTCTATGCATGAGAAAATGGTAAATTGAGCTCAGAAGTATTCCAAAAAGAAAAACTAAAAAAAATTCAATCATAAACAAATGCTAAATAAAATGAAATAAAATAAAAAGCAAAAATATTGCATAATTTTCGCGAAACATTTTTCTTGTAAATAGAAAAATACGCATTTTCCACCTTTCACATTCCCAACATAGTCAAATGTTGGCAAATGACCTCCACTGGGAGTGATTTGGATGTGTAAATTCGTGGTTGAAAAAATTTAATGTTTTTGTATTCATTCTGCTTTTTACCTACATTCAACGAACGGCATATAGGGTTTAACAGAAAGACTATATGGTAGTGTATAAAACAACCACATGGCAGGGGCATCAAGCTATATATATTATTAAGGTTTCACACGAACAACCCCTACCATATATGTAGAATATATATACATCTTGATATATACCATTATATATCATGTTACGCACATTTTTTGTCGTGAAAACCAAATGGTACACGTAATGTTATTACTATCTATTACTACAAACCAAAATTTCTGCGAGGTTTCTTCATAACCCCTCTTTACACCTTGATTGGATTATGGTTTATCACTTCATCAGACTAAGCAATAATTAACCTCAGATCTGCATACCTCCACGAGGAGCCTATAACCATTCTGAGATTCTATAACGCGGTGTTGGTGAGCCTGTCAATAATTTCCGAGCTCCATCCTTTATGTATTTTTTGATAGCATCAATCTTGAGGTCCCTGAGGATGTCATTTGTCCTAATATACCATGTTGTGATTAAAAAATTAAGTTACTTTAGGGATAACAGCGTAATTTTTTTGGAGAGTTCTTATCGATAAAAAAGTTTGCGACCTCGATGTTGGATTAAGATTCATATTTAAATGCAGAAGTTTAAATATTAAGTCTGTTCGACTTTTTATTCTTCTCTGAGCCTGGCTGTGTGCAATTTCTAGCTGGCGCATATTAGTGTTTGAGGCTTTGCTAAACGCTACACATCCATATAGAAGCGACGGTCGAATTATTTGGTTATATAACAGCTTCCTGTTCTTAGAGACTTATTGAGATTTTTATTTTTGAAAAGTGTTTGAAGGCGATTTACTACTGTTTAATATAGCTCTATAAATGTCTTCGACAACATGACATTTCCATTTGGTTCTTTCCTTGCGTCTTCTATGGACTATGTATTAGAGACATAACTTTTTTTGAAACAATATATATATGCATGACACACCTGCTGAAAAATGTTAAAGAAATAATTTTAATAATAATATTCTTGGGTAACTCTATGATACACAAAATAAAGACAATTAAACCATTAAGACTGTAGTGCATCTGCAAAAAGGTAGCCACACCATTTTGCTTTTTAGTGTAAACATTTGTTGTTTTTGACAGTGACAGTGATTTTTATTGATCGAATTTCAAAAATCCAATTAAGTGTGTTTGCTATAGCTGATATATCGTCTATGATATATAGTCTCGTTCCTATAGATTTTATAACAACTGCTTTCTATCCGGGGGTGCCAGAACATTGGCGTCACTAGATTTGCTGCGAACTCAATAGAAATTGTCACTATTTCAAGTTTTGCAGGTGACTTGAAAATCTTCCACATATTGCTTCTCAGTCTTATTGGCAGTTGATAAAACTGAATCAGATTGGAATCCTTGATAATTACCTAGATTTGGTTATTGTCGCTGTGACACTTTTAAATGGGTATTTCTCGTTTCGTACTTTTTTATAACTTGTAAAAATAATTCTTTTCTGTACTAAGCTAATTACATTTTTATTACTAATGTCACCAACTAGTTATGATCAAGTTTTGCATTAGAGATATTTCTAAAATTTGTCGCAATTTTCATTGAATTTAGTAGAAAAATTTAATTTGCTTCGAAAATCAACAAATGGATCCGAAATGCTTTTACATTGATTTTTTCTAATCTTTTTGATTTTTAACCAAAGCATAATATTTACTTCTTCTCAATAAAGTTAAATTTTTTTGTCTACATTTTAAAATTCCTAATCATATTCCTCCAACTTTTGAGAAACAACATATTCTAAGTTAAAAGCAAACTCCTAGAAATAGAACTTTTGTGGCAATATTTATATACAGGTACATTTCATTATAGGTTAGGTCAGACGTTCGCAATAATCTAACAGTTACCCTAAGAGGATTCAAAAATGCTATATTAAAGTAATATTCTATATTCTTTCATTTCTAATAAAAGCTCAGCACGTGGGTTCATGTATAATTTAAGCACAATCTGACAGTGTTTGGTCGAAAAAAAAAATTTAAAAAACTTATACATCTGATGTGCAATATATATAGGGTAAGTCCGCTTTTTTTGACCAGCCTTGCAGGACCGGCCTCGTAAGCAGTAGTGCCACTCTTTTTGTTTTAGAAAATTTTAAATGCTTTTATGCAATCGTGAGTTGTACATAAACTACGGCACTTATTAAGAGCATGGTAATACGTAATTGTCAGAAATCTCAGAAATTGTCACTTGGCAAACACTTACAGCTCTTTATATACTTTTTTAACCGGTATTGTCTGCGATTTCCAGGTTAGACGCTATATGTCAGCATCCATCCATTAAAATAATCAGAGCCTGTTTTATTTACTTTACTGCCAAGTGTAGCACATTTTTCCTTGTCTATATAACTGATGCAAATGTTTGAGAATAAAAAAAAAATTTTTTCCGAGCAGATAGCGAAATGTGAAAAAAAAAATCAACAAAATTGTGTTGAAATGAAAAATAATGTTAATGAAATAAACATGTTTATTATTTACGTATTTCTTTCGGTAACTGAGATTATCATTGGGGATTTTGATAAATTAACTTATTTTCTACATGAAGACTTCATTTGTTATCCTTGTTATCCTTCTAATACGAGCATGTCATGTTAGGCAAGGCGTTTTTTCGAACAAATGTGAAAAAATGTGGAAGAATGTGAAAAAATGTGGTTTGTCAGAAAAAATAATTCGAAAACATGTTGACTCATCTAATGATTGTGATCAAATTTCGACACGTTCCCGTGCGGTTAACAGCGCTACAAAGTAATTCAATTAGTGTAAAGGACAACAGAAAGGCGAGTGAGCAAAATCTAAAAGCGAAACGAAATATTTCAGACAGTCTCTTGAAATTGGTACAAAACTAATGCCAAACGTTTTGCATGCAAATGCAAAGAAACGCTCTTATTTTTCTTGGCGGTGGCGTCTTTTGTCTGGTAAGTCCGTGCAACAGCGTCAAAATAACAATTAACACCTGATGCCGTTCGTCAAGTAATTATCCCTGCAGTTTAGCCAAGCTGTGCGGACTGCTACCACGTCCTCTGCAATGTGAACTGTGCAGTTTCCATTCTGCAAATGAAGTGCAAAAAACTGTGGGAAGAAAGAGGAGCAACACAAAATAACTCTGGAATACTTAGTTAAATAAAATTATAAATTCAAAAGGCATCAAAACTGCTGGCAATGCAATTAAAACGGAAGTAAAGCAAAGCGTAGTATCCGGTGTAATTGCCGCACAAAAGTGTGAAACGCAAAGAGCACTTAATTAACTTTACAGTATAGCAAACTTTTTAGCAAGAATTGCTTAGAGCCGCAGCCACCAAATACCAAGTCAAATACGATGAAATGGGATTAAAAACTTCAATAAGAGATAGGGAACGGCCGACTAAACCATAAAATTTTAAAATAAGGAACTAAGAAAAAACATGGTTTATGATAAATGCAGTTTATGATAAATAATCGTAAAATAATATAAAAAATTGCTAAAATTATTTTAAGCTGATTTCAAATTATTGATACTAACTAAAGGTATATCGGTGATGTTTGGCTATATATTTCAAATATTTTCTTGATTTTCGGAGGAGTAATCAAACATAATCCATAACAATCAAAATCAAAATAATGAATTGAAACGAATACTGATACCGTTTGAACCGATAATTTCAAATCTAAAGAAGCAGTGCATGACGTGATTGCGACATGCACTCGAATCAAGGAGCCTGTATCTTTATATATAAAAATTATAAAAATCAATTACAGTAGTGTGGTCTCATCTTGTAGTCTGGTTCTCTTCAACGCTTGCTGCAGACTGTTAGAATATGCTGCGTCAACTGGCAAGAAAACGTGGTTGTGCCTTGCTGATAAGAGGACGCACTGATATATATGACGTAGAGTTCGCGTTAGGTTCCCATTTTGGATGCGCCAGACATGTGATTTTAACAATCTCTTCAGGAGTTTACTTTTGTTAAAAATATATTAATAACAGATTTTATGTATCACATTTTGCATAATTTTATTATTTTCGTAATTTTTGGCTTGTCGTGTTTCATGGAATTGATAGAAACTTCAATATAACTCTTCCAAAATAACTAAAGATTTTGCCTAACATAAAAAAGGTACACTTTGAGTTACTATCCGCGTTATTCCAATATAATTGTTTACCTTGTAAATTTAAAAATCTTGCGTTTTTTTCGTCAATTGTTGGCATTGTTTAGGTAATACTATACATTCCTACGCAATAAGCTAAATAGTATATTTTTCTTTATATAAGAAAAAAATAAAAATAATTTTTTTGTCTTTTATTGTTATTTTATTGGCATCAATAAATAAATACACAATATTTTTATTTAAATACATAAACCAAATACTTTCAATACAAATGCATACAAAATTTTTTTACGAATAAAGAAGCAACAATACACATTAAACAAATTTTCAAATCATTCTGTTCAATGGACACTAGAAGAACACTAAAAATCACTATCTTCGGGAAAAGCTCACTGAAGAGTTCGCTACCTTCGGAAAAAGAACACAACGCGAATATTCAAAATTTTACAGGAGATGTCGGCGGCAGTACACTAGAAATTTTTACTGTTTGTTTTCGTTCACTGATTTGACATACCTTCTGCTCAAAAAGTAATCGGATTGTTTTTGTTATGTTGGTGCACCCTTTCTTGACATACAGTACAAATTTGAACGCCATCTGTCAATTAGTTTGTTTACAGTAGCTGTTAATGTGAGACTACCTCAAGTGCATTTAGCGATTTTTACTATGGAAAATTCAGTAGAACAACGAGTTTGTTTGAAATTTTGTGTTCTGAACGAAATTTAATGTGTTGAAACATTGAAAATGGTGCAGAAAGCTTACGGGGACTCTTCTATGTCTCGAACACAGGCATACGAGTGATATAAATCATTCAAAAAGGGTCGTGAAGTGATCGAAGACTTGCCTCGTTCTGGACGTCCATCAACATCAAATACCGAAGAAAACCGTCGTATGACTGAAAGGGAGATTGCTCGTGACTTAAACATCTCAAATGGATCCGTTCACCACATTCTTCGTGATATATTGGGCATGAGACGCGTTACAGCTCGACTTGTACCGAAACACCTTGATTTTTTGCAAAAAGAAAACCGAAAGAACGTGTGTGAAGAAGTAATTTTTGAGCATGGAAACGACTCTACATTCATGAAACGCATCATGACAGGTGATGAGACATGGATTTATGAAAATGACGTCGAAACCAGTCAACAATCGAGCGAATGGCGCTTCGAAAACGAGCCAAAACCTAAAAAATCGCGCAAAAGTCGTTCGAAAATTAAAATTATGCTCACTGTTTTTTCGACTACCGCGGTGTTGTTCATTTCGAATTTTTGCCAGAGGGTCATACCATCAATAAAGAATATTACTTCGGCGTTATGCGGTATTTGCGTGAGTCCATCCGTAAGAAAAGACCAGATTTGTGGAAAACCAATTCGCCAGATCTGGCGCCGTGCGAGTTTTTCCTGTTCCCGAAACTCAAATTGCCCCTCCGTGGTAAGCGATTTGAGTCAATTCAATCGTTAAAAGAAAATTCGCTGAAAGAACTGAAAGCCATACCTTCACGGGCCTACGAAAAGTGTATGGAAGATTGGGTTAAGCGTTGGCATATGTGTATCGCTTCAGAAGAACCATATTTTGAAGGAGATAATATAAATTTGGAATAAATTTTGAATTTGTGTGTTTTATTTACAAAATCCGGGTACTTTTTGAGCAGAAGATATATTGAAAGTGATGCCAATTTGATTCAACCAGATTTGATGCTGTTTTTTTACAACTCTGAAAGAAAAAAATGCGGCTTATATTAAAAAGATTCCTTCAGTATTTCTTCAGTACACTTCGCATATTTTTTTCAGCTGGTGATGTAATTCTTGCTAAAGTCATAACCGAAAAGTAATTCAAAAGCAAAAAATATCTAAAAATGCTAACTTCAATAAAGAACAATATTTAAAAAAAAAATTATTCATACCAAGGAAGTGCGATATCTTCAATTTTTTTAATAGCTTCCAAATTTTCTTTAATAACACAAGTTTTACAGTATTAATATTATAAAGTTTTATTAAAATTTCTTTGAAAACATAAATTTTAAAGTATTAGGGGCCTGAGGAATTAGTTGTGATATCCTCTGACAATCTAGGGTTTTTAGTGTCTAAACTAAAAAATTTGATTCGGAAAAGACGTGTATTTGATATTGAAACCCGTAAATTGTTATCACACTTATAGGCTGAAAATATATATGTAATTATAGGTATAAACAAAATCTTTTGGTTACGAATTGAAAAATTGCCCACTCCCTTCGCTAGAAATTAATAGATTCCCACACCAAAACATGTCGTGAGATACTGGATAATATCTTGTTCTGTGCATGCTCTGCAACCATTCAAGCAGCATCACTCGTTTTTATATATTCGAACAGATTCAGTAAATTTTTTTAAAACTTGTAGTCGCCATAAACATTTTTATATATCCACTTTACTATTTGAACCCACTTTACTCGTGTCGTTACAAGTAACACATATGTTAACATTTATAATTGCATGCGTCATCATATCAGCGTTAAATGAGGCGTGCCGATACCTTTAGTCAGAGCACCTTTAGACTATCTGATATTGAAATCAGAAGAAGAATAGAAATCCATGGGATGTTATCCAAGTAAAGAAATATGGCAAACCGTAAATTGACTGAACTTAAGTTTGGGTCATTCTCACCGTCTCCGATTTGGCCAAAATTTTTTTTATGTGCTTCTCTTATAAAATAAGAAGACCCGTATCTCGAGAAATATCCATATCTCAGGAAATATAAAAGATAGAAACTTGAAATTTATTGCGTTTAAATGAAAATAATGCAGAACTCACAATTCTGCCTAATTAATATGCTAGCAGTAGGTTATTTAATACACTTTTATTATTGTAGGTCTCTTATCGTTTGAATTCTTGAAATTGTGAACTAAGAAAAATAGGGTTAAAAATATCGTAAATTTAAAATAGATAATATTAATTGCGTTTTAGCAAAAAATTATCTAAATCTTCTTTGCTGAATGGATACGGATCATATGTAAAAGTGATTGGAAACGCATATAAATATAAATATAAAAATATATATATATATATTTTTGAACATAAAAATCTGCATAAAATAGAGAAATTGGGAAATAGTGAAGGGGGTGAGTTGGAAAACCAACGAATATTGTTTGTATGTGTACTTCATTTTTAATATATAATTGTAGTGTACTTAATCTCAATTAAAATTGTTTTACATTTATATTTGCAGAATAAACAACAAACAATAGAAGTAAACAATAACTTTAATGCGTTTATTAATATGTATATTAAACAATGAGTTATGGCAACAGATATTAGAAGATTAATATTGAAAATTGCAAACCTTTTGATTCTTTGAATTGAATAATTCAATATTATTATCAATTCAATAATCCTTTTCAGAAGTACTCAAATTAATTAAATAAATAAGTCCTAAAGCACATGCATAGGTAATTTTCTCCAAATTTCATTAAATTCTTCTCTACATTAGTTCTCCAGTTCTCCTCTCTCATTGTGAAAAGCCATAACGAGCCACAAAACATTTTTTCCATTTATGCAATAGCAAAAGGAACTTCACCTCTTTGCTATCAACTTATTACTTAGTTCCTCTAGTGCAACTTCCATTTAATTACATAAGCAAGTGCCATATTTTGAATGAAGAATGAGGAAGTCTCATTTCCATTCTTATCACAAGCAGCAAAATTTATTTATAAAATTTTATTTACATATAAAAGGATTCGGATGATTTTAACTCATATTTTTTGCTAAATTATGCCGTACAACCCGTAAACAACAGGACTTTCTTTCTGCCAACGTTTATTACACAATTTCTATTCATGTCATTCATTTATTGCGAAAATGAAAAATTTCTTATTTCTTCCATTTTCTTTAAGCAAGTATGAAGCAAGTATCCGGATCTAGAATAGAATAGAATAGAAATGAACGGGATACTAGCTCCCAACGGAGCGTAGCACTGCGACCAGATTGAACAAAAAACATTCTGCCCTCCGAATGAAGACCAGAATGTCGGCCATTGAGAACATCCTAATGTCAGAAGGGGAGAGCAGCTCTCCTCCCAGTGATCTCCTCCTGGCCCACATCAAGGCTGGACAGTCACAGAGAATATGACTGGATACCTCGTCTGCTTCTAAGCAGTGTCAACACTCCATATCTTCGGGCAGACCCATTTTATTAAGGTGATAAAACATCCGGATCTAAGTACATGGCAAAAAGGAAATCTATTTTACAAAAATTGCTTACAATTCTAAACCTTAATTGCTGAAAAAGACAAATAAATAAATGGAAGAGTATTTTCAACTTTCAGTATTATAAAATTAATAAATTATTAGTTCGATAAATAATTGTGAAAGATTGTAGTAAATACATTATTATATATTATTAAATTAATGTATTGTCCTTCGAACTTCACTTCACGTTGTTCTGGTATTTCGTTTGTCTTTTGACATGTAGTTTTATTTTATGATTTTTCAACAGATTTAGGTTAGCATGGATCTGACGAGCTCAAACTTTGCAACTTGTTTTTCTCCAGAACATCTTGGTCTCTGGCAAAAACGTTAATCAAAAATTTATTTTTATAAGAGACAAGAATTTTTGGTAAACTTACTTACTGACTTATTGTAATAAATAGAGAAACATATTTGTGTTAGATAATCCTTCCCAAACTCCCTTCTTTCTCTCGCAAAAACGGATTTCGGTGAAAAGCAACCTGTAGCAGAAAAATACGTTTGGAAAAATACTTAAAAAATCCCTATCCCTGACAAGACAGAAGGACAACTTGGGAAAGGATGTCTAAGGTAAAAATATTTATCTATTTATTTGAAAACACTAGATCATTATTCTGAAAACAAAAATGTTTTGATAGCGCTTAAAAACCTTAAAATTTGGGGGAATTCACAAAGACAATCACCAAAATTTGAAATGCATGTCATATGTCATATATGTAAAATGTAAACAAATAACAGCTGAGCTGTAAACAAAGTAAATATTTAATTAAATTTTAGTTTTTATTAATTGATATATATCGAGTATATATATTTAGTGAAATTTATAAAAGTCCTATCAGCTGCATAAATGAGCTCATTGCAATGTGATCGTTCACTCAGTAATATAAATGAGCAAGTGCCTAAATGAGTCAGTGTGAATATACTATAATTGTGCATATGTCCTGTTGCGACCAGCAGTCTAATCAATTTTCTAGGTTTTAGACTTTTTAATATCGGATGACTTAGATAATATCAAGCCCACAGTATTTGTCAGAATATAGTATAATAATATATGGTATAATAGTATATGGTATATAGTATACTACTGTAAACATTATTACTTTCTTTCCAAATGTGTGTTTCCAACAATGTGTGTTTAAGGTATTACCACCATTAATTTTTAAGTTACTTATAATTAATTTTGAACCTACTTTATATATTATTATATAAGTTTACTAATACCAGTATGTGTGTAGGGTTCTTTCTGTACTGCACTGAACTGGCTGTTTAGTTTTTACCTTAATTTGCTTATATGTATATTATTTGAATATAGTTTTTGAGTGTTGCCACTTGAAAATTTTATAACTGTTAGTGACCGTTGAACGGCAACGTTTTACTGTGATTGCAATTACAACTATTTTTGCAACAATTTCAATTAATTGAAATATTTACCACAAGAATCTCAACTTAAGTGAATATTTCAACTATTGTGAGGTAACTGCAGGCCAACAGGTTATTCGTTTACCTTGGCTGCGAATCTGAAAGAAGTATTGCTAGCGGGACTGAACCACAGATACGTAAATGTGCTCGTTGACGTAGAAGCGGCAAATGTCCACAAAACTCAAAGTCTCTGAAAATGTGCATTTCATAAGAAATTTCTTCGTAGTTTTTGCTCTGTTGACATTTAAAGTACGATTTCCATTGATAAGTACTCGTATTATAGTAGGTAAAGTTAACAAACAGAGTTACAGCCAGACAGACAAATAGACAGACAGACAGACAATTGGACAGTCATGCAAGTATGGTTGTGTGCCTACCCGATGCGTTCTTGTAATATGTTTATAGGTAGACGAGTGCATCTCTATTCGGTATATATATTAACTTTGGTAATCGAAAATTTATTTCAATATTTTTCATGATTTCATTTGTCTGGAATTGACTTCGTTAGCTTGTTATGCTTAATTGAAATCTTATGTATTGCAGAACTTTAAAGGATATGCAAAGTTTTGCTCTAAACATTCTTGAGTGTATCAATAATTTCATTATTTAATCTGGTAGTTTTCTAGAAAATCTAGGTATTTTTCTTAATTAAATTTTTGATTTGCTTTGCATGTATTTTTAAGACTACAATTTTTATTTCCATTAACAAATTAAATAAAAGCGAATATTCTGTCACCTATCCTTCAATACAATTTGACATTTTGTTGTATTTAGGCAAAATTTAGACCATTTAGTTTAAATTTTTTTAACAAAAAAATGCATAAAGGGGAAGAGGTTATATATATGGAAACGAGAATATACTGGAGTAGAGAAAATTACTAATTTATCTAGTCATATGTACTATTATCATTATTATTATTCGAAAGAATAATAGTGCAAGATACTTATTATATATATTCTGCTATGTCTTGAAGCATGTTATGCTATGTCGTATTGACACAGTCGCATTGAAGTTAAATACATCATCTAGTATATGCCATGTTTATAATAATTGATGCATGTTTACAAGTGATTAAAAGTTAATAAGTTCAGAACACTTACCATTGCATACATATCATATGTATTCAGTATTACTCATGCTAGCTAATACAAACATAAGAGATCTGAAGTTGCCAACTCATTTTAGAAACTAACGCAATATGAAAGAGATTTTTCAACTGTCAAATACTTCGATTATTTGACAAAGATCACACTAGGATCACATTTACAAATATTCACTAACACACACATAGCTTTAACAGTCATGTGTGTATGTGTTATATCGCTTCGGATATTGTGTAGTTCTGTTCTGCTTAATAAGGTTGTCGGAAGTAACAGGGTCTCAACAAATAAATTTCTTGTGAGGACCTTAGCGACGGCCGAGTTTATCCCAGCCATAAACGAACTCAAGAAAAGGGTCATCACGGTACCAAAATTTGTTTTATAGAATAAATAACCAGAAATATGGTAGAGAAAAAATTTTTGTTTGTTAGATGTGTTTTCGAGCAAAGCATTACATTCACACTTTCTCGAGACATGAAGTTTATGAGTTCAAGTTTATGTTGGCTTAAGCCGTTCGCATTCCATATACAAATTTTTTACTTACTCATTTATTAGACAAAAACATTTGCATTAATAAGCTTTGCATTTTAACTATTTCGTTAATAGTAGTTTGCATAACTGACATCAACTGAGTTAAGCTGTGGATGAAAGTGGAGATCATCATTTCCAAACTATTGTTTTGGACTGGAGGGACTTGGAGTGTCCCTGCCTGGAGTGACAGGCTTAGAAGACGAAGTTTGGGATATTTCAACTAATTTGGTAGGGATACTTTTAGTAGGATTTCGCAAGGCAGCTTTCTGCAAAGCTAACCTGTGCTTAGAAGCTTCCGGGTGACTTCAGATATGAGTTGTGAGATTTTAACTTTTTTGCTGTCATCGAAATGTTTAAATGTATATTTAAACATTTTTTATGTTTATTTTGGTGTCAATTTGGATCTAGGTTTCGTATATATTGCCCCTCTGGCTAAAGGAGTTGAATTGTGTTCTCGAGAATATATTGAAGGGAATTAAAACTTTTTGATAGAAGCCTAATTAGCTTCCTCTATAGATTGAGCTAGTTCAGCAAATCTATTGCTAGAAAGTATGTGCCTCATCATACAAGCACAGCTTTATATCAGTTCAGATTCGTTCCAAAACATTCATATGGATTTGGTCCGATCTTTGGCATTTCTCATCGTCACTTGGAAGGTCTACAAACAGACCTACTAAAATAAGGATTTCTTTTAAAAAATTATATTGAAGAATAAATTAATAACGTACTTTATTTCATGTATTATTATCAGGGTTCTTATTGAACAAGGACAACACCATTCATATCAGATACACATCCACATATCATAGTTCCACATTCAGAGGAAGTACAATTTTATGGTTCACACACCCAAAATTGATCCATTATGGTTGATTGAATTACGTGTTATTCAAAAAAGTTAAAAGCTTAAATAAGACAAATTAGTTTATAAAATGTTCACGACATGAAAGTTTTGATATTTACCAACAATTACTTATATAACAAATATAAATTTATTAATTGGAACAGTACCCAAACAGATTGTGTTTGATTATTTCAAATTGAAAACTAAATGGTATATAAATCCTTTCCGTTGTGAATTGCGAAAGTACTTATGAACTATATTTTATTACATATTAAAATTTTCAGTTGTACTAGTTAGTAATATTAATCCATTATTAGAGGATTGTACGATTTCTTTGGGTTTTAGGATTCAATTCTTCCGTTTCGTTCATTAAGATTTACTTGTGAATCTTATTTAACATTTACATTTAACATTTTATATAAATCTCACACAACACTTAGTGAAAATCCCAAATACTCTTGAAACACATTATACCAATAATTTATGTATTAAATACAGAAATTTGGCGGACCGTTGTCTTTTCAGTATTTGTAGCATCCAATTAATTTTTCCAGAACTTACTTTGCCGTATAGTAAAAACTACGACTGCATCTAAAAATTTAAAATAATAGACTTTAATGTTAAAAAATAAGAATAAATAATTTTTGATGCCATATTGTTACCCATATTGTTATAATAAATTTCTTTTATATTTGTATAGTGAAATGAAACTAATAGAGGGACACCATCCATTTATCCAATAGATTAGAGTTAAATAGAGTTAAGTAAAGTTTCATAAACACAATAATATTTCCCAGTGTATGTTTGCAATATTTTTCGGTTGTCTATTTCCGGTTTTCGGTTTTTTTTGCTTTTACCAAAAAGTACCAAAATAGCTGGGGTCTCTTGTTAACAATTATTCCATTAGTTTCTTAGTTTAAATTAGTGATTTTCTGATTTTATAATTCTCTGATTTTCTATAAATTACAATGTAAAACTGGTGAGGTTTACAGGTTTACTTTTAGATATCTTATTATCAACATGATTCCGCCTCATCATGCACTATGACTGATAAATAAAAATAATTAATTAATTAAAAGTAAAGTTTTAACTCATTAAGAGAATTAATTATTAAAATAGTTGTACATGTGTTTGAGAGTTGCAAGTATTTTCCAGGAAATTTAGTGACAGCTGATCAAATTCTGATAATTTCCAGACATACTTACAATGAAGACGAGAATTTTGTTTGATGATGATTTTCACACTCATGAATGTGGAGAATGTGTAATATTTAATGGTTCATTAAATGCATGTGGATTTAATTATATGGGTTGAGATTCATCAGAATATATAATCTGTATGAAGAGGATGTGGATGCGTTGTAGTCGAAGTAGAATATTTGCTATTAAGATTCTCGTAATCATTATCATTTAATTATATTTGTTTCCATTTATCTCTCCAAGTAAATAAATTACAGTAAAATATTTCTGTTTCACTTATTTTTATATTCCAACTACTTACATTTATTTCATACATTTTCCTCTTTCCTCTTCTGTATTTAAATTTTATATTCTTATAAAATATAAAATTTCAATAAAATAGTTTATTTATTCTCCCAACAATCGTGTAAAATCAGCAGTAAAGTTAACTAGAAAAACTTGTACTTTAAAAATGGTTAAATGGAAGTTTCAAAATATGACAACTTAAGTAAATCAAGGAACTTACTTCGACTCTGCTCATTGTGTTTCTAAGAATTTAATTGATTTTCTAGTTAGTTTTGTTTTTCTTAACGCGTTTTTCTTAAGCTATTTTAAGTAATCCTTACTAAAACCTGTCACAATAGAATATATCTCTAGAATGAATGATATACTTCAACAACTTACCTTATATGAAAACTGTTTATACTTTAATACAGCAGCCAAATTTTAAAATAGAAACCCTTAGGTTCCTTCCATGAAAATCCACTCAACGTACAACGTAATTTTGACTCTAGGACACAAGGACTTGACTGTTTTAGATTTTTTTTCGAATTTTTTTAACCTGAATTTTGATGAATTAAATGAAATTAGTTTTTATTCAATTTTACTAGTTTAAAATGAAAGCAGCTTCAAGAAATATCGATGAAAACTTGATTTCTATGCAGATCTCATAAATTCACTTCTAGAAGAGAGTGGCAAATTATGACTTAGAAAATAAAAATCTGACTATCCTGTAACATTTTTGTCACACTATAATATTATTCACACAGTTTTTGTACGATTTGTGCTTAAATGAGAATAATTAAACACTTCAATGAACTAAATATTTTCACAATTATAAATGGAAAAATATTGGAAACAGGAGATTCGTGGGATTGGGGTTAAGTGCAATAGTATTCGCTGCATTGACGAAAATTGACGAAAACTGATTGAAAATTTTCAAAACCCTTTCGTTATATACGTATGACGATAATACAAATCGTGTGCATCCACAAATGTGTGAGCATTCAAACGCATGACGTAGAACAGATATAATATAGTACATATTTGGTTTAGTAGGAGAGGCGCGAACTCACTTGTATTGCAGTTTTATGCAGCTATATATAACTGTCTGGAGACTATTGAATATCACAAACAGACGTTTGCATTAATTTGTTATTGCAACACGCTTTCGTTATCTACTCGAGATGGATTCTACATTAGTTCCAGTGCTAAAAAGTAAAGAAATTCTTAAACAGCGTAGCAGATAAACTAATCACAATGAATGATAATATCTTGTCGTCAACGAGTCCGAATTTTTAATAATAAAATAAACAGTAAATAGTAATAACAGAATTCCTTTCCTATATCTTAATTGCAATTCGTAATTTAAAAACAGTTAAAGTTAACAAGTGAAGTCCATAAAAACAATATAAATACAATATAATAAATGTCCCACATTAGTGTTATGGAACGTTAAGACAAATCAAACAAATATGCATTTATACTTCGAAGAATTACGTGATCGTAAAATAATATATCATACATGAACTATCACCACCCCACTATCAAAATACGAATAATAAAAATGTACAATCATTTCTTAATGATTGTCTAAGAAGTAGAGATAGTGTATTGTCTTTGTCACTGCAAAATGCAACCTCAACATTCGCCAGTACAAGATTATCTCAAAGTTCTATAGGTCATCAGCAACATCTATTATTATGTGTAACGAGTATGTTGTCTTGTAATAGTTTTAATTATAAAACTATTGTTCATTATTTCAAGAATCGTGAAAATGAAAAATTGTATCACTTGCATTTTTAAATTGATTTGTGTCAACTATGATTTGTAAATGGACGTCGAAGTAATCAACTCTGATTGCCTAATCAACTCACTGATAACAAGAAAGCTAACTTACAATTGGGAAATTTGGATGTTGATTTGTCCACATAGTAATATCTAGAAAAGTGAAAAGAACTGCAGCTTTCTCGATTAACTAGTAGAACTTTTAGGTTCCACATTTTTCATAAATTTGGATAATTTGTATAATGGATAAGAGGGTGGAATAGTTCTTCTAACTCGAGGAAAGCATTGTAAATAAAAGTACTATACTTGACCCTTTCTTCTATCACAGTGCATAGTATATGAGATGTCTGAGCATCCAAATACAGTTCTAGATAAGGTAAGATAGTGCAAAATATGCTGTTTAGTAATGACTTCTTCACGTTTATTTGCATATGATCTGTAGAATCAATAAATAAGAACATATTGAGCACATACCAAGTCCAACTTACTTATTTATATAAGTAAGTTAGACTCATATTTACCTATATGAACAGGAATCCAAACAATAATGATACATGGTCTACTACTCAAAGAGTTGAAATTTCTTCTACATTCGTTTACTTACTTAGACGATATTTCCCGAGCGTTACCGTACTTAATTTTTTAAAATATTTCTATAACCCCTTTAAGCGATTACTAAATATGAAATAACTTCATATTTTAAGGTTAGGTCTTGAATATACCTACTAATGTTTTTAAATAAATAGATTCAACTTGTTATGAAATATAATCAGTTCTGCCAAAAGTACGTCGAAGATATAGCGCTTTGTATCATTGTTCGATTATTCAATTCTCTTGATGCGCACACGAATTTAGACTTGCACTCTCTCAAATCAAGTGCAATATACCTATATATATTCTATTTATTTAAAAATAAAGCATGAAGTGAACCAGTTTTGATATTAAAATTCAAATAAAAGTTCTTTACTCATATAATAAAAAGTCTCAGGCAAATTGTTTAAGGACTTACCTAGTCACATAAAGATGGAACAAAAGTCCACACATTTTTTTTTTGCTCAATTAATTCGGTAATATCGACAAATATTTGCTTACTTAAAAATTTTATTTAAGAGCAACGTGTTTGATGCGTCTATTACCAGATAAGATCCAATCACTGGGAAAATTTGGGAAATTATTAAGTATATCCCCGGGAAGGTTTTTATATTATAAAATATTGAAAAAATTCACTAATTTTAACATAAATAATTAATTTATTAATCTGTTTCAAACTGTTGACAATCTGAAAGTTTGAGTGATACTGATTCTTATTTTGTATTTTCATTTCCCAAAACTTCCGTATGGCCCGGCTTATTATTTAGCAGCACAACGAATACAACACTCCACTATACGTCGCTTTCATAGACGTTATCAAGGCTTTTGACACCATTAAACGCAATGCCATCTGGACAACACTAAAAAACATCAGAGTTTCCCAAAAAATCATTAACCTAATAGAAATACAATACATCGACTGTATGGCTCGCGATGTGCATGCTGGTTAGATAAGTGAACCTTTTAAGTGCGATCGGGAGTCAAACAAGGGTGCATACTTGTCTTCGCTACTTTTCAGTGTAACACTCATGCGAAAATTAACGGCCGTGAGAAGAGGTGTAACATAGAGGCTTAATCAAATTTTAGAAGACTTGAGCTACGCCGGCAAAGAGAACATAGAGAAAATACACATTTGCAATGCGTGTGTTAAATCGATATTGTTTTATGGCTCAAAAACTTGGCTGGTCAACAATAACATCAATCAAAAATTACAGAGTTTTACTAACCGATGCCTTCTAAACGTCTTGAAAATGTGGGAGCCAATAACCATTTCAAATGAAGAACTTTTCGCACAACTGAGCAAGAGGATGTTAATATGCAAATCAAGAGACGCAAATTCAACTGGCTAGGACATACTTTGAAGAAGAACTACGAAGAAATATGTCACGCCACACAACAGTGGAACCCTCAACGACCTGGTGGCAAACCATATATACACCGAAACTGATAAAACCTTCAGGAAACTACGGTATTGAGCCAAAGACAGAGACAACTGAACATTCTATGCAAATCATTTATGTTCCTGATGAAATACGACTTATATATATATATATATATATATATATAAATAAATATATATATATATATATATAGTATGCTTTAAAACCGTTCTTATGTTTTACTGAACCTTATGCTTACATCATTCTGACATATGAGGTTTCAATCTAACATCATAGGTTAGATGAGAGTGATGGACTTGCAAACTAAATTCAACTTGAGCACAAAAAATGCACCACGGATACCACAGATAAAGTATTTATTAATAGGCCAGGTCAATCAGTGCATAGACAATGTAAAAAAAGTAGACATTTAAATAAAAGTAAACCAACTTGCAGTTATCGGAAATATTCATGTGTCCGGGTAACCATATCAGTTACTGATAAACCGAGCCAAATTATGAAGTTAAGTATAGCGCTGTCTAACTACTAAGTGCTTACCAAAGTAGTGTGATAGCAGCATGATAGCAACATGGTTGTGTGTGTAGACCCCACGATCTACATAGAATCTTGTCGCTAAGAGTCATTTTGCTGCATAGTGATTTGGCATTACTTTTGCCTGAAAGACGTTGTAATGATTTAGTGGTCGAAGAATCTGTCATCTAGTTTCGAGGTGATAGTGCAAATGTCAACCGTGCTAGAGGAAACTGCTAGGTTTCGCAAAGAACAAATCAATTCAATAGATATAAGGACTGTCAAATTCTGATTCAAATACTTCATGTGCGCCATGTTATCTCCGGGCTAGTTTGACGGTAATCAATGCATCAAAATGGATTATGAAATTTTTAAGTGGCATTTTTAAGACAGTTAGTTTTACTTTTACTTTTTAAATAACGGTCTAATCTGTTCAAACTACTGTTATTTCTGTTCGATGAAGTACTTGCACATTTGTCTCCCAACAACCGTTTGAGAAGATTCTGCTAAGCTTCACTTGAAGCTTGAATTTAATGTTATTTTCAATATAGTAATTAGAGTGCTGTAGGAATTCTAATGTCCTTAATGGTCCTAAGGGAATACTTAGGCTTTAAATTTTAAACTGTAGCAAATAGTATTTCATATTTCCTACTGTAATGGTTTCCTTCAAAAGTCGGCCAAAGTGCTTAGTTCCCTAAAAGTGTGGTTGAATTGTTGCGTTTAACATGCAGTTATTATTTACATAATATAAATTATAATAAATGGTATTTTGAAAAGCGTTAATTTTAAAATTCCATGTTGATTTTAAATAACATGGAGTTGTTATTTTTGCATACAATTTTATGCCAATGAACATCCACAAAGTTCATTATCCTCTTAAAAAACACTTTGCATCAAAGCCAAAAATAGACGTAAACTGATTTTATATTCGTAATACCTTCACAGCAGTTCGGTTGTTTGCATGCACTATTTTATATATAATTTCATGTTTAAAATATACTTCTACTTTTATTTTTATTTATTTATTTTTAATACTTTTAATTTCAATTTCAAAAACGCCGCCTCATGTCAGGCAACCGGGCACTTTTTGCATTCAAAGTTTGCATGTCGTTTCAATTTTATACGCTGTAGCAGAATATGTATCTTGTGATCCGCAGCTATACTATTGTCTATTCGTTTGATAGTCTATCCGGCTGTCCGTCTGTCCTTCTGTCTGTTACGTTTGTATGTCTTTCGGTAAGCGCAATGATTTGTGTGGTTGTGTGGATTAAAGTTTCATTTTTTTGGTTTTCGTATGATGCCTCACCACGTACTGTAGCTCTGGAATCGCAATAACTGTTATAGACTGGCTCACAGAAGGCTCATACATAATAGGACTATCGTAGTCATTGCAATGGTAAGATAAAGTAAAGATAAAAGAAGTAAGCGTTGTTGCAGATAAAAAAACATAAAAAGTGAAATGAAGCTGATTTCATTACCTTGATTAGTTGGTCTCTTCAAGTTTGTTATGCTAGCAGTGTACACATTTTTAACGCTTTTAGACAGAAAGTTTGTGCCACATCCTGACTGCATAACTAACCATTTGCCTTGGTAACAGACGAATGTTATTTCCGTTGGGGGTCAATGCAAATATTAACCTCATTAGTTTTGCACTAAATATAAGTATTTTCTGAACTTTTATACAATTTTTTCCCACCCAGTGGGAACAGTCCCCGTCCAATTTCCAGTTTGCAATTCATTTCATCTTGTTTTGCTCCCTTTTGCTTTTATTTCATTTGACAGCGGGCGTGAGAGTTATATTCTTTTTATACTTTTTACGCTTTTTATACGAATTTAATGGATTATTTATAAAATCTAAATCAAAGGCTTTATCATCATATACAACAACAACATCATTCTGTACCTCGCATAGAAATGCAAATTATATTGCAAAAGGATATCCATTATAATTAGTTTGTGTTTACCAAACAAGAAACTGGAAAATGCTGGTAAGCGACTGAGAATAACAGAAACTCAATAGAATTAACTGAATGCGGTTCAAATAAAGGGTAATAATGGAAGCTAATTATTTGCCGAAAAGTTTAAGGAACTTGAGACAGAAATTAAAAAGAAAAGATATTGCTACAATTGGAACGAACTCGAATGAAAGTCAGCCAACAAATTTATGCTTATAATCATCCTTTCAAGTGAATCTATAATATGTCTCTTTAAATGTTTATTCTTCTCTTATAGTCATCATGTTAGCTTTATCCACAAAATGCATCATTAGGTTTTCTCGTACTCTCTTATATGAACTTTATCGTACCTTTTATAAAATTAATATAAGGAGTACAATGTTTATATATAAAGCAATTATACTAATTTCATGGGCAATTTAAATAAAATAATTCTTTATTTCTCATAAACACTTTTTTTTAAATTTATCTTAGCACAATTTATTAATTTATAATAATAACTGAATAAGTCAAAAGTATCAAAAAATAATTATATCTGGCTCGCGCTCAGATATAATCGTCATATATGATCGTCATCATCATCGGTCATCATCGTTTTTCTAGTTGAATATATTCAACACTAATAACTGAGTATCATTTGAGTAGAAGAATCACGGTTCATATTTATAGTTTTTTGTAGAAGCGAAAAAAAGTGAAGTGTGACTATATATGCTCTAAGAAGTATAGTAAGGTCCAATATAAATCAGACATTTTCACTCCATCTTATACAATAGGTTTTACAATAACTTATAAAATAGGTTCTTCAAAAATTTTATGGGTTGTCTATTATATTCTGGTTAACTTTTTTGTTATTGAATCATTTACAGATCGAACTTTAGTCTAATAATTAATGTTACAACTAATAAATTAATACAAAAGTTTGTATGGGTGTAGAACATGAACGACAACATGGTCTACACCCATGTCGTTCTTTCTCCTTCAAATAATCGCTAGGGCTTTCCACTATGCATTTTATTGCAGTAATTATTACGCAAGTATGCAGTAAAATCTGCATGGAGTTTATTAATTGTGCCAATTACTTTTCCGAATGAATATTTTGGGTCGTTAAGTTCGAAAATGATAATAAAACAAACTTATGTTATAAGCCAAGAACAGATTTTTCAGCTCATTTGTTTTATTAATATATTTATAGTCTGTTAATATAACAATAATTCAATAATATGATTTAATATAGAATATTGCTTGGTAAGCCCCGCCACGCTTTGCTGTGGGTCAGTCTGATACTCACAAACTGACCTACCGAGCATAAAAATTATGCAATTTAATTTGCTGCTTTGCCTTTTTGTTCCTGTTCCTATAGAACTACACAATATTATAAATAAAATAAATAAAGAAATGTTTTTAATAAAATAAAGATAAAAAAGAACATAAAGATCAAATGTGTTAGATGAAAAATTGTATTAAATATTCGGCTCTTATGAAGCAGTTCGATGACACGAAGCTGGTTCATTTAGACATTATATCATCATACCTCTTGACGTCATCTTGGTGTTGTTAAGACGAATACGCTGCTCTTATTTTTCACTCCTCTATTCACGTTCTTCCGCTGATTCAAGTATTTTTTCCCGCAGATTAGTTAATTCTCATTTGAGAGATACTGATTCTAATATATTCATTATGGTCTATTATATATTATATTATATGGTGAATTATATATTATATATATATTATGCTGTCAATTATGATTAATGTATGTACTATGGATGACGGAAACGCAGGTGGCGGTTTTCAAAAACATACACTTGAAATATTTTCTACATAAAAAAAACTTGAATACAATACTGAATATAAAATTAACTTTTAAGGCTCTTTCAGTTCCAAATTTATTTCTCGAGAAAAAAATTATTTTCTACCAGCTAAACATGCAAAATTTTGGCTAAGTCTGTTGAGATCGTAAGTATTCAACATATTTAAAAGAAAAAGTATGAAGTGCCCTTTACACACCATCGATCGCTGTCAGCTATCGATGTCGGCGCTTGCTATTACACATCAAATTTGTTGATAATTTTTTAAATACGTGTCCCAATAAACAATACAAACATTTTTCACTCATTAATATTAAAGCAATACTTCGGCGGTATAAACAGCAACTGCTATCCATGATTTCACAAGAACCTGAAAATAATTTTTTTATATTTAATTTATGGTTTTAATTTGTATATTCACATTTATTTTTATATATTATATTTTATTTAATATTTTAAATCTTCTTTATGAAATATTTTAGCAATAAGGACATTTTCCGTAGGTAGACAATACAAATAATATTTAAAATAAAAGATATAATTCATTTATCTGAATGCAATAAAAAAGCATTAAATGAAACAAACTCTAAAAAGTGTAGCAAGTGCAGTGGAAATCACACCGCTAACTATAGAGGCTGTTCTATTTATAAAGAACTGAAGCGCAGGTTAGCTCTTCAGAAAGAAGCCTTGAGTAATCCTATAAGAAGTACCCCTATCAAATTGGTTTAAGTACCCCAACCTTCGTCTTCTAAACCTGCCACTCCATGTGTTTCATATGCTAATGGCGTTAAATTTGACAAGCAACAAGCTCTTCCAGTTCAAAACAATAGTTTAGAAATGATGATCTCCACTTTCACCTAAAGCTTAACTCAGTTGATGTCAGTTATGCAAACTACTATTAACGAAATAGTTAAAATGCAAAGCTTATTAATGCAAATGTTTTTGTCTAATAAATGAGTAAGTTAAGAATTTGTATATGGAATGCAAACCCCTTAAACCAACATAAACTTAAAATCACAAACTTCATGTCCCGAGAAAGTGTGAATGTAATACTTTGCTCAAAAATACATTTAACGAACAAAAATTTCTTCTCTATTCGCGGTTATTTATTTTATAAAACCAAGCATTCCGATAGCAAAGCACATGGTGATACTGGTATCTTGGTACGAAGGCATCTAAAACACAATTTTTTAGACACTTCTGCTCATAATTACACGCAATCCACATCAATATGCCTTAAACACAAAGAAAAAAATTTAACTTTGTCGGCAGTTTACTGCCCCCTCATTTCAACATTACTGCGACCCAATTTATGGATTGCTTTTTAACATTAGGTGACAGATTTCTTGCAGTAAGAGACTAAAACGCCAAGCACACGTATTGGTGTTCACGGCTTTGTAATCCAAAAGGTAAACAGCTCTAAAATTCCTTTAAAAATAGAAAATGCACTAGACGTGATCTCTCCTGAACAGCCAATTCTCCAGTTACATTTTATTTACTTGATGGTTCCAAGTTACATGACTGTTCCTATAGCCTAACAAGTCCTAGAACAAACTGGCTCAAATATAAAAGGTACATTAGTTCACATATACAAACAAACTACAAAATAAAGTGCAAGTCTCATATTGAGGACAGAATCTCGGTGTTAAACTCAATTCTGTTTTCTGCAGCAGAAAACTCCAATAAATAAAATTTACATATCAATAAAGTTCGTACAAATAATGACAAAGAGAATCTAGTTTTACACAAACGTAGGTTAACGCGCGAATGGCAAAAATGTAGGTCCCTTTTAGCGAAAATCTTCTTCAAGGATGCTTAAAGGAGACTTAGAACTGCATTAAACAGGGAAACCAAAGTTAAGCAATATAATTTTATGCAAAACCTATGTCCAAATGCTAGCAAAGGCATAAATTCCTCCATAGAATTAGATTCTCCAATAAGAAACTCTCTCGGTAACCGGACGCGTAACGGTAAAGAAAAATCTAACATTTTTGTTGATTTCCTAAAGAACTGTTTCAACCATATCCTGCAACGGGACATTATGACTTTCTCACTCAGCATCTACATGCACCATCTATTGACATGAATATCATTGCCAATGATCCTGTTCAAATAATCCCAACAAGTTAGATTGCAAAAAGGCACCGGGATATGATAAAATCTCACACATCATAATAAAAAAATTTACCCCATAAATTTGGTCATCAATTTTATCACAAGACATTTCAATACCATTATTAAATTTGGCTTTTACCCAACAGAATGCAAAACATTTATGATTGTTATGATTCATAAATCAGGAAAAAATTGTACGCTTGCCTCTTCATACAGGCCAATAAGCTTACTGTCATGTTTTTCTAAACTCTTTGAAACACCAGTATTTTTAAAGCTGAAACCTTTCCTTGACAGTCATAACCTAATACCTCGTCACCAGTTTGGTTTTAGGGAAAAACATGGAAATGAATCGTATAACGAACGAAATAAAACACACACTGGAGCTCAGAGAATATTGTATCGCGGGATTTCGCGATGTGAAATAAGCATTTGACAAAGTATGGCATAACGGGCTTATATATAAGTCACGCTGTCTATTACCTGCAAATGTTTACTCAGTTCTAAAATCGTTTCTGCAGAATATAAGCTCTAAAGTCAAATGTAAATCTTTTACTTCTGTTAATTTCCTAATAGATACTGGCGTTCCACAAGGAAGTGTTCTTGGTTCTATCTTGTATGTACTTTACACATCTGATATCCCAACAAGTAGCTCAGTCGTCACCACAACATTTGCTGATGATACGGCAATTTTATGTCGAAACAAAAATGTTGTGCTAGCTTCAATCTTCAATCTCACTTATTTCGGGTGGAGAAATGGTTAACAAAATGGCGAATTAAAATTTTTACCTTTTTACCTTTTTTACCTTAAATCTAAGTACATCTCCAACAATTTTACTAAATAACACTCACATACCACAAGAAGATAATATAACGTACTTAGGTATTCACCTAGACAGACGACTGACTTGGCACAAGCACATTGAAGCCAAAAAAATACAAATGAAGCTACAAGTCTCTAAGTTACATTGGCTCATTAATAACAGATCTTCCCTGTGCTTAGAGTATAAAAGACTCTTGTATTACTGCATCATGAAACCAATATGAACATATGGTATCCAGCGATATGGTAATGCTAGTGCTTCAAATATTAAAATTATCCAAAGAGCTCAGTCAAAAATACTGAGAACAATCAGTACCATGGTAAGAGCACTATGGTATATTAGAAATAAAAGTATACACCGAGATCTACAAATTCCTTTAGTTAACGCTGAATTTGACAATATTATAAAAAAATGCAATAAAAGGCTGACAGAATATCTTAACCCCTTAGCTAGGAATCTCACACTTCACCGCACTTTTATGTATTTTTAGTAATCAGAAAAAGTTGACTTGCTTTTTTAATAAACCACCTAATATTCACCCCTATTCAATTCAAACCATTGATCTAAGTGAGATCCGTAATATAAGCTTTGCTTATTTTATTTTATTTTATTTTACAGGATGTATAGTTAAAATAAAAATTGTAAGGTTAATTTTTTCTTGCCGATATGGCGTATCTTTTTATGACGAAATTGTAATGTTAAGTAATTAGTGATAAATTTTAAAACTTGTTAGTGTCATTGTGAGAGAAGGTACAATAAATAAATGTATATGTACTTAAACGAAAAAACAAAACCATCACTGCACATGAAGACTCCAATATTAGCTTAATTCTTATAGTTGAGTTCACAATATGTTGCAGACTTGAAAGAAGACGTCCAATGGACTTAATGTGATCTTAAATTAATTTTATTATTAATATTTATAAATTTTGTAGCTTTTAATTATATGTACTTCATAAGTAGTATGACTCCCTGCTGCTGAACCAGATAGTCGACAAACTTTTCCTTAACTTAATTGAATTTTAAAATATATTTGGTATCTTCAATAATTTACACAGATGTATACTTGGTATGGAAAATAAATTAAAAAACAAAAAAAAACTTATTCAATATTTAAAAAATTTATTTTTTCAGATAAGGCTTTTTATAAATTTTTATGAATTTTAATTATTTGTTATTTTTTGTTTTCCGAAAAGTCAAAAAATCAATTATTAAATTTTCTCAACTCTGTGTTATTTGACAAAAGTGTCGTTTGTGCTTATTTGTACTGAGAAAAGATGCCGCTGATGTATATTTGCATACTCGTATGCTGAGCGTAGTGGGCAGGAACGTAGGACGGTGTCCTATCTGTACACATGTGCAGTTTGTGTGTAGTTTGGTCAAATATTTACGGAAGTTTACTTACTGACTAAGTAACACACTAACTAACTGATACGAGTATCAATTTTCTGCTTTTGACTTTTGTATTTTAGGGCTAATTAAAATTTGTAACAACAAGGCCTGTGTTGTTGTATTATGCAAATTGTTCGTATATGTTTGTTTAAGTGGTGTGTGCTCGTGTTACCTTGCAACGGGCCTGGCACATCCACAGTGGTCCATTTATATATGGTAAAGTCCTTAGTTGTTTGTATGTTAGCTCAACTGAGTTTATTGAGAGCAAGTTTAAATGTGGTTTTTTGGTGTTCGCTATATTGATGTTATTGCAAAGTTGTTGTTGTTGTTGTTTTTGTTGTACTCACTGTTGTTATCGTTATAAGACTTGTTGTAGTAAGAAACGACAAAGAAATAGAGATATCAGACCAAAATTCTATCAAAGCCAAAGTACGTAAACAATGCAAATATAAAGCAAACCTAAATTTTAACAACAGCAACATGCTTCAATACCTTTCAAAATTTTAATCCTTGCTGTAAGAATGCACTACCAACAAGTTGGTATGTTTGTATGTGTACAGCTATTTTCACTGTTAAACATAAACACAAGCACACAAGCACACAAGCACACCCGCATGCCAACAATCACAGTCAGTGCAAATATGTTGACCATAGACGTTAGAAAGCAGGCAACCATATCGACCTCATCAAAAGGATTGTGCCGTCTTTACGGTACTTTTTGTTCTCTCGCACAACAACCACAGCAACCAGTGACTTACATTCGGTGTGTTCTTCGGAGTGGCGATGTTTCACTTACTGTTCGTTGCGTTGTTCGTTTGCGTTATACTGCATGTGATCTTTTTGAAGTTTGTTTTGTGTGCTCAGCCTAAAAGTGGTTTGCACCCTCACACACACATACCCACATATTGTAAGGCTAAAATTTTATCTAAATCGCACGCACACATACGCATTAACCGGCTTGCAATGCTCGTGTGCTTTTGTTTATTTCATACAAAATCTATTTTCCAATATTATTTTCATTAGTTTACCGAGTTTAAGTAAGTCAAGCCAAATTGGAGAAGGAACATTACATTATTTCAGTGTCCTTTACTTAAATACAGAAAAAGGTTAAAAGGAAACAGTAAACAATTTTTGCTTTGACTTACAAGGATGTCGGTTGTTCCATTGTTTGCGTTGGTTGCGTTGTTTGCGTTGTTTGCACTGCTGCTTTATTGCTGCTTTATTGCTGGTGTGTGTGCGGCCATGTGTATAGCAACAAACCAAATTGTCTCCTGGCAGTTCACCTATTCAACCGATGAAAAGCAATAAAAATAAATAATAAAAATTAAATAATGAAAACAATAAAAATTGTTCTAAATTGAAAACATAATAAAATTTTACTTAGAGCCAAAAATCTGTTTTTGATAAATTTTTTCAAACAGAAACACACTAAAAAAAAATACATGTATTGTAACTTTACCACTACGTATAGAAAATACTGTACAAGTTTTTGAACACAATTGTAATACAGCAATGCCCACTAAAACGAGGTACTCTTATAACGTACTTTCATATTACGCGATTTCAGTCCCCCGTATAACATGGACCCTTCCCCATACAGTAGCGAGGCGTCAGCTTTTTGGCAAGGTGTTCACAATTTGATCAAAACAGAATTCCAACTATAACGTATTTCCCCTACTCTTGAGTTTAAAAAACATTTTTTTAGAAGATAATTTAAAAAAAGATATTTGAATCAAATCTTTAATCACACATTAATCCATTTCTAAATATTATTTTTCACTTCAAATTTCTTTAATTTTTTTCTTTACTTTTCCCCCTTGCTAGTATAAAATTGCAATAGTGACTTTGTTTTTGGTTTATTTCCAACCTCTACATAAGAGAGAAACTCTCATGCATTCATTTACTCTTTTACTTTGTATTTACTATGCGCGGTTCAGTTTTTTTACTGAACCATTTGCCCATATAAAACAGTAACCGTGACTTTGATTGTATTTGCACGCTTTGTATGAACTTCGGGTTCAGTTTAGTCGACTGAACCTCTAGTCAAATGTAAAGCGATTTTCGCTCAGTCATTTCTTTTCTCTTTTGTATTTACTTTGCATAACATTGGAGATTCACTTTTTTTATTGAACCGCTTGCACGCATTAATTTAAGAGTTATGATTATTTTACGTACATATTTTGCGAGGTTTGTTCTCTCTTTTTTTTTTATATTTGTCCCAATGTGAATGTTATTTCATTTGCATGCTTTGTAAGCAGCGCGATGCAGTTTTTATTTTGAACCTTAGTATATTTTAGGCGGAATGTATTTTCTCTTTTATTAATTATAATTAATGTTGGGTGTAACTAACATATGTATGTGTGGTTTTGTTTGTATTATACGTTTTGTTTTTATGTTAATATGTTTGGAAAAGCTATTATAAAAAATGTTAAGTAGGAAAATAGCGAGATTATTTACCTAACAAAAAAAAGATCTAAAAAGGAAGCTTTGTTAAGGTGTTCAGTGAACACTTTGAACCATTCGACGCCTCGCCTCTGTCCCCATATAAAGCGGGGATTTGTACAGTTCATAATTAGCTTTGTGTACCCTTGCACGTGTGTATACGAGGTAAACGGGAATACCCCTATAACGCGGAACAAATCTACCGCGTTATAGGAGGTATTATTGTAATTGGTTTAGTAATAATGTATTAAGTAACTATTAATGAACTATTAAGTACATACTTCGTTTTCAACTTCGAAAGTAAAACCATGTTGATGTCATGATCCTGAGCTTATCGAAATAAAAACCTTAAGAATGTTTTAGTAGTTAAGATCGAACTGTTATAAACTTGAAAAGAAAATTCATACTGGATTGATAAAAAAAATTTAGACAAACAAAAATATCTACTGAGGAATTGTAATAATTTATAATAATAATGTATACATTTTATTGTATATTGCCAGCAAAAAACAAAAAACACGTTATAAAAAATAATTCGTTAATGATATGGGTTTGATATATATTGATTGGTTCATTGCACAAATACACAAAGCAGCATAATAGAGAAATAAATCAAAATATAAGTTATCTCATCGTGCAAATGTGTAAAGAAATCAAAAGTATTTATTATTATTTTTTCAAATATTAGTGAAATAGGCTCTCCAATTCCAATCTACGTACAATTAGTGGTGAAATAGGTGTGTATATATTTATATATAGCAGTAGAAAAAACAACGTTAACTATAATTAAAAGCAAAATAGTCCTTCTTAAGAATAAATATTATTCATATGTAATTATGAACAAATCATCAAACTGTGGATAGTGGAATGCTATCCTCCGCAAGAACGTCGAGCAGACAATGACAAAAGTTGTTACTCACCTTATTCAAAAACAACAATGAAACAATATAAAGATAATACTATGCTCTCTCTGTTATTGATGCTGTGATGGAATCAGCAATGCACATCTCCAAGATCAACACAGAAAAGTATACCAGCCAGCTCAAAAAATATAACTGATTCAATAATCTATACTAGCCTAACGATTTAAGCTGCAGTGAGGAAACGTGCTTTTTTGTACACAATCACAACACCAACATAAACAAATCTTGCATCTGCCTGGTGTTGTTCTCACATATGAGTATAAACGAGCAACCTGCTGCAAACACAGAACAGAAGGCACTCCCACAAAGAAAGGAAAAATCAGTTGTCAACTAAATAACAAAAAACAGCAACGTACAAATAAATGAAATACCCTGAAGAAGTACTGGTTAACAGCTTTTGATTAACTGATTGATCTAAGAGATTGGCTGAGCAACAAAATGAAAATTTATTTCAAGATCTTGAAACACATGGGGAAAAAGGACAAAGCAATCAAAACAAAGTATTAAAACCAAACAAAACAAAATAGCAAAACCCTTCCAAATCTATGTATAAAACCCACAACGACTAAACACATTCACTAAAGCCTAATGTCCAATATCAAACAGTACACACAAAATTAACGTATTATCAAATGACAAAATAAAATTGCAGTCCTTGGAATCCACCCACTATTCCAGCGTTAAAAAACTACTGAAAGTAGTACATTTCAATATATTTTACACATTCAAACCAAAAAAGGAACGTGCTTTTAGGGTGTTTTTGAAGGGAATGCATCACTTAATCAATCTAGAAAACTTCCAGATTGATTTTCTGTTTAGATTATAATGTTGACAACATGTAACACATCTACGAATAGGCACTAAGACTCATCTTAATATTTTTGCTATAAAGATTAAAAGTTAAAAGAAATGATAAGGACAGAAATGCTTTTTTTACAAATCTTTACAAGTTGAACGATTTCACACACAAACTAGTTAGTAACAAATGAAGTTATTGTGATGTAATTATAAGAAGCATTGATCTAAATATATCCTTAAAAAACGAATTTGAAATTAACAGAACCATAATCTATATTATTATTATTATTACTATGGAATGTGGCATTCTTACAGCACGTATGTGACTAACTCTTTATTTTCTTTACAGAATGAATCTACAGTTTGCATCCGTATATATACCCAATCCTATAAGGCAGTAATTTAGTTTAGCGCCCTGTTAAAATTCCTGTAATGATTCTACCTAAGTCTTTCTTTTAATAGTTTCATAAAATCCTGATATCTACTATTATAATGAGTACCAATAATTGACTGGATTGTGTTAATCCTGTTATATTATTCCAGTAATACTTTTTTATCTCATTCTCCTTTATTTTTATGAGAGAAAGGAGGGTGCTGTGTCTTAAGCCATAGAAAGGTTCCGGCCCCATCATCGATGTGGCTGCTCGTTCTCTAGCTTACTTTGTCTGCATATTCGTTTTCGCGTACACCAGTATCTCCCAGTACCCAGAGAATCGATACCTGACTTGAATCGTCGACCAAATTTAGTTCATCAAGGCATTGTTGCACCAGTCTTGAAGTCAACTAATGCGAGTTTAGTGCCTTGATCGCAGCTTGGCTATCTGTCAGTATTGCGATATTTTTTCGGTGTTGATTTTGTTCAATATATAAAGAGTACGTACTTCAATATTGAGTACATTTCCACATTTTGGAAGATGGCAGTGTCTTTTTTCAGCGCTTCCCAATGCTTCTTGCCGAATCCAACAATGTCCGCTGCGGCACCTACGTCCGTAAGAGAGCGGTCAGTGAACTATGTGATTATGCTGATTGTGCAGTTTTAAAGAGTTTAATAAAGCTGTGTATGTGAACTTTGAGTTCGTCGCGTCCGATGACATAGAAAAGTTCGGCCACTGTTTAGCGAGATTTGCTAACCTCTTGCCATTGAGCCAGCTGTCCGTTAGGTTTCTTTTTTTCATTCTTATAATTGTCCTTTCCGTTTGGGACCTGATGTATGTCCACAAGGGTGCGAGTTGTAGAAGAAGCACAATGGATATTGTTGGACAAGTTCGTTTAGTGCGTAAATGTTATTCTGTTGTCTGGTTTAATTTTCTCAGAGAAGAAAGATGATTTTCCATTGCCCCGTATGAGATGACAAGTCTGATAATTGTCGAATAGATCCATGGCAGTATTATTGTGTACAACCCTAACTCACTAAGGAACTAAAAGAATAACTCTGACAGCTGACAAAGAACACAGTAACAGTACTACACAAAAAACAGTAATTTGCAATACTTTTTAAATAAGCACAAAATCAACTCTTTACCTGTCCTAACCGTTTCACATATTTTGCGTGTGCAATTACAAGAAAAACCACCAAACATGCAAAGCTATTTATTTTGCTCTTCTTAAAAATAAATAAATAAAATAAATGGGGTGCAACTTATATTGCCTTTTCGAAAACAATTTGCAGACAAAGAAAGACTCTTTAAATTATATGTAAGTGGAAAAATAAAAGCCAAGTAATAACAATTATTTTTGAAAAATATTATTATTATTATTTCCATACTGCATTAGGAGCTTACATTAGGAGTCTACAAAAATTTTCTACTGGTTTCTATTTTCTGCTATTGCTTTCACCCCTTTAAATGATTTCCCCGTCTCCTGCTGAACTGTCCCTCTCCAGCTCATTGTTAGTTTACCTCTGCACCTAGTCACTTGGGGGTTCCAAGTAAGTGCAATATGCGCGATATCTTCAAAAGCCTTACGCAGTGTATGTCCAATCCAACCATACTTCTTTCTTCTTATCTCGCTGTTTACGTTTCTTTAGTGCGTTATTCTTTATAACTCTTCATTTGAAATGAGGCCACCATATGCCTAATATGTTGCGCAGGCACCGTTTGATAAATGATTGCAATCTTCTTTCGATTTCAGAGTTAGTAAGCTAGGTTTCCGATCCATGTAGGCATACCGATTTGACGCATGCGTTAAAAATTTTTGCCTTAATGTTGGTACGCGTATTGATAATCGCACTTTTTAAATACGACTATTGATGTCCTTTTTCTCACCTCCATCCACCGATAGAATACTCCCCAAATAAGTAAAGCTCTCGGTGTCTACGACGTGATGTCCAATGATTGTAAACGGAGTTGAAAAGTATGATATGAAGCAAATTCAATAATTTTTTGAATTACCTATAATAGAAGAAGTGACAGCAATAAACTTTAGTGATTAGAAATAAATGATTGTGACTTTTTATTTTTATGAAGTTAATTTTTGGGGAGAGAGCAGCGCATTGATCAAATATTTAAAATATTTGATAACTCCAGCTCTTCCTAAGGATCTGAACCGGAAACCCATGAAAAATGCGTTGACTTCGAGTTAACAATTAAAAACATGAGTAAGTTGGACTTCAAAGGCAATTTCCGGTTATTGCATACAGCGGTGAATTATGGTGGAAAATTTCGCATAAGCTGCAGAAAAGCAGTTTACATGTATAAATTAGGTTTTCTTCCGTTGTATCATCTATTTCTTCATCGATTTTTAAACATCGAGCTATCTCGCCTAAAGTGATATGGAATCTCTCTACTTGACCATTTGATGTACTGTGAAGTGGTGGAGCGTTCACTATATTGATATTAAAATAATTAAAAAGCATAGATTTTATCGTATTTGAATGAAACGAGCGTTCGTTGTCACAGTAAATAGTTTTTGTTCCCGTGAGGAAATTTAAAACTTGTAGTAACTTTGGTTTAATATCTGTTATTGTCCGAGATTTAATAGGTTGTACGATAGCAAATTTGGAAAATTTATCAGCGCATGTTAAATAGTGTTTAGAGTCTGTAGATTAGATATCGATATGTAGTATCTGACCTAATTGTGTAGGAATTGGAGTTTCTGAAATAGGATGCTTTACTGGGTGCCTAATATATTTGACCTTTGAATATGTTTTACAATTTAAAGCTACTTCTTTGGCTTATTTATTCATCTTTGGGAAAAAATAATCACTAAGTATCTGCTTAACATTTTCTTGCGCAGCTCTATGTGCCCTATTATGTTCCGTTACAATGATTTCTTTTTGTTCATTCGGATCGAGGACATCAACGACAAATTGTTTGGCATACAGAAATTTGGTTGTTGGAAAAGTCTCTATTAATTTGTATTGTATGTGTGCAACGATTGGTAGTTCGCAATGTACCGCATTCACTACATCTATATTCACTGCATCACGAAAGTAAATGGTATGTCTACTTTTTTTCCTAAACAATATAGTGGTATGTTTTGAAAAGTATTCCGACTCCATAATTATTATTTGATTCCGATAGCAGTTGACTGGCTTATCGGTGGTTTCCATGGTGTAGGTTCATGATTCTTCACTATGAATAGTTGCATCTTCTGACCTTGAATTATTGTCTAGCGCATTGATATGTTGTCGTGACAAAGCGTCCTCCATGTTATTCTCTTTACCTGGTTTATAATGTAGCTTCGCATTATGTTCGAGCATTCTGTTAAAATCAGGATACCTAAGCATAACATCTTCGGAAATTAAAATCTCTATTAATTTAGAGAATGCTTGAATTTGTTGGGCGTTTAACCGTATTTTGATTTTTTTTGACAGACTTGCCTTAACCTTACCATTTTCACCTTTTAAAATATCTGTTAATGGCCTAGCTATATTTGCGAAATCTTTAATAAAACACCTGTAATAACTTGCTTACCCAAGGAATTATCTCATTGCATGTAGCGTGGTGGGCTTCTATTTTTTCTGGGCATGTTTTTGTACCGTCTCTTGATACAATAAAACCCAAATATTCAACTTCTGTTTTGAAAAAGTTTGATTTCTCAATCGAAACCCTCATGTTTGCATCGTAAAGAGCTTTTAAAACCCATTGAATATCTTGAACATGTTGTTCTTCTGATTTTGAAAAAAAAATGACATCTACATAAACATAGCAGATTTTACCAATTTTCTCTCTGAGAACATCATCGATGGCCCCCCTCTGAAAAAAGCTTGGCGTGTTTTTGAGCCCGAATAGTAATCGACAGGACTCATATTTACCATTATTTTCGGCGAACGCAGTTTTTTCTCTGTCGCTTTCCTGCAGTTCTATTTGATGAATCCCTGACTTAAGATCAAGGGTAGTGAAATATCGAGCTTCACCCATATTTGACAATATTACCATAACGTTAGGAATGGGATACTTGTCGTCAATTGTTTTGGCATGAAGCTTTTGATAATCTATGACTAAACGTTTTTTCTTATTACCTTCATTGGCAGTACCTTTTTTATCCACGAACCATATGGGGTTATTATAAGGTGACTTAGATGGTCTAATTATTCCATCAGCCAATAATTGCTTTATTTCCTCATTTACAAAGCTTGCTACACCCATTGGGTATTGATACAATTTTGCATAAACCGGGTCTTGGTCCATAGTTCTGATCGTAGCAGCGATGTTTGTATTGAAAGGAAGCTTTTCCTTAGAGTCTGCGAATGCATTTCTTAACTTTTTGATCATTTTTAAGAATGATTCCTGCTGTAGGAATTTCTTCTTTTTGAATTTAAAGTAAATTAATATCTTCACAGTCTAAAACCAAAATTTTTTCAACACCGAAATCGTATTGAATTATTTGCTGACGTAGATCTATTTTTGCATATTTTCTATTTTTCTTAAAAGGTCAAGGCCGATAATCCCGTCAAAATTTGCCAGGTGTGGCAAAATAAAAAAATCTGAATTAATTCCAAAAATATTTTAATTATACTTCTCTACAATTTGGCTAAAGCTGTGAATCGATTTTACTAAAAATGGGGAAGACACCGGTTTGATGTCTTTCACTTCTGGTAATATTTTTATATAATTTTTTGAGGCACCTGTATCTATTAAAAACCTTACGCTTCTCCCTGTGTTGCCTATGATGTTACAAATCCAAGGAAGAGCTGACGCTTAAAAAATTAATCTCATTAAATTCATCAATATCAGAGACTTGCATGTGGGCTGTGTCGTCATAAATTTCATGGTTAAGTTGAGTAAGGTGGTTTATTTTCTGGAATTTGAGTCCCGTATTTCTATCTGACATAGGTGGTGTTTTAAGTTCTCTTTTGTTTTCCCCGAAACCAGTTCTTAATTGTTGTGAGTTATTTCTATTTACGTTATTTTGAATATTTCTTGGCCTGCGAAAATATGATGTGGAAGGATCCACATCCATTGGTTTAACCTCGTTTAGATTTTCAAAGGGGGCATTGTTTTAAAAAGCCTCATTATTTTTTTTATGAAAATGTGGGTTTTTTTGTTGACTGTAAGAATTGGGACTATTTCCAAAATTGGTTTTAGATTTTAAAACCTCTTCCTGAGCCAATGCCAGAGCTGATGGGAGATCGGTTGGTCGGGAAGCGAACAGAATATCGCAAAGTGGTTTTCTCAAACCAGAAATAAATACTCGAAGAGCATCTGCTCTATATTTTTCATTAATTATTTTTGCTACTTCGCCCTCATATGTCATTACAGCTTTATTCATTAAAAGCGTTAACTTTTTCTCCACCTCGTCGAAAAATTTTAAAACAGAACAGATAAATTTCCCTGCCTTAATGTCGACATTTCCTGCTCAATAATCTAGATAGGACGCTTATCTGAGTAGGTGAAAGACTTCACCACATCGAGAGATTCCTCGCACTTTACGTTCGGATGTATCTCCGCTTCGCTAAAAACTTCTATAGGACACTCCGTCTTACATTCCGCTAACTGCTTCGTATGATCAATTATTTTTAAATCAAAATCTCGTTTTTGTGATACTAGTGCAGCTTCAATTACTTTACCTAGCTGTTCAGCATCCATTTTTAATTTAAAATTCAAAAGTCTTTAGTTGTTGTAATATATAATTGTTCAAATGACCAAAACCTAAAAAAAGTTAACTGCAACAGAACCGTGTCACATATAATTAACTATATTGATCCCTCCAATTATAACACTGATCCAATTTTAGCTTATAAGTGGTTGTCTAATTCTCGTCGACAGTTTTAATAAATCATTTATTTGTTTTATTCAAAATAATTATAATGATAAAAAATAAAAAAAAAAAATTAGCATCTCACTTACATGAATTGTTGTGTAATTTATTAGTCATAGAAACTAATAACTATAGATCAACAGATATGATGTACTGCTTTATTTACGCACTGACTACTTATTCTTTTTAATATTATCAGATTTATTAAAAATTTTTTTAATTCATGGTATTGATTGATGTAGTTTTTTTTTTTAATAAAATAACAATTCTATTTTATTATATTTTTAAAAAGTTTTGATTCAAAGTACTATAAATATAATGTACAGTTGTATATTTATTTTTTTTTAATAAAGTCACACTTTTTTTATTATTAGTTCAGAAAATAACTTGCTATCGTTTGATGCAGTTTTTTTGTAGAATTAAATAACACTTTTTATTATTAATTCTAATAAGGACTCTATTTTATTATATTTCAAAAAATTTTGATTTAAAGTGCTGTATATAATGTACAGTTGTATATTTTTTTTTATAAAGTCACACTTTTTGGTGAAATATTATCTAGTCGTTAAAACGACTGTTTACGTTGGGCGCCAATCAGGTTTTCTCGTTCCCCAGTCCAGAAGAAGGAGTGGAGTGTTTATTATTTTCATATAATTATGATTGGGGATGCTGTTCCAATCATTCACAAGTTTAACTTAATGTTACATTAACTACTTAACCACTGAAGCTTTATATTCTTAAACTTAACTACTAAAGCTTAATATTCTTAAACTTAATTAAACTTAAGCTTAATATTCGATTCTCGAACAAGTTCAAAATATTCAAGTTCCATAACTTATATTTGGTATGTAAGCAATACCGTGACTTATAGGCAGTTGGCAAATCTTTTTAGAATATCTGGATCAGTAGCATGGTCCATAGTTAAAAAGAAATTCCAGAAATAGCATCCCGTTACTGCCAAACGAACAATATTAAACACCGTTAAACACTGCTATTTCATAACTAATTTCTTCACAATACTTAACATGCCAATCATTTTAACTAATTTACTTAAAAAATTACTTTCACATTCACATTTACACATTACACTCACAAAAGTTGTAAATAATAAACAGCTGACTAAAGTTTTCCATTTTCTTTCAATAATCATTCACAATTATTATTAAATAATAGGCTATGAATGCACCCCGATCTAAAATATCTATTGTGTGGCTAAAGGCCTAACTAAAACAATTCTAGACTATTTACAAAGTTCGTAATTGCTGTGGGCTTAATTTTACCTATTTGATTTAGGACTAAGCTTCTAAGCTAGTCGAGTCTACGTTTTGCCGATGCTGAGCAATTGCATAAAATATGTGCTGGTGTTTCCTTCTTTTCATGACTGAGTTGACAGGAATCACTTTCTACTGCACCTATAATCTTCATGTGGTAAATAAGTCTACAGTGTCCTGAAAGAAGTTCAGTGTAGATTTTAATATCATTTCTGCTTAGGCCAATGATAACATCAAGTTTGATGTGTTCAGGATCAATGAATCTTCTTGACTGCCGCATGCCTGTTTGGGCTCTCCAGTGTTTCAGTACATATTGTTTCTTCCGTTTACGTAGTAAGTTATTTGTAAAGTTATTTGTTGCCCCGCAGAAGAGCTCGGTACGAATGAAAGGAGTACATGCTCCATTCTTAGCTAGGGGGTCTGCATAGTTCATCGATGGAAAGGTATTGAGAAGTTGAAAGCATTTTCAGACCAACTTTGATTGGAATGAAGACTTTGCTAAAGATTTTAGAGCTGCTTGGCTGTCGGAAAGAATGCATATTTTACTATATCGAGTGCCCCTACCTAGGGATACTCTTGCACATAGCTCTAAGGCATGGACTTCTGCCTGAAAAATGGAAGCGGTTTTTCCTACTGTGATTGCTTTGCGGAATTTCGGTCCCATAGCTCCTGCTCCTACACTGTCATTTTCCATTTTGGGCACATCAGTATACCTAAAATCATTTACAATAGATCAGTAGATCAATTAATATGCAGAACAAAAAGAAAATTTACAAAAATAAGCCCACTTTCCTGAAAGTGCTTAACGAGTAAGCCTTTCACATTACAATGGTGACAAATCTTAAAACTGATCTATTGTGAATCAGTTTTGATCAGTTTTAAGATTTGTCACCATTGTAGTGGGAGAGGGTTACTTGTTAAGCACTTTTAGGAAAATGGGCTTATTTTTGCGAATTTTCTTTTTGCTCTGCATGTTAATAGATCAGTTGATCAATTAACATATAATATTGAAGCGACACGTGTTTTATTGGAGCATTCATGTCAAAAAAACACAGCTTTTATAAATAAATGTATATCTCTTGTTGAAGATGTTTTCTACGCAATTAATGTGCACCAAGCCAACCGCGTGAGAAACAAATGCGTGCAGATACCACTGTTATAACAGCAGGAAAAAATATTAATATGGCAATATTAATATGACCTAAAATACCCAAAGATTGGATATCATTTATTCAGATGTGTCTTCGGAGTGCGTCACTTGAGTTTCATAACGAGATAGATGACTAAATGACTTCTTCTCGAATGACACCAAAAAACTTGAGATGATAAAAGTGATCTCAATGTGCCTAGAAATAAATAATATCGTTTACACCACAATACAAATACAATACTTTATAAGAAATATAAATTGAACTGAATTATATATGAATGTATGTGTACATAGAATGTGAGGGTTCCAAAATAAATTCAAAATATATTTACCATAGTTGCCACTATCCAACAAACAATTGATTATCGCTACTTGGACTACGTAATAAGCAATTATGCCACATGTGGCAACATGTGGCAACATGCAATACATCTCGTGGCGTTGATATCAGTATAGGCTCTAATTAACTTGTATTGACGTCTACACACATATAAACAAATTTGGTTAATATTATACTTAAATAATATACATACCTAATTCCTTCAAAAAAAAAAGTTATTCTATTGAGCTTGAGCCGCAAAAACTGTGTGGGCATTTGTGCATTCAAAGATTATGCAGCGCAGCGCACAGATAAAAGCATTTTAAATTACATACATACACACATACATACATACATACACACATGCATACATACATACATACATACATGTATATCAACAGCGAAACAGCCAACTGCCCAAACGCTAGAATATTCGCATATTCGCCTGATTACGTGCACAATTTGTTCGTGTAGGCGAATGCATTGTTCACGCAATGCATTTAAGTGCGAAAAATCGCCTCACCAACAACGACAAAAATACATACAAACACTGTATATGGCACTGCGTTCACATATCGGCTGATTGCATATATGTATGTATATGTGTGTACGTTTGGCGTTCTACGTAGTGCTGCTATGAAGCAATGAAGTGCGTGGTTTGGTGTGGGTGTTTGTTTGTGGGTTCGCGTTTGTCAACATGACGTTTTGACGTTGAAATGTCAATTTTTCGTTTATGGTGTAAATTGTTTTGTTATTGTTGTTACCATTGCTGTTGCTATTGTTTTTGTCATTGTTTTTGTTATTGTTTTTTTATTGCTGCTCCGTTTTTATCGTGCTTTTCTGGTTTTACTCTTTGGCGGATAAACAACAAAATTAAACTGCGAAATGTAATGACAGCCTAATTATGCGTGCAAATGGTTTATAAATATTTTATATGCCTACGGATCTGTTATAAAAACAATGCATGGGTGTTAATATAAGAACCTGCCCGAAATTACATTACATCGCGTCTGGTATTACATGTTGCTGAATGCGAGAGTGTGTGCGTGTTCATGTGCGTGTGCGTATTCGTGTCGATGATATAATACAATTTCAGTTGTGTTAATTTCTGACTTTTCGCCATGAATTTTATTGCTTTACAGCACTTTTAGAGCTCATTTAAATCACATGACAACTGAAAATAAACAACAGTTTAAAATTATATTTTATGAATTTTAAATAATAAGTTTCAAACGTTATCCTATAGTAATTTTATTTTGAAATCCTATTAAACCACACTCATTCTAAACTGCAGTTTAGAAGAGTTGGCACTTTGTTAAATTTAAAATCTGACTTTAAATCTGATTTTGAGCAATTCAATCTGTAAACTGAAATCTATTTAAAAAGATAGAAACCCCCATAACTTTCATTTCTACATCAAGTCAACTGTGCAACGAAAAACGTTTCATAATTTCTGTATATTTAAGGTTACAGGTTGTAAGTCTATATACCATATAGAGTTATAATTTTTAAGATACAAGGTTGACAGATGTCTCTATATGTTTTACGTGATTTCCTGGCAGGATGGCTTAACATCACGGTGCTTTTAAGACACGTATTAATTTAAGCGTCAATCAACGCTTCATTGGAATATCACTCCTTATTCCCCCGGTACCAATGAAGAAATTCATGCAAGTCATAATTTCCACCTTGATGAGATGCGAAGCCTACCTACCACCTCTGCTAAAATTTGTGCTGCAGCACCCGGTTTGAAACGCACACCACGGCGAATGAATGACAAGCAAAACATTCTTCCCGCGTAAGTTTGGTTATCAACTAAACAGCCACTTCGAAACCAACGCTAATGGTCAGTACAGCCGAAGCTGCGGGCCACTGACCCCCGAAGCACCAAATAGCATCATCTCTGGTCAGATGCCGCAAATTGCAGACCTCAACTCACTACCATTTACTTTTCTTGCATAAGTGCCAGACTGGCACTGGGGGATTTTAGTCGCTTCTTTCGACAGGTAATCCTGACCGCTGTAGTATTCTTTTCCCCTCTCCGCAGGTTGTTTGTTCGCTTCAAAACAGAATCTGAGGACTTGTCAGACTTACTTAACAATTTATACCAAATTTGATTCCAATATCTTTATATAAGAATAATTTAAAAACAGAAATGATGCGGAACTAATTTAAAATGTCAACATTTTAAATTATGTATACATTTATTTTAAAAATTAAAAGTAAAAGTTTTTGTATAGTTTTTCTTCAAAAATTGATTTATGGTACTATGGTGCGTATGAGTAACGTGAAGGACACCTGATAAATTAATTTTTTTTAATTAATTCTAAAAAAAATATTACAGAAATATTTATTTTTAAGTAGAATTTATATATTAATCTGAATCTTTTTTTTACTGAAAAATCGTGTGTATGTGTTTGGTCTGATATGAAGGATAAATAAATTTTTAAAAGTAGTTCTAATGACAACATCGTCCAGCAATTTTTGAGGTTATGGAGAATTTTATTACTAATCGAAATCAATAATATTATATAAGAATATTTTTAGTACATTCTTTGAAAATTCATTTATTTGAAATATAGTACGCATGTGCTTGATATGTTTTGCGGAAGAAAAAAAAATATTAAAAAATTTCAAAAAATAACCGCATCCTAAAAATTTTTATTTCGTAGTAAAATTAAAAACTGAATCTTAATGAAATATAAAAAATGAAAATCTACAAAATAGTTCTGAGAAAACTTTTTTTCGAAACTTAACGGTTAATATTATTACTTAAATATAAACAATTTTAAATGTTTAAACAATTTTATAAAAGTTTAATCAATTATCTTTGAAACGCTGTAAATTTCAAGTTTCTTCCCTTTATAGAATTTGAGATATAGCCATTTGAAAATGTATCTACAATGCCAATTCTAACCCCATAGGTCCATATCTCCTAGGAAAAAAATCACAAAATTTTTTTCCGAGATATGGGTCATCTTATTTTATGAAAGGAGCTCATAAAAAACATTTTAGCGAAATTGGAGATCATGAACTTGCAGACCTTGCGAGTTGTAAAAAAATGACCCATATACTTTACATAAGAAAAATTACATAAATAAATTGTATAAAATTTCTTGGTCGTTAATAGAGGTATTTTTTGGCTGTTAAGCGAAACATGTGGTCATAAATATTGTTGGGCCATTAAGCGGGTTTGCCGTTATAATAGAAATTAAATTAGAAATTATATTAGGAATCGAAATACAAATATACGCGGTACTAGCTCCCAACGTAGCAGAGCACTGCGACCATGATTGAAGAGTCGACAATTCAAGTCTTCGAACAGACCCATTTTGTTTAGTTGATAATGCAGTTTATGGTGACCCGTTAAATATGCCACCAGCAACCTCAACTCTGATCTGCAGAAGAAGGACACCTTACCCTAACTGTAGGCATGATAGCTCTTTAGCCGGACGGTTACCTCGACTGTCGCGCCAGTAGCGACTCTCTCACCATTTATCAACCGTTTGTCAATTAAAGGCCTAGTTGTAGACCAATTAGTACTATACTTTCTGTATTTTAGACAATTGGGTTAGTTCAATGAAAAGCTGATTTAATAATAAAAATTTTGTGTACCCTAGATCAACAATGACCTGAGCTACCTTATTTACAATTATTATTTATTTTATAACTGTATTGTGTGTAAAGACGGAAATTTACACCAAATATCCGCTTACATTAACATTTAATACCGAAAATATTACTTATTAAAAATATTATTTTAATATTATTTTAATTAATTGACTCATTATTAATGGTCTTGGAAATATTTATTTTATTTAATTATTCGTAAATAATTTTTTTGAGACTGTAAGTACCAACGAAGGAATATTCTCAGGTAATCGTACCTGTAAAAGTTTGTTTATTTTATTTTATTTTATTTTAGATTATTTTATTTTTATTTTATTTTAGTTTTATTTTGTTCTATTTATTATTATTTTAATATTATTTTATTTTATATTAAATTAGCCACTTATATGGTGTATTCGATATTCGTGTATCAAGCGAACTACTCATGGCATAATAATAGAAAGAGAGGGAATCAGTTATGATGCAGGGTCATCGATAGTTATATACTAGCAAAAACGGAATGTTTTTTGACAAGTTTTTATGCAGTTTATAAGTGATTTATCAAACTTTATAAGCGATTAACTAAAATGCTTATTTATATTATACTCTATTTATATTTTTATTCCACCATATTTTTTTTATTATGTGTAATTCGGTTACACTTCAGAAGGAAGTGTTGCTTTATTAAAGCTACTTATTAACAATATTTACATTTCTTGTTTCAACTGTTCATACGTTCGAACTTGATGTTGGAACGCAATGTTCAAGTTGATTATGCTGTAAGTCAGACACGTAGACGCCACAATTATTTGTAGTATACTCTACTTATATTTTTATTCTATTTTGTTTGTCTTACTCAAATACAAAGAAAGACAGAAACTAATGACGGTTTTCTTTTCTCCATTCTGATGAGTCTGGGTAGTTCTCTAACGAAACGCGTTAGTGGTAACTGATAGTGGACAGACACCTTGGTTTCCGTAAGAAAACTACATAGTAGTGGAAGAAACACCTAGAAGGGTATTTTATGGATCATAAAGATTCAAGACTAGGTAGGCTCTATACTATCTTCCATTAAAGAAATCGAACTTGGAAAAACACTCTAACCCGAATAAGGGGCACAATAAATCTTTTAGGTCGCAGTGCACAATCCCTTCTTTTAATATTAATAATAAAGATAAACATGTAGAAAACAAAACATGTAGAAGGTACTTTAGCAATGGAATGTTCAATTAAAATATTTATTACAGAAATGTATACACAAATACTTATATAAAAAAAATCAGCAATTGCATCTATTGAATGATTTTCACGTTCACATAATATTTTGCCCTTCTTGACATATATATTATCGATAAAAGTTTTATGTCATCAAATATAATTAATACAGACATTATTTGACCTTACTGCATCATTAATTGGCCAACAGATGACCTGGTTACAAACAACTATTTTGCACACTTCGGATCGCAGCAAGACAATATAGTCAACTTATTAGGTCAATATATTAGATGAACATAACAAGTTTATATAAAAGATCAACACAATAGGGTAACATATTAGGTCATCATAATAGGTCAACAATATATTATTAAAAAATAAAAATTAGGAATAGATGGCTTCACTACAAATTCTTCTATATTGTTAAGTCCTCTTTGTTCCTAATTTTAAATGTATTGACTTTTCTTTCTTTTCTTTCCCCACAGAACACAACTTTCTTACTAAATTTCTTACTTGATTTTACAAAAGCTGGCTGAGAAGATGCTTACTATTTAATTTTTTTTTAAATATCGCTACTGCAGAGTTCAAAACACTTGACTGCATATTGAGCAATGCACTAGAATGTAAGTCAGTGTTCTCTTCAGATTTCAATAGCCATTGACCAGTTCTTGCTATCGTCTTTAAATCGTCTATATATAATAAATTTATATTATATATGGCGATTTCCTATTGACTATTTCCTACATGAAGACCTAATGGGACCCATTTTAATGTGAGCATATACATGTTAATCCTAAGACTTTTGTTAAAAGTTAATGTTTTTCTAAAAAACATGACCTGATATTTATACGGTATTATGTCAAAGAAATAACAAGATAGTCTTCTAATCTGGTTAAGATTAGAATTTTTTAATTTTAAGTTTTTTTTGTGTGAATTATAAAGCTAATTTTATTTAAAAATAAACAAAACAAGTTGGTCATTAAATCATAAATTTCATTCAAATTTCGAATATATGCAATTATTATCATTAAATATTGAAACATTAATAATTTTTTGGTAATTAAAATTAACAAATTTTAAAAGTATTATTTTACTCAGACATGGATAAGTTACAGCAGCATTAATTTTTCATTTTAATTATAAAATATTTAAAATTTTATAAATACATGAAGTCACTTTGAGCCATAACCACTGTAACCACTTTCGACAAGAAATTCGTAAAGTGAAGAATTCATACTAAAAATATATGAAATTATGTGGGAGTGGTATTTTTAAAATAACAAAATCAATTACTTACTGCTTTATAAAATTCCGAATTCATACCGAGTTGAACTTCGGAGATGAGACCTAAAGTTTGTGTAGACATATCGAAGACATCCATAGCGTACTGACACATTATTTGTAATAAGTTAACGTCCAAATGATTTAATATGTTAGAAATAGCAAAAAAGTAAACTATTTGGATATCAAACTCTTCTCCGGTATACATTAGAAAATGTAGATGAAACACAGAGACGAAAGTAGATATGTAATTCGTCATCGTACAAAACATCTCAACTTTGGGTAGTTGAACAATCTCGAATAAAATGTGATGGAGTTTACTATACTGAACAGATATACTTCGAATTTCATTTGGTGATTGCTTGAGACCTCGACTTCGGTTAATCATAAACTAATGTATTATTTTTCAAAGCCGTTTATTAATCTCTTCAAAGCTTGTCAGTATGTACCAAAATGCCAGAGTGAAATTGAATAGCACAGCATTCAGGATGTTAATAAAATTAAAAAATAAATATACCTTCACAATGTATACAACATCATAACTTTTAATCCTTTTCCGCATAAGCAAAACTCCAGCCATTGTATACATGAGAAGAAATATATGGTAAATTTGATGCAAAATAGTCTGAAGAAGCTTTTAAAATTTTTAAAAGAAAAATAGTTCGCCAAATCTACGGGCCAATCCAAATTAAGCAGAAACTTATCAAAGACTAACAAATAATGAAATTGAAGAACTGCTTAGAAACGAAAATACAGTGAGAAACATTAAGTCACAAAGGTTACACTGGGCTGCTCATGTGATAAAAATGTTTTCGGAGAGAAAGCTGAACAGCATATTCAACGCAAAGCCGATGACAACCAGGCACAGAGGTAGATCAAGATCAAGATGGGATGAGAACGTGTATGGTGATGCAAGAACGATTGGAGTACTGAACTGGAACAGAGTAGCAGAAGATAGGGACAGATGGAGGCAGATCGTGAGAGAGGCCAAGGTTAATACTGGACTGTAGTGCCAAATAAGAAGAAGAAGTAAAATTGTTTGAGAATTTACTGTTGATTTAATGATGTTGAAGAAAGAGAACGATTAAAGTTGATCTTCAGTTAAAATAAAATATTGCGGTCTTTAATAATGTCACATTCCCGATAGCATCGTCGAGAAATTGTATATATTACACAAATAATACGAAATAAATTAATTGTTAACGATAAAAAACTTATTAAATTTGTTGTCTTAAAAGGCGATATTGATGCTAGTTCGCTCTTCAACAAGTAGACAATAAGAGATAGAAATACTGCATTGTGAATAAATGAGTGTCAGTGTAAGAATCTTGAAAATATTATTTTTCGTTTCAGATATCTATATAAAATTTATCAAGTGCTGTCAGGAAACAGAAATATATTTTACTGCCGACTAGTAATTCTATTTTTAATTTAAAAATGTTTTGAAGAAATTCAAATAGAGACTGGGTTCCTTATACATTCCATTACAATTACCACTTTGTCGTTTGTCATATCAAGTAATTCAGTGTAAATGAAAGCACAACGCTTTTACAATTTTATAACTTTTATTTTTTCTAATGGTGGTTTCATAAATATAATTATTGAGATAACCGATTAATATATTTAAAACTTCTTTACACTGAAGGCTTCACCGAACTCCTATACCAACTAATCAAGATTGATGTATGATGAAATCACCTTTCAAATTATTACAATAACGAGTGGAAAAAACAAGGATAAATACCTAACAACTTTGTAAGATAAAATTATTTTTAGGATACCAAGATATTTACAGAGATATGTGACGAATCGTCTAAACGATTAATAACCGAGTTGCCAACAACATTATTCTCAAATTAAGTATTACCAAAAATTAGTTTCTAGATGAGTTTCTACAATAACAATTAACTAATTTTCAAAAAAAAATAACAGATAGTTATTAACTAATATGGCTTTTCAACAAATTCTCAACTCGCTGGAAAATCTAAGCCTACTCTCAACAGGTTCTCAACTAGTTCTCAAGTAGATAACTAAAGTTGCTGGTTCTGAAGGCAATAAATAATTTAATGTTGGTTTTCCACTTAAGAAATGTTCAAAACTGCATAAATTCTCAATTTATTCTCAGCTTATTTTCAACTTACTCTCAATTTAAGATTTTAACTTTAATGTTAAATGTTGTTTCAGAAAATAAAAAATAAATCATTACCAAAAAATTTTTTTAACTTTTAATGAAACGAATTTTTTTAGTAATATATAGCATTTCAAGATAATGGACAATATTATCAGTGGTCTTTAGAAATAATTTTTGGATTTACTTTCTCCGGTTATAATTTCGAGACTGCAATTATCAGGGATTAAATTGATGTCTATCCGAACTTAGAATTCAGATCCCCCTGCTAGACATGTGTACCAACCTTTCACTTTATTCGTTCTATTCAAATTTGGCGTTTTGTCAAAATGTGGTTATTATTTTACCAACATCTATTTAAACGGAAACATAGGTAAACCACAGCTATACAAATACAATTAACAAGTATAATTGTTCGTTGGATTTCATTTTTTGCCTAACAAATGTAGAGAATATATTTAATGTCGATATTGGCTTCCAAGTGTAAAACGTGAGTATGCGCTTCAAATTTTACAGGGTTCAAGTTCAATCCTTTATATTTGCAGACTAAAATTTGTTTAGAAATAATTAATTGTGTTTTGCTGCATCTACAGTATAATTCTCATGACGAACGAGATCAGAGTGCCATATTCTATAATTTGGGGGTCACAACGGATAGCTATGATCTCGCTGTCATGATGAAAAACAGTGTATTTCCATTTGATCAATTAAATTGTTTGGTCAGGCGACCAATATTTTTTTTATATGAATTTATCTTATATGTTTAGTTTTCATCGTCTATTATCATTTCATTATTAAAATTACTAATATTTTAATAATATTTTAATATTTTTTACTCAGTCAAAGATATATCTAATAGTAAAGTTGACATTGTTTCTGTCAACATATGGTTAATTCCTTCATTCAAATGGTTTGGAATAGCATTTGCAATATAGTAGCTACTAGTTCCTTAGATCCTATCTCATGTCGTAAAGATGTGATAAAAAACAGCATGTATTATGGTTGAACCAAAATATTTTGATCTGAGATTTAGTTGAATCAACTTAATCATTTTTTTGAATGAAGCTATTTAAGTACTATTATATTGAAAAAAGTACTTCCATAAATTAGGTCCTCTACAAAAATTCATAGAAGCCATTTATTATATTATTATTCTCCTCTTTCCTTTTCCACATTCCAAATATACTCAGAATTCTTATTGTCCATTTTAAAATTTTCCTTGAACGTTGATTGTTGGGGAAATTCATATAATACTACGAAAAAGATAATTATTTATTATTCCCTTATTTACTTATTTAAATAAAGGAATTTATTTGCTGTTAAATTCATTAAAAATTTTGTAGACTGCAGTCTTCATAAAATTTCGTCTGAGTACTGCTTAATTTATTTTAAAAGTGCTAGCATCTCACATCAAAGAAAATAGAAACCGAAAAATTGTTAAAAATATTAGGACATTAAATAAAGCTTCAACAGCACTACGATATAATTAATTTCAAGTATAAAAACTCCATTGGCATTTAGTTCAAAACTATTCGATTTCACATAAATTTAAAAAGTAATTGCTGCATCAATTGTAAATATATTATATTAAAATAAAGTTTGTTATTGTTAAACACTACACACTACAACACTATATATAATAAAAATGCAAAATGTAGAACTAAAAGTGCTTGTTTACAGCACCTATAGTACCTACAGCACCAATACTTGTGAGCCATTTGTGTTGAATATCGATTATAACTTTATGAGATTTTGGTGTAGACTGTTCGCAGACCTGTAATATTTGTAGTATGAAGTGTTTCTAACTTCAATTTATATAACGAACTGTTAAGAGCAAGTAATTTATATTTCTAAATTCTTTATAAAAAATTTGGGAAACAATCAAACTATTTATTTGTAGGTAAAACTATTGCAGTGCTATTTTCAAATCCAAGTAACACATTCCTTTCATTAACTGCCATTAACTGTAGTGAAATGAAGCTTTCGATAAGGCATAAGGGACTCAACTGTGATCACTGCATACAAAGGTCTTTGGGTTCTTCTCCTTTTTGAAATCAATTAAACAATTAAATATATAACAACTTTTTTAAGATTTACTAATTTTTTTCCACACTAAACTTGGATTGAAATGAAATATTTAACTGTAAGTGATTACTGTTTCATCTAACAAACTAAAGATAGATTTCTAGATATAACTACGTCTTTCAAATGTATTTCATTCTAAAGTGAAGCGAAATGATAAGCACCGAATAATTTATGTGTGTGTGTGTTTAATCTAATGTCATTATCCGTAATAAGTAATACATTTTTATGGCCAAAAATTACCTTCTAACTGTAAAAGCCTCACCTATTTTTCTTAACGTTGATTTTAATCACTCTGAACAATTTTTTAAAAGTTTTTAAATATAAAATTCTATTACTATTATTCTTATTATTTATTTAATATTAAATATATACCTTTACCACTATAAATCGCTTCATGGACATTGTTTGGTAAGAAAGCTGTAAAGCAAAGGATTCACACTAAAAGTAAATAATGAAATAAGATACACAATTTTCCCTCAAAGGGACGTCGAACAAGACATTATTTTCATATATAATATTTAAAAAATATCTCTTTTACTAAATATCTCTCTTACTTAATAATATCCAAAGCTAAATATCATAAAATTGGAGGATTTCATTATACCTTAAGAGTTCACCCTTTATAGAATTATAAAAAAAAAAAAACATTTTAGATCACCAATTCCGACTTAGATGTAATCATTTTTTAATAAAATAACTTCGTTGAATCGTAAAGGAATGAACTGCATTATATAGAAACAAAATATTCATATTTTGGAACGAATTCATAATTACTAAAAATGTACATGAAACAAATTCATCAATCAAACTACAGAATATGATGGATCTGCATCATATTCATCTGATTCGTCTACGAGGGTGCCAACTAGTATAAGTTACAAATTTCTATGACCTGTGCGATTTTGCTTCTTTTTTCAAATCTAATATCATTTTGTAAATTTCATTACACTTACCACTACCTCCATGCTTAGTGCATAAAGCTTTACATCCAGGACTCTTCTCTGTATAAGCAATATTTGAATAATGCCATCGTACCTTAAAAAGGCCATCTGAGCTAGCTAAATTGGCTATATAACACTTCAATTGTTTTGTATGTGTTTCCCTTAACGTTTCCCTTAACGCTTCTGATCCTGTATATCTTGTCATCTAGTATATGTAGCCTCCGTGTTTATGGCACATGCAGATCGATTATCTGTATTTGAAGTGAAAAATGTGATTAAGAAGCTACATACACATAGGTTTCCTGTTCATTGCAATTTTGTTCAGGTGGAGGTGATCACAAGTTTTAGTTTATATGAAAATGGATGATATATTTAAGAATATCATAAAATTTAACATAAGATCATAAAAAAATCTACAATATGAAGTCATTTGCAGAGTTGCACAGGAAAATAATCACCATTTCGAAGGAAATTTAAAATTAATCTCGATCAAAAGAAGATTAACTTTTGTATGAGAAATCTGAGATTAAACTAAGAGAGAAGTACTTTAATCTCGATTCTTACTTAAATCAACTTTCACCTTGTGGAGTTATTTCAATTTGCAGTTACACTGCGTACTATTTGAATATTTGGAACTGGTTATTTCGTTTTTAACTTTCGCAATTGTTCGCAGCCTTTGTGTTTTAGCAGATCTCTTCTTTTCATAATTCCAAGAATTAGTTATTTTGGTACTGCCAAATTTTTTGTAATTCACTTAATCAAAACGTGAAAGCCTCTAAGAAGCATGCGTTCGAACCATTTGTCAAAGAATTTTTTCCAATCTTCTTCAGACACCTGCAAAACACCTGGACAAAATACGTTGTCCACGAAATTTATTCTTGATGTTCAGTAACAAGAAGAAGTCATTCGATACTAAATCAGTACTGTACAACATATGACCCATAAATTCGATTTTTTGAATGTTCAAATAGTCGGTGGTTAGACGAGATGTGTGAGCATTTGCATGGATCGTTCTTGATGAAGAACGAACCGACGACGCTTGCTTGTTTTCCATAATTCACTGAAGACTTCCGGTTGGTTGTATACCATTCAAAATTGACCGCCTTACGCTCCTGTAATGATACTCGTGTAGCTGCCACATGACCAGTTTTCCCGAAAAATCAAGCTACCATTCATTTCGAAGTGCTTCGAGCGCGAACAACTTTTGTTATATTTGGTTCATCTTGAAACATCCATACGGTCGACTGCTATTCACATTTCGGCTCATAAATTTGTAAAAATTTAACCGCTGAAAACTGATTTTGAACTATTGTATATAAGTATTATTATACCAAAGGGTTATACATTTTCCAGGTAATTTTTTTCTTTATAAGTTTTTAATATAACCTGCAAAAAAATTTAATAATTAGCTAAATTTCAACAATAATATCGATTTATACTCTATGACTAAATTTGTTTATGTTTTTTTAAAAATTTAACTTTAGATTGTTAACATATAAAAATAATTGTAACCTAAGTAACCTGAAATATATAAGCTAAATACAAAACTTACTTCAATCATTATTTTATTCTCGATTCAATAGAAAGTTTCAAAATTTGGCTCCTGGAATAGTCAAAATTTTCCTAGTTTAATTTATCATTCGAAGAAGGTTATAATCTTTTAGCAACCATGGGTATAGGATCTTTGGTGCTCAGTTTTCTTGCTTTGTGAGTCATAATGTAGCCTTAAGTTTTGTAGTAAATAAACAGGGCTTTTTTTGCAGAATCTTTGCTCCTATCATCGCAATATTGTGCTTCTTCGGTCGTTTGTTGGGCTTATCCACCAAAAAGAAATCCATTGACGAAGTGGAGCGTTGTTCCGTTTGCGGTCTTGCTATTTCACCGAATGATGTCGTTGACAATCAGTAAGTATATCAAGACTAAAACATTAATAAAAGTATATACATCTGTAAATGAAATGTTTAAAAATAGAGTCGTGACTTTATGATAAAAACATTTGAAATTTTAATTCAATAAAAAAATAAAATTTCTATTCATTGACAGATAATGTATTAAAATGTATTCAAAAAATAATTTTTCTAAAATTTTTAATAAATTTTTTTTTTGGATTATTTCAGAAACTCGCCTGTTTTCTGCATGGGTGCACATACTCATGCAAAAGAACACGAGGCCTAAAATATTTGTATTACTATCACCGTTCTTATTGGTTGTTTGCTTAGGCGGTTCAATGCACCCTACCATCGTTTCACCTGACCACGCTAAGGAAACACCCATTACCGCCTTCAGACTCAAATCACAAATAATCATCAAGAACGGTGATAAACATACGTTACTTGCTTCAGATATGAACATCCTTAGCTGTTAGTCTGATGCTAAGTAATGTACTGCTGAGAACCTTGGATGGATGAGGTGGCTGTGATAAAAAATAATTTCAGAATAGGCCAATATCACAGTGCCAAGTCATTTAAAAAGGGAAATGTCATTTTTACGCAAGAAATTAGAAAAAAAATATATATCCATCATGCCTGAATTGAACTTTTTGCTGAGGAGGATCGTTGTCAGCATCTATACCACCATAACTTTTTGGAGTCCCTTAAAAATATACGCTAATATAATACATGAAATGTACTCGCCTTGGAGATTATTTGATAAGCTTCAGCGAGTGATGCTGATAACCCTTTTAAAATCTCTCTTGCAACACCACTGTCACGGATAGAATTACACACATTGTTAACTAAAGTCTCTGGTTTTCTTGTAACTCTGACTTTTATAGAAGCCAATCACGTAAACTTTCAACGAAGTTTAGCCGCCAAAATAGAAGGAATTCTTTGAAGTGCCGTTTATGAAATCGGAAAACAAAATTAACGATTGGAAATAAAATTTGAAGAAATATATTTTGTTTCGATTCTATTATTTATTCTTATTGTTTTGATAATAAAATTCGGGATCTTATACTTGAAGAAACCGAAACGAAATTAACTAAAAAATCGTTTAAGTAGATATATATAAATAGATAAAAATATATATAACGTATGTTTTTTTGTTATATCCGTTGATGAGTTGCTTTTGTATTACTAAGTTTGTAGAAATACCAACGCTTTTCTGTTTTTGACAATAATAGAAAAGAAATTCAAAATTACAGTTTTGTTAATATTTTAAACGGGCCAACAGATCTTAAGATGTTTTATTTTGTTCTATAATGAAACATCGACCTAATATGCTATCAAAAGCAAGTTTTAACAATGAAACTAATAATGTAGAACATCAGTCATTCGAAAGCAAACTAACGAGATTAATCTATTTCTAATTTAATTTTGAAATGTTATTTAAAGATTTGTAATACGTACCGCACTCTTATCTTTGCTTATTCTAGTATGGATGATAGTGTAAGGTGCGGTGATTAATGACTAGAACTCTATTATCAACCAATTGTAACCCGTTTTTCATGACAAAGCTCAAATTTCAGTAAACTTTTTCGCGCGCTCACTTTTTAGATATTTTTCACTTGGGTTGCCAATCCAAATCCTATATCTTGCAGTCCACATTACTACCGCTGATATCCTATCATTGTCTCCAACAATTTCAACGTAAAATTACAATTATTATGCTAACAAATCATGTTATACCACTAAACAGTGAGACTATTTTAATATTTAACTATTTCATAAATATATATTAGTGTTCTTCATCTTATTTTAATTATTTTGTATTTGAAATTCAGCGAACACAAATATTTAAATAATTCGTTATTCGTTTTGCAATGAATCTTTCGGAGAGTTCAAACTATTCGAATTATTCGTTGATATTCGATGTTCGTGTACAAATAGCATTAATACATATTCATGTAAAAAAACCTTAATATTTTTCTTCCAAACTATAGGAGTGCGTGCAGGGAAAGAATAGATCTTTTTAATAGATCAAACGAAAGACTGTCTGAAAGATTCTTGCTATTCTGGCAGAGAAGTCTTTTAAAAAAAGTTGTATCATTTGTGATTTGTGGAAGAAAGCTATTTTTTTTTTCTATTTCTATATACACTCACTCGCATATATCGCCGCACACCCCAAAAAAATTTTAAAATCATCTCAACTAAATTGTTTCAATTAAAATTGTTCGACCATTTATTAATATTTTTAACCAATTTCTTTTTTTTAAACATAACTATAATTTATTCAATTATTCAATGATATACTTTTTCCAAAATTTTCTAACAGTGTCTTCTATATTTTTTTTAATTTTAAACCTAACACTACGGAAAAATGTACACATATATAAAATAAGTATATATATACATATATATATAAAATACATATTTTCAAATTTTTATACACAGTATTATGTACAATACCGTCATGTCTGCGTCGTATTGAAAATAAAATAGCAAATTATTAAAATATTATTTATTTATAAAAATTTTTAATTTTTAATTTGTTAATCGAAAAAGCTGCTTATTAGCTTTCTGTCTTTCAAAAGACAGCTGCCAGAACACAAAATATCTTTAAAACGATATTTTTAAAGATTTTTGAGTGTGATGAACTGAAAGATCATTGCCAGAATTTAAGAAAATCTATGAATGACAATTCAAAATGATAGTCTGCACCAATGATTATTTAACACATAGAAAGTGCATCAGGAACAAATTCGCTAATCGCAGGTCTTTGTTAAACTATTATAACTTAAATAATGATAATTAATTAATTTATTATTCATTTGTTTGTTATACAATAGTATTAGTTGGAGTACTTTCTATTTTAATCAAAAACTTTAATTATGATATATTATTAAGTTTAGAATTAATTGTTTAAATAATTTATATTTTTATATATAGTCTATAAATAGATTTTTTTATAAAAATTATTCTATAATAGTATATTCAACTTTTAAAGTTTGCAAACGAATATTATGTATACCTCTCTTAGTTTCAATAATTCGTAATAAAATATAAATCATAATAATATTCAGTATTCAGTCCTTTAGAATTTTATAATGTTTTAATATATTCTGTTTTGTTAGCGTTTTGGTCACTTTTTGTTTTAATTTTGTAATATATTTTAAACATATTTTAAACATAAATGTATTTTAATAATACATTTGAAATATTTCAAAAGATATTATTTTTGAGTTTTATATATTTTATTTAATATTTATTGAAATTATTTCATATATATTTCTTGCTTTTAGAATGTAATATGATTTCTTATGGAATAATTTTGTTGAGATTTTGAGTATTTACACTTATATCAATGGTAGGGAAAAAATTAATATATTTAAAAATTATAACAATCTTGCTTTATATTTACATTTTGAAGGCAGATTAATTCCAACTCCGGCGTTAATCTTAGGATGAGGATATCAACCTGAACAATTACAAGTTGGAATTTAATTATTATTCTCTGTTATTATCTATTCCCATGTTATTAGAAATTTTTTATTTTATTGAAAAATTTGGAAATTTAAATTTTTATTTTTTGAGTAATTATATATTTATATATTTATATAATTACAAATAATTTTATTTTTCAATGATTTTAGTTATTTAATGTTCTTTTATTTAATTTGTTTGTTCAAAATTTAATTATATATTTATTAGAATTCCTTTTATTGGATGAATTTTAGTTCGATTAAATTATTTACCGCTAAGTTGATTTAAAATCATTAATTTTTGATTCTTTTGTTATTCATATAGGAATTGTTTTAACAAATATTACAAATTTATGAAATTGAGAAGTTTGTGATAGATATAGACTAATAATCGAATATGGATTATATTTCTTAGATTTCTTTTGTTTAGCTAATATTAGATATATACGGTTAGGAAGTCGAAGTTTATTAATCTATAAGGTATTATTAAAGTTTATATCACCACTAACCTTATAATGATATTTATTAAGTTCTAGAAATATAGCTGTTCTTCCTATTGTAAATTTATAAACAGAAATTTCATTAATAATTAGAATTGTTAATTGGTCTAGATATTTAATAATCAGTTTAATAATCATTATTATTATGTATATATACATTAGATCTATATTGTTAATATTGTTATAGTCAACATGGAAAAATTTATATAGAAGTTTATTCATTTAGAATAAGAAATATTCGTGAGTTTATAATGTTAATGTTACATTGAAAACTAAAACAAATTATTGTTAATTATAATTTAATTTGTTGAATTAAAATGTTGATTTGTGGTATTTAAAACGTTGACTTGTGATGTTCAAAATATTAGATATTATGTTAAATTATGAAAAATTAATCATTATGTAGAATAAGATTTTGGCTGTTAATTAGAATGAGTATAATATTAAATTTTGAGGATTGTTTTTTATTAATTAAAAGTATTCTTATTTCCTAGAATAAAAAATAATTCTCTTTTTTTAAATATAGCAATTAATATAGCAAATACATACAATATAGCAAATAATATTTTTATTTGATTGAATAAGATGAGTTCTTATTTCATTTTCAGTAATTTATCATAGATATAAGTATATATTATATGGTATGAATATTAAATTTAAATTTTAGCAGCAAATAATAGATTACATATACGTCTTAATGTATAAATTGCATGAAAACATAAATAATAGAATTATTAAAAAATCAGAAATTAATTAATCTTATATTCATTTTTATATATATTATTTTATAATATAATATAATGTGCAAAATAAAATAATACAATATAATACAACATAATTAAACTAGAAGTACAAAAACTGAATTTAAACTTAAATGAAATTGTAAATAAAAGTTATGACTTTCATAATAAATATTAAACTGAAATCTTATATTGTTAATATAAAAAATAATAGGAAATTATACAATTTCGAAAATAAAGTAAACAATATTTGAGATTACTTATAACGTAAACTACCATACATAATGTATGATAACTTCATAGTTTTTCAACCGATTTGCTTGAACTTCGAAATATAAATAATTTAAATATTTATGCTGTAATAAATGTCATTATATACTTCCTTATAGGGTTTTTTGTTGAAATATATTAGGTTTATTGAAGGTCATGTTTTGCACAGTTTTTCAGTGATTTATGGGACCTGAAAATAATATAAAACATAGCGTTCGAAGTACAATAGTACAATGAATACAGATATTTATTGTTTTGATATTCTCATAAGTTGCTCTTCTTTATTTCTCTCTTGTTAAATGCATCTTTGTACTTGAAAATACCAACAACTAAAGTTCATAGCACACAAAATGACTCGAAAGCAATGCAAATTTCTTTGCAATCGTTAACTATGAAATGGTTAAACACTCCAACCCCTCCCGCATGTTAAAGCTGGAAAATTTAAAATTGAGTCATATCGAGTCTATGTTTTGAATAGTTTTTGACTCAACTCTCATCTCTTTGAAACACTTAGTCTATATGAGACATCGGTTTGTATACCTTGTAAAGTTATCTCTATTTTATCTTGTGAATGGCTTGGGGAATCATTTTACCATGTTCACCGATCTCTGTGCATTGGTGTTTAAAAAAGAAACTGAAACGTGAATATTAAAATGGAATGCCAGATTTTTGAAGTCCAATACTGTCCATTGAAATACTTGACATTTCTTATGATCTCGTGTTATAACGAGACCTTTCTGATGTTCATATAATCATAAAAAAGAAATTAAGTTAATTAATATACATATTTCGGAAATTTTTATTCTGAGTCTCTGATTCCTAGAATCTTAAAGAAACTTAATAAACGTATGTAAGATATCTTTTAAACATTTCTCCCCAACGTGAGCGACACAAACTACCAATATTCTTTAACCTCGATGAATGAGCATACAAAATCGAACCAGCGGATTATGCTCTTTAATAAATTGTTTATTTTAAATTAAATTTACCTTACAAAGGCATCACAGTATAATTGAATGTCCGTAAGATTTTATAAAAACTAGTATGTAAAGTGAATGAGAATCAAAAATATTTCTGTTTATCATGGGTTGCAATTATCAATGAGTTACAGGGTAATTCTGGCAAAGATTTTTAAAAAGTTTCAGAAGATTTTTAAAAGTTCAAATGAATGAGTGTTTGAAAAATTCTAGTCTAGGACAAAAATCTTCCAAAAAAGTTATTTGTCGAAGAAAGTTGTTTTATTTAGCTATTCTATTTCTTTTATGATGAAATCGAAAACAGTTTAAACTTTAATGTCTTGTGTACAAAAACAAAAAACTAAACTAAATCTTTACCGGCACCAACTCTTTTATACATTTTGTATGGAATTAAAAAAACAACTACCTTGTATGAAAAATGCATTTTATATTTTCGTTTTAAACATATTCGGTAGTCAGTGCGAGTTATTCATGGTTTTTATATTTATAACGCAAAAATAACAGTTATTTATGCGTTTTAAAATAAAAGCAGAATTTTAAGAGTTATTTCTGCGCGAAAAAATAAAAGGCAGATGATAAAAACTATTTTCAAAAATATAATATAAAGCAAATTTAATTATTACGTTTTTGGGTTTTATTTCAAAATTCTCATATATAAAAAGCATGAATAATATTAAGAATAAAAGTTGTTAGAATGATAACTATATATTTAAATATGTGTTTAGACAACTTTTTGTTGCTGCTTTTTTTCATCACAGTTTTGAAATTACTGTTATTACCGGTGCCTACTAAGAGTTAATGTTACAAATATTTGGATATATAATGTAATATAATATTTTTATTACGCACAACTTATCAAAACTTACCTCACATATACGTAGTTACAACACATTAAAATGATCTAAAATTATATGGAAACTAAATAAAGAAATTTATTTAAATAAATAAATAATGTGTCTCCTTACCTTTGTAACGATTAAAATATTTACAAAAAAATTTGATGTTACAAAACTGCGAACTACCGAACTACCAAAATTCATCCCCGCAGTAACAAATCTACAAATATGGTTTACTTGGCATAGCCCAAAATTGCAGAGAATTACTTTGGTAACGTGTGAAGAAATATATTTGAATAAAGAATGATACACATACATACATTAGCTGAAGTTTTAATTCTATTTATTCGGGCTATTTTATAATTTATTTATTATAATGATCACTTCTTAAAAAAAAACTGGAACTAAATACTGTCAATAGTGACGAACAATGAAAAATGTTAATAAGCTTGCAAAGTCTCACTGAAAAGCTAAGCAATGTACATAACTTCACTCATTCTGAAAAAAGTTCCCATAAATTAGACATTCGCAAGATACAGACACGAACGGAAACACAATTTGTCAAATCTGACTTAATATTTTTCATCTAAATGAACGCACAGGTGAACTTTCAACAGAAACAAGAATCTGACAAAAGCAATCATGTTCATAATAATAAAACTGCAAACTACATAAACTTAAAATAGTCAAAAGTCACAGCATTTAAACTAAACGAAATTCAAATGACTGGCTAAGCTTAAATATTTATGGAACGAACGTTAAAAATAATATAACCTATCACCATTAAAAAAAAAAAAACACCGGCACTAAATCACATTTTCCTAAATAAGATGAAAACGAAACAATAGAAAAAATGTTAAAATAAACAAGCTCTTATGCAAAGTCCACACTGAATCAAAGCTCAAGCAAAGAACAATTTCCAACTTCACATTATTCTGAGACGAGAGTTCGCCATAAAGTTAGACTTTCGCTTGGTACAGTGCAGAACACAGAAAAGAAGCTTTGTCAACGGTCAATGAACTTAAGATATAAACTTGGGATCTAAAAAACATTGGAACGCACAAAGGTGACTTTCCAGACAAAATAAAAATAGAGTCCTCTGCCAAAATGCAATCCTGTATACAAATAACTAAAACTGGAAACTTACATCCGAAATTTGAAAATGAGTCTAAGAGGAGTTTAATATGCTGATTGTAAAGCGTCTAAAAAGCCTTAAAATGCTCTCCAAAAAAATGCACAATGGTTAAAGCTGTACAGATGATATTATGGAACGCCAACGGGCTTCTAAAAAATAAAGATGAGCATGAAACCTTGCTCCATATCCAAAATATTGACATTTGCATCATAGCCGTAACCTATTTTAGTAGATCGTCTTACATAAAATTTAAAAGTGATTCATCTTATCACTCAGCTCATCAGAGCTCATAAATATACATTGGAAACATCATTTTTGTACAAATATTACAACGAACTTAAAAAATAACATCACAACACAGTTTCATATATTTTACACACATCATGACTGCTATCATCCCAAACACCTAATATAAAACTTATTGGTAACAAATGTGGAAGATACCTGAAATAAATTTCATTTAATTAATAGTAATCATATTTATTATAAACTACTTACCAAAACCCACCCCCGCATAATCTAATTACAGCATGAACCATCAACCATCATGAACCAAGTGATCTGCGATTACATTGAAATAAAATTTAAAAAATAAAATTTAATTAAATGAATAATACACTTACCTTATTTATTTATTAATTTTATTTATATTTTTTTCTGAACACCTCTTGATATTTATTTAATTATGACAAAATAATTGAAAATCACTATCAACCGAATGCACGGCAAATCACAGAAATGATGCGCTACACGAAAGCTCAGTCGATTAGGTATTTAAGACGGACTTGAAAGATAACTTTTAAGGCACATACACCTCAGAATAGCAAGGAATAATTACATTGATTTATCAAGATACAACAAGTGGTCCCTCGTCGATTGTGTCGAAAGTGACTCCTTGCAATATTAAAAGGATACTTTCTATAGCAGAACTGTTTAACTTAGGAATAATTACATTGAGGTACGACAGGTAATTTAACATAGACCGTGTTTGAAGTAATTTCTGATAATATATGCACGAATACTTTCTATAGTAGAAGTATTCAACGAAGAAAAATTATGTTGAATTACCTTGATACGACAGGTGATAAATCAATGACGTCGACTGTGTCTGAAGTAACTCGTTGTGACATATAAAATACACTTTATGACCAAAAGATATTAGAAATTAGCACCAAATTTTTCTAGATAAACCATAAACACAAGAGCCTGAAGGAAGACCTTCCGAAGATATACAAACGAGCTAATACTGAGGATTCCTGGAAAAGACATACCTACTCTTTTACATATATTGTAAATATTTTCGTTACGTTCTTATATATATTCTTTTAAATTAAAAAATTTGAAATAAGTTCTAATCAATAATAAAGTAAAAATAAAAGAAATTTAAAAGCAATCACAACTATGAATATTTTGGTCACAATTCATAAATTTATTGCGACGACTTTGGTGAGGCTGAGGATACCCCAATAAATAGCAACAACCACGAGGAAAGTGCCGTTACAACTTCACGTCTACCACAAAGCTGAGGTCCATAAGCTCTTCGATACTTTCAATGAAAGTAGTGACACTTCCTTTCTGCAATCTTCGCTGACTGACATTAGGACGAGTACACCTACGGGTTCCTTACTCCTTGCAAGCTCCCCGACACTGACCGATTCAAAATGGAAGAATGGTTGGCCATAGACTGCCCTATTGACAAGAGTAGTAAACCAAAAGCCGATTCCGGCAGCTATTGCCCCATATCCCTTCTCAACTCTGTCTATGAGACATTCATAGCCAGTAAGCTGAAGTCCTCTTTGACAGCTTGGTGTTATATCTACCGTCCTACCCAAAAAAATACACATGTTGTGTTTTTATTAAAACTCTTTACTTCATTGAAGTTGGTTATGAAATGCGTCGCTGCTGCTGCTGCTGCTCCTGCCACTGTTATTGCCGTTGGCGACAGAAAATAAAATATAAACAGTCCGCATAATAACCCCATAAAATTTCCTTTTTCACATTAAAATGAAACCGATATAAAAGTAATTTGTTAAAGTCAAAATCTTTCACAATATTAATGACGTTATACATATATATGTTAATTACCTTGTCTGGCTTTAATAAGTTTTTATTTACATTTATACAATTAACTTAATAAATAACGATAGTCGTTATAATATACTCGAAGAGGATACCTCCGTTTTATTTTGAAGTTGTGATCAAAGTTGTGTTTTACATATAAGTATCCAATATATACATCTCAGCCATAGTTCTTCAAAGCTTAAGGCAAGATCACACCAGTGGCTTTGATGCATCAAATATCAAGCTTAAGCTCGATAATACCCCTGTTCGGCTTGTGACAAAGCTAAAATACCTTGGTGTTCCCTCCCGGAACAATTTCATCCACCACGTTGACTATGGCATCTACAACGATCTGTTTAGGCATACGCAACCAAAAAATGTCCTTCGCAGATATAATCATTTCATTCGCCCCTTGTTCGAATACTTTATTGAATAATTGACTTATCTATATATACATATTTTTTCTTGTAATACATGCTTATGGTTGCTTACTAAAATTAGCATCTAGAAGAAATAAGCATACGTGCAATAACTTACTGTCCTAGTGCACCTATGCCCTGATTTAAGACAATAATTAACAGCAAGCAAGTATTCAACTTAAAATGACACATAAAATAATCAGCAAACCACAATTTATAATGAATTATTTAAAATGTGTTCTAGACCTAATTCTCAAAACAAACAGTAATCAGCAGAAATATATCTTATAATCACATTACATGTATTTTAGCATTGATCAGCAAAAGACAAAAAATAAATTACTTGTGTTTATGCGTAATACTTAACACCTTGTTTTAATACAGATATAGATATATTTGAAACATAGATATATAATATACATGTTTATAAAAATTTTTTATATGAATTATATATTTAATTTCGTCTGTGATGAGTTAGGTGAAATTCTCTTATTTCAGATGGAAATCTGCTTAAATTAAATTAAAGTAATCTGATTAAATTCATTATTCACCCTGCTCTTGTACTTCAGAACACTGCAATGAATTTTCAAAAATGAAAGAGGCATTAACTTTTTCAGAATACCCAACTTTATCTGGAAATAAATAGTAAAATATATTTGCTACGTTTAATTGCCCAGAATATTTTCCTTAAAAAAATTTAAACTATTTTTCTGGCAATACACTGCCCAAAATTTTTCTTTGATCTTTTCTAAATAAGAAACTTTTGTTAATTTTAAACTGTATATAATATTCTTTACTAGCCGTACTAACCAAAGCCATTCCGATTTCTAAGAATTATTGTGAAAAGTATTGTTATTTGTGTTTCTTTATATCAAATAACTGTTTTGTGCTTTGACGACATTTTTGGTTTTCAAATATTGCTTTGTTCTTATAGTTCACTCTTTCACACATATTGCATATGAGTACTATTTTTCAAATTTTCCACCTTTTCCACTTTAGAAGAATTATTTTAAAAAACTTCAAAATTTCAAAATTCTTCTCTTGGAATTACTAAGGGTACTTTATCTAAACTGATAAATGCCTTATATACCTTATAAGAGTATAAATGTATCTACCTTATAAGCTAAGTGTCAAATTTTGTATAAAAAATCATTTGCACAAACTTTATAAATTTACACGAAAGTTTTACCGAATAATTTTATCGCATAAGTTTATCTGTTGTCAATACAGAGTTGCATTCCGACTCAAGGAAATCATTTACAAAAATATCTTTGTAAATACTTTTTAGTTTAGACTTTTCACTCAATTTCGTCATTTTAATTTATAATTTATTGATACCGACTTATTTGATAGATAAAGTTTACACAAATATTTAACTACATTGGCCAAACGTTTGGTTGCATGATAGCACTGCAGAGCATTGGATTTTGTGCTGTCATAATTAGTGCTGATAAAAATAGTGCTATTATACAGCTGATTGTTATATTAACAGAAATATTTCACTAAATGCGTTCACAGAACCATATACGTAGTTGCTTAAAATTATTGTTTAGAGTATTTCTCATGAGGGAATAATTCTTTGATAATTTGGACTTGTGTTTCTATGCTTCTCACTAGGAGAGAAAGACAGCAGTATGTACTGACATCTCCACTAAATTCCCAATAATTGAACTACAAAAAAGATTGTAGTTAAAATGCAATTATCCTATAATTAACTTAATTTGTTTTATATGTCGTGAGTTAAATTATTATTATTATTTTTAGATTTCTCCAAGAATCTAAAAATATGTATTTGAAAAGATATCATTTTTAGCTGTGTGCGATCTAAGTTGATCATACATCTCCCTAAAAGTAGGCAATGTTATTTGAAACTTGGCAGATGCTAATTAAAGCCAAAAGAGCAGTCCGTCAGTTCGACGATAAGAAACGCTGGTTTTTGGTATTTGATTAATAATTGGTGCCATGATGTAAATGACTTTAAAAATATTGAATACGGAAGAATTGCAAAAATATGTAAGCCATTCTTTAACAAATCAAATAAACCTAATGAGATTGGGTATATAAGATGAGTTAAGATTTTAAAGAATAAGTAGTGTTTAAAGCCGTAAATTATATAAATAAATATTTTTTCAAGATGTGGATTTGGCAGAAGTTACCTATGGTAATCTTTAGAGTAGTGTACGATATGTTCTGTATGAAGTTTTAATAGAAAAAGTTATGTTTTCAGTATCCTAAAGGGACGATTGTAATTTAATTTATAATATTATCAAGTGTTCTGAACAATAAAATTGAAATTAATTGAAATTGATGAATTAAAATTTGTAATGTACATAACTACGAAGTAGAGTGTGCAGTAAGCGTTAAATTTATTACTTAGTGAAATAAAAATTGTGATGTATAAAATCATGAAATATCCTGAACAGTAAAAGTCAACTTATTACTTAGAGAAGAAAATTTTATTGAACATTAACTTAAGTGATGTGGAAATGTGAAAAAGCCAAACTATAAGATTACGTAAGGGAAGTGTAATAAAGAAAGTGTTAAACTCTATGTGACATTTTTTTTGACGTAATGAATAGTCATCTCTCCTGTAGGAGAAGTACCCACAACCAATTGCTATAACAGCTTTTGGATGTACAGCACATGTATATATATCAATATTTTTCATGAAAAATTTTCAGTAATTCTTGGGACTCGTAGATTAAACTTTGACCACACAAAACCACCAATTTTCTTGCAAACTTCACCCTTTTATATCACCGTTTTTGACCCGTAATCATTCCTATTAGCAACAATCTCTGCGCGCACTTCTCAAAACCGTTTCGAAGTTTCCAGTTTTTACTGTTTTTCTTCTTTTTGCATATTCCGAGTTTCACTATCACTATTCCTTCATGATTTTATTTTATTTAAAACTTATTTTTATTATTTTTTCGCATGACTTTGGCAGCATTGTTTTTCCCAACTCCTAACTTGCCTAAAGCTTTCGCAGTATTTTTCGATCTAAACCAAAGCGTACAAAAAATATAAATATAATAAAAACAAAGAATTTTCATTATATGCATAAAAAAAATTATATACATATGTAAATAAAAAAAAAGGGATGGCGCTATTGATAATGTAATTATAAGGACAAAAGCAGGAAAAAATAAAAAAAAAGACAGGCTCTATATAGGGTGCCATCTGGACAACGTGGAATGTCCCTGGTAATATCTTGAATTTTTGTTTTGTTCTTTTCACTTCAATATGTAATTTTTCACACAGGTCACTTAGTTAAATTATGAAGAATAAAACAATATCTTCATAAAAAAAATTTATTGGCAATGTTTAAATAAAAACAAGACAATAATACATAATTTACGTCACAAAAGCTGAACTTTACATAATGAGAACTTTAGTTAAAGTTAGTAGTGTTTACATATGCAAATTACAATAATTACAACAATTAAAAGTTATATAAATCTATGGCAATTCTATTCAACTTCATTCTTCAAATAAAAAATAAACATTCTTTGAAGAAAAATATTTAATTTTGTAGTTCCGTTACAAATGTATGAGAAATCAAAGTTGATTTTTGAATCTGTGTACATGAGAATCTGCTTAATTTTTTAGTCAGTATCTTTTTTATTTATATTGACAATAAGATTCCAGTAAGATTTCAAGACATGTCCATGGAAGAAGTCGAAGGTGATACAGCAAAATTTCTCAGTTTACCACATAAGAAAAATAAACGCGTAGAAGTTTTACTTTTTTGCAACGCCGCAGTTCCCTCTCGACAAGGAAAAGTTCGGTAGAAACACTATACCACGAATCCTTACATCCTATGCAGTCCTTAAAGTGCTGCAAACACTTTAAAATACGCTAAGCTTTGAATGGAGGTTGATTACAAGCCATTATTTTCTTGGTGTTTTTGTTGTGTAAAATTTTTTTTATATGAAATAAAAATTGAAATAAAAATTAAAATAAAAATTAAAATAAAAATTATTAATAAATTAATTAATTAATTAAAATTTATTAAATTGGAATAATTCTTATAACGCAAATGTAAAAGTATTAATATGCTGTCCATAAAAATTTTAAAATACATATTTATATATAAAATGTATATTTCTTATATATTTTTAAGTTTTAACATTTATTTAACATCGCTTTATTGGTTTTTATATATTCAAGCTACAATTTTAAAACTTTTTAATTTTAATTCTAATAATAACAATAATTTTAATTTAATTTACTGTGCTTAATGCAGCAATAGCTATTATCATTTCTCTTACATGACATGAGTTAAATTCAGTAAATAATTATTTATTTATAAATAACAATGATAATTAAATATATATCTTAGGGCTTTCCACCACATTTGTATTAAAATTCAGTTGTTTACTTGCAGCTGTTTTTGATTTCATCACGAAAGAAAAACAGCTATTTTTCACAAATAACTGTTTTGGAAGATTTTTGTCCCAGACTTGCAAGAATTTTTCAAACAGTCTTTCATTGATCTTTGAAAAATCCTCCGAAACTTTTTAAAGATTTTTGCCAGAATTACTCTGTAACTCATTGATAATTGCAACTCAGGATGTACAGAAATATTTTTGATTCTCATTCACTTTACATACTAAATTTCATAAAACCTCAGAGACATACAATTGTACTGTGATGCCTTTGTAAGGTAAATTTAATTTAATGTAAACAATTTATTTAAAAGAACAATCCGCTGGTTCGATTTTGTATGCTCATTCATGGAGATTAAAGAATATTGGTAGTTTGTGTCGCTCGCGTTGGGGAGAAATGTTTAAAAACATATTCTACATACGTTTATTAAGTTTCTTTAAGATTCTGGGTTTCAGAGACCCAGAAATAAACACATACCTTCATCATTTTGTTGGAGAAAAATAAAAATACTGCGAATGTTTTATTAATTTTTCATTAATTTATCTTGTAGAATTCTATCAATATGAACATTATTAATATTAGTTATTGCCCAACGAAAAATATATTATTTTTAGAGAGCCCTGGTCTAAATAATTATTATTACTAGAAGAGTTGCGATTTTCGTAGCAGTTATGTACTATATATTTCTATATTTATTACATATATATACACATGAAAAACATGATTCCATTCATTTGAATAATTTCCAAAATATGTATATTAATTAACTTAATTTCTTTTTTATGATTATATGAACATCAGAAAGGTCTCGTTATAACACGAGATCATAAGAAATGTCAAGTATTTCAATGGACAGTATTGGACTTCAAAAATCTGGCATTCCATTTTAATATTCACGTTTCAGTTTCTTTTTTAAACACCAATGCACAGAGATCGGTGAACATGGTAAAATGATTCCCCAAGCCATTCACAAGATAAAATAGAGATAACTTTACAAGGTATACAAACCGATGTCTCATATAGACTAAGTGTTTCAAAGAGATGAGAGTTGAGTCAAAAACTATTCAAAACATAGACTCGATATGACTCAATTTTAAATTTTCCAGCTTTAACATGCGGGAGGGGTTGGAGTGTTTAACCATTTCATAGTTAACGATTGCAAAGAAATTTGCATTGCTTTCGAGTCATTTTGTGTGCTATGAACTTTAGTTGTTGGTATTTTCAAGTACAAAGATGCATTTAACAAGAGAGAAATAAAGAAGAGCAACTTATGAGAATATCAAAACAATAAATATCTGTATTCATTGTACTATTGTACTTCGAACGCTATGTTTTATATTATTTTCAGGTCCCATAAATCACTGAAAAACTGTGCAAAACATGACCTTCAATAAACCTAATATATTTCAACAAAAAACCCTATAAGGAAGTATATAATGACATTTATTACAGCATAAATATTTAAATTATTTATATTTCGAAGTTCAAGCAAATCGGTTGAAAAACTACGAAGTTATCATACATTATGTATGGTAGTTTACGTTATAGGTAATCTCAAATATTGTTTACTTTATTTTCGAAATTGTATAATTTCCTATTATTTTTTATATTAACAATATAAGATTTCAGTTTAATATTTATTATGAAAGTCATAACTTTTATTTACAATTTCATTTAAGTTTAAATTCAGTTTTTGTACTTCTAGTTTAATTATGTTGTATTATATTGTATTATTTTATTTTGCACATTATATTATATTATAAAATAATATATATAAAAGTAAATATAAAATTAATTAATTTCTGATTTTTTAATAATTCTATTATTTATGTTTTTATGCAATTTATACATTAAGACATATATGAAATCCGTTATTTGCTGTTAAAATTTAAGTTTAATATTCATACCCCACAATATATAGTCATATCTTTGATAAATTACTGAAAATGAAATAAGAATTCATCTTATTCAATCAAATAAAAATATTATTTCCTATATTCTATGTATTTGCTATATTAATTGCTATATTTGAAAAACGAGAATTATTTTTTATTCTAGAAAATAAGAATATTTTTAATTAATAAAAAACAATCCTAAAAAATGATATTATACTCATTCTAATTAACAGCCAAAATCTTATTCTACATAATGATTAATTTTTCATAATTTAACATAATATCTAATATTTTGAACACCACAAGTCAACGTTTTAAACACCATAAATCAACATTTTAATTCAACAAATTAAATTATAATTAACAATAATTTGTTTTAGTTTTCAATGTAACATTAACATTATAAACTCACGAATATTTCTCCTTCTAAATGAATAAACTTCTATATAAATTTTTCCATGTTGACTATAACAATATTAACAATATAGATCTAATGTATATATACATAATAATAATAATGATAAACTGATTATTAAATATCTAGACCAATTAACAATTCTAATTATTAATGAAATTTCTGTTTATAAATTTACAATAGGAAGAACAGCTATATTTCTAGAACTTAATAAATATCATTATAAGGTTAATGGTGATATAAACTTTAATAATACCTTATAGATTAATAAACTTCGACTTCCTAACCGTATATATCTAATATTAGCTAAACAAAATAAATGTAAGGAATATAATCCATATTCGATTATTAGTCTATATCTATCACAAACTTCTTAATTTCATAAATTTGTAATATTTGTTAAAACAATTCCTATATGAACAACAAAAGAATCAAAAATTAATGATTTTAAATCAACTTGGAATTAAATAATTTAATCGAACTAAAATTCATCCAATAAAAGGAATTCTAATAAATATATAATTAAATTTTGAACAAACAAATTAAATAAAAGAACATTAAATAACTAAAATCATTGAAAAATACAATTATTTGTAATTATATAAGTATATAAATATATAATTACTTAAAAAATAAAAATCTGATAACATGGGAATAGATAATAATAATTAAATTCCAATGTGTAAATGTTTAAGTTGATATCCTCATCATAAGATTAACGCCGGAGTTGGAATTAATCTACCTTTAAAATGTAAATATAAAGCAAGATTGTTATAATTTTTATATGTATTAATTTTTTCCCTACCATTGACATAAGTGTAAATAATTAAAATCCCAACAAAATTATTCCATAACAAATTATATCACATTCTAAGAGCAAGAAATATATATGAAATAGTTTCAATAAATATTAAATAAAATTAATAAAACTCAAAAATTAATATCTTTTGAAATATTTAAAATGTATTATTAAAATAAATAATATGTTTAAAATATATTACAAAAATAAAACAAAAAGTGACCAAAACGCTAACAAAACAGAATATATTAAAACATCATAAAATTCTAAAGGACTGAATACTGAATATTATTATGATTTATATTATATTACGAATTATTGAAACTAAGGGAGGAATACATAATAGTCGTTTGCAAACTTTAAAAGTTGAATATACTATTATAGAATAATTTTTATAAAAAAATCTATTTATAGACTATATATAAAAATATAAATTATTTAAACAATTAATTCTAAACTTAATAATATATCATAATTAAAGTTTTTGATTAAAATAGAAAGTACTCCAACTAATACTATTGTATAACAAACAAATGAATTATAAATTAATTAATTATCATTATTTAAGTTATAATAGTTTAACAAAGACCTTTCCAAATATGCAAATAGAAAGCATTCTTGTCTATTTCTACTAAATTAAGTCAAAATTGGAATCAATACCGCATTTGAAATCATACGTTTATTACAATCAACGTGCGTTTATATTCTCTTTTGTTCATATTTTCGCACTAATGCCGCTCTGAGAATTTGAGTGAAAAATTGAGCCTATAGTGTCTATCAGTAGACCCGAAGTACGATCAGCGAATTTGTTCCTGATGCACTTTCTATGTATTAAATACTCATTGGTTGACCTATTGGCTCGTGAGACGCCATGAGCAGCTTTTGAATATGAGCTATAACATATATTGGCTTTATATATATATATTGGCTTTAGCACACTTTTGTATAAAAAAAGCTTGATATTGAGACCCAATGGATTTTCTTTTGTTAAAATTGTTTTCCATGTAAGACGTCCGTCTAAATGCCTAGGTATTTTGCACTGTTTAATTGCAGAATTATTATAATATTAAGTTTAATTTCGGGACAAGTGTCTCTTCTTATTGTGAATATAGCATGGGTTGAATTCGTTTCAACCTTGGCTTACATGCGCCAAGGTTTCAACTACTTTTAATTACAATGAAGACCAGAAGTTTAGAATGGGCTGCAGTGGAAACATTTGCACTTGCCGGGGTTGCTACATTGTCGGCAAATGTCCTGTTTGGAAAGATGTTAATCGTGTCCCTTTTAAACGTTTGTGGCATTTGTTCAGTAAGAGCTTGTAATGTAATTGGTAACGGTGATCTTCTAACTTTAAAAGGTAAGTATTTTCTAGTTTAAAGATAAGTGAACTGGTCGAGGGATATAGGTTTATAATTGGTAAATAAGTGTTTTTTGAAGCATCATTTGGAGTAAACACATTTTTCAAGTGTTTTCCAAATATGCCTCCTTTCTCAGAGTCACTTCGTGTTCAGTCACCATTTTCGAGTCTGAGAGGAAATTCATGCTGGCTAGGCTGTTTGAGGTAGTTTGTTGCTTTCCAAAGGGAATAGTGAGTTTTTTTCTTAGGTGCCAAATTGTATTGAAAATTGTCTAAAAATTTTTGATGTCTTTCTATTAGTGAATATTTGAGTTCGTTAGTACATTTAGCAAGTAAAACTTTATGTTTTGGGGATCTATACCGTTGCCACAGTCTTCTAGTTTTCCTCCTCCATTGTCATAATGCCTCTATTGTTTTTGTCACACCAATTTAAGTCTAATGCTGTTGGGCTAGATGAAATTCCTCTTAAATTCATAAAGCTCATTTTACCATTTATAATATCTCCATTAACTCATATTATAAACTATTGTATTACTACCTCTACATTTCCAGTGGCATGGAAACAAGCTAAAGTTATTCCAACTGAGAAAAAAGTTAATGCTTCATTAGTTTCTGACTATCGACCTATCAGTATTCTTTCTTCTCTCTCCAAAGTGTGTGAGGCTATAATGTCTGAACAGATTCGTAATCATCTAAACGTTTTTCATCTGCTATCTCCTTATCAATCTGGTTTCAGAAAAGGTCATAGTTGTGCGTCTGCCTTGCTGAAAGTCCTTGAAGATATTAGATTAAGTTATGATAGGGATTTGGTTACTTACTTATGCCTTCTAGATTTTTCAAAAGCATTTGATCGAGTTGATCACGCTTTGCTCTGTAAAAAGCTCATAAATAAGTTCCACTTCTCCAGTTTAGCTTCTAAATTTATTTTTAGTTATTTAACTGAGAGATCTCAGTCAGTAGTTACTGATAATAAATTTTCAAATTTTAAACTTCTGTTTTCTGGGGTTCCTCAAGGATCGATTCTTGGGCCATTGCTATTTTCGATCTATATTAATGACGTTTTCTCAGTATGTCAATTTTCGAGGCTACATGGATATGCCGATGATATACAAATGTATTATTCGTGTCGGAGTGATAATTTAAATGACATTGTCACAAAGATCAATATAGATTTAACATGCATACATCGCTGGGCGGTTGAAAACAATATGCTGCTAAATGCAGATAAAACCATCATATTGCCGCTTAGTAGGTCTGAATTAAACTTAGACGAATTACCATCGGTAGCCATTGGAAACTCAATTATTAAATATAGTGCATCAGTTAAATGTCTAGGATTTAATTTGAATTCAAAGCTACATGCCTCTGATCATATCAATCATGTCGTTAGGAAATCATATATTTGCCTCAGATATTTGAATTTATCTGCTAAGTATACCCCTGTCCATGTCCGTGGCTTATTGGTCAGACAACTAATATTGCCTATAATTACTTATGCCGCGTTGGTGTACTGTAAACTGGACTACGAGTCCCTTGCTAAACTGAGAACAGTAGTAAACTGTTGTACTAGATACGTCTACGGCCTTAAACGTTTTGATCATCTAACAGTTTATAGAAACGCTATACTGGGTTGTGACATTGAGCAGTATTTAAATATTCGAATCTGCCTATTTCTGTTCCAATTAAAAACTTCTAAATATCCTGAGTACCTTTATAATTGCTTGCAGCCTATGCGTTCCACAAGATCTCTTCTTTTCATAATTCCAAGATTTAATTTTGTTGCTACCACTAGGTTTTTCTTTATTCATTCAATTCGATTATGGAACGCTTTGCCAAGTTCAACCCGAAATGCATGTGATTTAAGAGTTTTTAAAAAGTTATTGTTAACTGAACTTATTTGATATATTATTTTTATTTTAAATTAAATGTTAATATTAGTTTAATTTTTATACTTCCTTTATATCATATAATAATATCCAATTTGAAATTATAGCAAAATTGTATTTTTTAACTCAATTTTATTATTTTCTACTATTTGTAATTTTCAAAATAAATTGTACTTGAATAAATATCTTGTTAGCTTTTAAGTTAGTTTTTAAGATAGTGCAATAAAAAGCATGTACTTAATGCACTTAATATTATAAATAAATAAATAAAAAAAAAAAATAAAATTTTTTTGCGTGCTTTTTTGATTCTTATCAAAGCTACTTAAGCATCCATTGAGATTACTTTAGAAAATAAGTTCACACAAGAAACAATTCATTATTCACTTTTAATGAGGCATGTTGTGGTATATGGTAAGAAATATATTTACGAAATTTTAACCAGTTCATATATTTCGTTAGACTTTACGTTTGGATAGTTCTGTTGACATTGTATTGTTATTATTGTGAATGAGTGATCTAATGATAGTTCAACTGATGGAAATGCTGTGATTGTTGATGATTTTTGTTTAGACCAAAGTCAATAAGATCTGTTACTTTTTGTCGATTAGAAGTTCAGTATGTTAGCTATCCAGTTGAAATAATTTTGAGATCTCCACTTTTCACAACTGCTAGAAGTTTCCGTCGTATTGGTGTTATTAGTTTCGAAACCCAGAATGAGTACTTGGCATTAAAATCGTCTGCAACCAGAAATTTAAAATCGAGTGTTTTAAAAAAGTTTTAGAAGTCTTGGACATCCATATTGTGGTTAGATAAACAAAATATTGCAGCGATTACGAAATCGTCTCCATATTCATCAAATCGGATAACTGTTGATTGTAGATAATCTTTGCTGAAGTCTTCTAAAACAAAGTGTTTGTCTTTTTTTTTTGTATTATAATAGCAGTATCTCCGCGTGCCATACCTTTTGGTTGCTTAATTTCATAAAAGCAATAATTTGTAATTTTGAAAGAGTTTTTTTGAGATGTGTTTTGGATACAAACATAATATCTATTGCATTACTAAATAAAAAATATTCAATTTCCAGTTTATGGTTGCTAATATCGTTTGCATTCCGGTGACATATTCTAATGGAGTTGCTAATCTTTTAATTATTAAGAATAATGTCTTAAATAATTTAGAATGAAGGCGTAAAAGACTTACTGCACAATATAACTTAAAGTCTCGAGCTCGTTTTCGTGGTTTTAGTATCATTTATATTTTGGCAACTTTCCATAGAGTTGGGAAGAAGCTTTTTGCAAAGAATGCGTTTGAAAGATAAGTTATGAATATTAATGCAACATATGCAAAGAAATTAGTATAAAAATAATATGGACTCTAAATTCCATATCAATTTTACACGCAATTCGATGCATAATATTACTAACCCCACATATGAGTGACGTATATCCGTTCTTTTAAGCCAATTTCAACATAGCCACTTACCAAAAAAAAATATACTGCAATTGAACCACTCCAAACGAAAATCTAACTAAGCAACATTTTTCGTCATTTACCCCTCCTTTCACTGTCTTCTCTTCCGTATTGCTTTGGTTGTTGGTTTTAGTTTCTAATGGAACAAGTACTTCAAAGTTGCCTTTATTTAAGACCAGTGAAATTGGTTTTCTTTTAAAATTAAATTTCTGTTTCCTCCATAAAAAAACCATGCAAAAATGTTTATTTATCACCTGAAGTAACAAACGGAAAGCATTTCTTTTGGTGCAATGCTCCTCGACTTCCGTTTGAAGTGGTTCGGTAAAAAAGTTTTGAATGCTTTAAGACTATGCGAATGTGCCTCAAAGTCAAAACTGTTACACTTGGCCAAGTTAATTTATTGCGACATAATTTTACATTTAGGAATTTTTATGGTTTCGTGTATGCATAAATTTTGTTAAGCGAAAAATTTTATTTAGCAAATTAACTATAATACCTCAATTCTTGAGTGAAAGAATGAACAACTTAAACTTATGAATAGACTGCCAAATGGGTACCATAAATGTACTCAGTAATATTTATTAATAATTAAAAATATTCACACAATCAACAATTTTGTTGAGCTCATGAAGAATTAAATTGTATTAATAAAAATATAAATTGATCTTATACATTGCATTACCTTATTGTTATTACCTTATGGCTATGAATTTTTCATTGATCCATTTAAAAAATTCTATCCATATCCAATTATATCCCATGTCATCCACTAAGATAATTATTTATTATATGTATTTATTATTATTATATATGTATGTATATTTACTTTCATTTTAAAATTTCTAGTTTACCGTATATTTAGTCAATCTTAAATTAATATATAAATAAATATAATCATAATAAGGACTATGACACAATGTCATCCGACGACTTATAGTATAATGCATAATAGTATAATAGTGAATATTATATTAGTATAATAATATAGTATATTGTAGTAGTAGTAGTAGTATAAATAGTTGTATAATGGTGAGTATAAAGGTAAACTAATATACACACATTATAAATAATAGATGAGCTAATAGAAATATATATTATTTATTATTATTACTTATTACCATATATTCTGTTATTAAATAATATCGGTATGTCTTCAGTCTCATCTAAATAACACGTACTCATCTAAAAGGTTTGAATATACACCAATTCAATTAGCCAATGAATATCTGAATTCCATACTTTCCTGTTATTCCGTCGATGTTTCCTTCAGCATAATTTTTGCACCGCAGCCTGTTGGAACACTTACACCTGCAGGTACGTTCGATGGTGTGCGATTCATTTTTGGCATGATAAAGATACCTTTGATAATTTGTGTACTAAATTAAAATGATTATTGATTAATGTTATTATTAGTTTTATTGTTTCAATTTAATTTATAGTCTACTTTTAGTTATTTTACAACGAGATCATGTATAGTGATGAAACTAACCGTTTCTGAGACACTGTTCTTTATAAAATTCGTTCAATTTTCAAAAGTTTAATGTCTTCCCTTCAATATCACCCATTCTACTTAATTCGTGCCCTTGCTTACTGGCTTAGATGAACCTAGTTCACTAGTTATTAAGTCTATCTACTCTCATCTCTCTCCCGTGATTACTGGAATGCAGTTTCCACATTGCTGTGAAAATATTCTTCATTCATTCATAAGAAGTGGTTTTAGTGGGTGCCAGTCTCACACTGTCGCTTTCGATGCTTTCCGCCAACAAGGGACTCGGGCTTTAACTCTCGAAGGCATCGCATCCACACCAGATGGCTTGAACATCAACTTTCGAAGTCAGTACACATAGACCAGCGGATTCACTATCAAAGATAAGTATTAAAACATTCAAACGCTTCCTTTATTTATATATATATATATATAGACATATATAAATTAAGTATGGTAGTTGTTGTATTATACATCCATGGCATTGAACGTTTATATTTAATATTGTACATAGCACAACAAAAAGCATATGTCAAAGAAAGCATTTGACATATTATAAAAATGATGCCAACTTGTTTCAACCAGACTTCATGCTGTTTCTTTAAAACTCTGAAAAAAAATACTGAAAATATTGTTGAAAATATTATTACAAATAAATAAATTACAATTCTTGTTTGATTGATTTCATTGATTTTTAAATCAAAAAAATAAATTTCATTGGCGGAATGGAAAAACACATTGCATACATGAAAATAATTAAGGAAATATCTATGAAAAATTTTTCATTCTAACGAATTTCGATGAGGAAAATACATTTGCTCAATGAAAAAACACTTGGAAAAAATCTTTAAAATTTTTTTATTGAATTATATGTTAATTACACTATATATTTTTATTATAAGCACTAAATAAAATTTTGAAACAGGCTATATACGAGTTTGGCTAATTTTATGCTAAACTGAGGAAAATGCTAATTTGTGTCTATACGGAATTAAATGGTGGCTTTTAGCAGATTTTCAGCCGATCTGAACTGAATAAATTGCTATTGGCATTTTTGTTATTCCATGAATTGTTTAATAATTCCAAAAGCGAATTTGCATTATTTAGAAGAGAAAACAGCAATTGATAAAAAATTCATATAAAAACATTTATTTCATTTAAGAAAAAAGGAATATTAATTGTGTTCAGTGTAAAACTTTTAACAGGAAATCAGTCGATCCTATGTACACATGTATTTTTATTTTTATAGTACTTTGCCATCAAGATTATAAATTTTGGTTCTGGTTCTCTATAGATATTATCAGCTTAACACAAATAACACAAATAATATAAGCCCATGTTTTATACAAAAATATTACATTGGGTTATTTCAAAACATTAAAAATTAAAATTGATTTGATGATTTGATAATATTATTTTATTATTTAATATATTTTTGATACTTCACCCATTTGAGAACATTTCAAAATGAGTAATAAGTATATTTGGTACAATGTCATAGAAACAGTAATCTGGCGTTACTTTCAACATTGTCGAGATATATGAAAAGACACTTTCCAGAAGAATGTGGTTAATGTTAAAAAATTTCACCACTATACCTGAACATCAATTTGAACTAAGAAGAAGTCATGCAACTTCCGAGAAAAACAATAACATAGTAAGTGAAAATATAGTTGCGTTCAAAATTAAACGATATTAGGTGTAATCGGCTGGTCCGAAATTTGGTAAAAAAACAACGTGTCGCTTATTTAAAGTCGCTAATTTGTACGCAAAACAACAACACTATTTTCTCTATCTAAATGATTAGTTATGAACTGACAAAATATCTTAGCGACTTTAGCAAAAATATTACTAGAGCTATAAACGATCTATTGTGAGCCTTCGTTGAAAATTTCAACAAATATTCCCATCAAGTGTCCAAAGTTTGGAAACAAAGACTTAAACAAAATTAAAAAGTTTCACAAATTTAAAAATTGTAGGAATAAAATATTTTAAAAAGACACACTATAAGTATTTAAAAACTACAAAAATTTTTTAGAAATACATGAAGAAAGTGTGATCGAAAAGTACTTTAAAGTTTTTAACTTGGAAGTTGCTAGTTTGCCTGGATTATGTGCACATATGTAATAGTATGTTTCCACTGTTTGCTTAGTAATAGTATGTTCACACTGTCTCATTTAGGCACTTGCTCATTTATATTAATGAGGAAACGTTCATTATATAATGACCTCAGTGCCTTTGTTTACGGCTTAGCTGTTGTTTGTTTACATTTTACATAAGAAATATATGACAATTATTTCAACTTCTAGTAATTTCTCTTGTGGGAAATTTATTTTTAACGGTTGCATTCGCAAATTTCCCTCTTAAAGTAGCTGATTTATTGATAATGAGCTCATTTATATGAAAGATTTTTGTATGGTAAATTAGACCTATATAAGAGAGTGTGAATATGCTATAAGTATTTAATAATATCTTTCTTGAGTACGTTTACACGTTGACGTGGTATTTCGCGATTGCTGGATCACGATAAGTAATTAAATAGTCGACTCAAGTTTTATGTAATTGTTTTTATTGCTCTGAATTTTATGAAACACAAATACACAACTTTCTCTAATAATAATAGATAATAAGACTTATTTCCAAACTAACATTTTTAGAAACTATTTCTAAGATTACTTAAATTCTATATTCATAAGAATGCCCTGCTTCTAAGCTTGTTCGCCCCGAACGAATGTCACCTTATCAACACGCTAAACGTTCTCAGAGAAACCACTTTGATGTTTCTGGCAACTGTATGCTTTCGGCGGCTACATCAGGACAAACCAACCACATCTTTCTATGGAGTTCTTTGAAACCGCGTTCCATGAGAGCTCAATATTGGCAGGTGTAACACATAAACCAACTGACATAACAATAAATTGACAAATTGACAAATACCATTTTCACTTTATGTTCTTCCTCAAGCTCCACTTGCAAGTAACCGTTCCCAAACTCAAGGGTTAGAAATCATTGCGCAACAGTTGACGTATCGAAGGTATCGGTAATATCTTTTTTTTGTTTAATTTTTTTTTATTTAATTTAAAAATGATTTAAGGTGAAAAAACCCTTTTGTTGCATTATCATAGAACTCACTTGAAAAGTAACAAAAAAACGAGATAAATAATATATACACAATTAATAACAATTTACAAATTATTAAATAATTAAGCACAAAGCAAAAAAAAGAAAAAAAGTAATTAAATAAAAAATTTAGGATTAAGAAATTAGAACAGATAATTAAATATTGCAAACAAAAAAGATATTGAAAAAATAACATTCAAAAAAACAATTAAGAAATAGAATTATGTGTCAGAACGGGTGTTGCCCTACTCTACTGTTGTCCTACTCTCCTACTCTTCTTGTACTTCTGATTGCACGTGAAAGCGAATTCTATACTCTGTCAGAATAGATAAAGAAAAAACTTGTTGTGGAAGCAAAGTTAAATCTGGAAACAATAAATAAAACAGATCGTGATTGTTGCAGACAATTGAAAAGGTGTTCAGGTAATTTAGTATTAACCAATTTAAACAGAAACAAACAGACACGAGTCTTCATAAATTGTTCAATGTCGCAGCCTACCTATGATTGCATTCCTGAAACTACCCAGGTGATCAAAACTTCTGAGACCGTAAACATATCGCATCATGGAATTGCTTAAGCTTCCAAACTTAGCATGATAGGATGCATCTAATTTAGAATAAACTAAAGAGGAAAACAAAATAATAGGAATTATTAACTGTTAAACCAACGAGCAGCGAGTAATAACAGGGGTATATTTCGCTGATAGGTTAAGACATCTGAGGCAAACGTATAATTTCCTAACTTCTTAATTTACATGGTCTCAAGCAAGTAAGTTAGTGTTTAGTTAGAAACCAAAATATTTAACATATGAGCTGTATTCAATAAATAGATTGCTCAATAGTCACCTGAGGCAAACCATTGACATCTATTGTTAATCTACTTATTGGCAAAGTAGTTGTTTTTTGGCATTAAGTAGCATGTTATTTTAAATGGCCCAAGCGTTAATATTCTTCAAATCAACGTATGCTGGATGTCATCAGCATACCCATGCAATTTAGCACATTTACAACTTGAAAAGACATCATATATATAAATTGGAAAGAAAAGCGGACCCAGAATTGACCCTTGAGAAACTGCAGTATGAAGAGTTTTAAAAGCCGAAAACTCAATCGTTACCACAACAGACGATCACCTTCGAGTTAAATAACTAAAGATAAAGATTTTGCTGCCGATTAGAAAATAAGAAGGTGTTGAAAAGTCTTTTGCAAAGCAAAGAATGATCAAGCAAAATCAAGTAGACATAGATATGTAATCAAGTTTTGATCATAGCTGACTCGAACATCCTCACACACTTTCAACAAAGTAGTCCTGCAGCTGTGACTTTTTCTAAACCCAGATTGCAGAGGGAACAGAAGCTGAAAACGATCCAGGTGACAACGATTTTCATCAGCCATGATACTTTCACACACTTTCGAGAGCAAGACAAGAATGCTAATTGGGCGATAGTACATAGGGACATAGGGTGCCATTGACTTTTTTTAAATTGGAATAATTTTTGCACGCTTCCACACATTTAAAAATGTTGAAGTAGTAAAAGAGTGATTTATTATATGTGTTAGAGTTATTTTTTACAATAAAATATATTTTACAATAATACATATATCAACATAATAAATCATTTAACAATAACTATTGTAGTTATAGTAGTCCGCACCATCTTTTTAGTCGGTTTTATTTTAATATGACATCCATCTTTTAGATAGATGTAATTTAAAAATATTTAGAATATTTTGTTGTGACGTTATGCTTACCTATTGCAGCGAAGCACTGAGTAAATCCTCTATTTTCAAAGCCCTTTACGCTTTGATTTATGTGGAGGCATAATTATCCACACTTCTAAGCAAAACACTTTTAGAATAAAAGTATCTAAAACAAGCATACGCAAATAGCTTTTCAATAGTGCTATACTCACTGAACGAACAAAAGGCATAAAGTGCAATCACGACTTGCTTCACCAATGGTTTGCACAGTCTAAATCTGGTGGCACTTCGGTCAATATCTCTAACGTTGTTGCACAAGATATTGAAGCCATATTGTGTTATCCAGAAGCTTTCTTTGAAAACTATTTGGACTGCTATTGGTATTATCAAGTTAATATCCAACTTGCCGTATCTCTCCTATAAAAATAATATTTTAATAGTTAAATGAACATATTCATAAAAAAATATCTAAAAATCGTGCATGCATCCATAAACTTCTTAGCCTTTCATTTTTTTTGCCGCTGTTAGTTGCCGCTTTATTCGAATATATTTTAATTTATTAAAAGAAGGGATTGTGCACTGCGACCTAAAAGATCTATTCTGCCCCTTACTCGGGTTAGAGCGTTTCTCCAAGTCCGATTTCTTTAATGAAAGACAGTATAGAGCCTACCTTTCCTAGTCTTGAATCTTTATGATCCATGAAATACCCACCTAGGTGTTTCTTTCGCTTGTGCATCAGTGCCGGGCACTCCCCAAGCACATGGTATGCAGTTTCTCTCTCTTTTCTACAGTATCTGCAGTCTGAGTTAGATTGAATTCCTAACCTCGATAGGTGATCATTCAATCTACAGTGATTGGTCAGTGACTGGTTGTTTTTTGATTGTGCTATATAATCTTTGAACCGTTTAAGGTTGTAAGTCGCTACCAGCATTTTAGATTGTGAAAGTCGTGGTATCCTTTTTCCAATAGATATTTCAATTTACAATGAAAGACCTTATTCGGCTGTATAGATTCGCTGCAGAGAAATGCAATAATATTATGATCCATTTATAGAATAGAACAATACATTAAACTAAATAAGAAAGCGTGGTTTTTAAAACGGTATGTTAAACAGTACCAAATTTAGTCAACTGTCACAATGAAAACCCGAAACGTTAAAATAAACTTTTGACGTTTGGGAATCAACTTTAGCAAAGTTCGTTCACTAAAGTTCGTAATGTAAACATGGTATAAGGTATTCAGTTATAGCGAACAGCAAATAACTGTAGTATTAAAGTTCATCTACATACCAGTTAAAAACGCAGCAAAATATAATTAATGTGTTATCTTTCTATTCGGTAAAATATCAATATTCCTCAAATAACTGCTAAGGTTGGTGCTTTCAGCAAAAGGACTATTGAAAAAGTATGTTTTAAGTTAAAAATAAATTTAAATAAATGTTAACATTACGTTCCTAGATTATGTTCTATACATAAGAAAGAATATATAAATCATGCAACAAATAATGCCTCCACAAAGAGAATAGTATTAAAATTTAACAATTAAAAATAAAAATATAATTAATTAATTTTATTACTTTACAGCTGATTTATGATTTCGTTCTAATATAAACACAGCAAGTGAATTTGTTAATAAAACTTCCACATCAAAGTAACAAAACTCCAGAAAAATATGCGAACATAAAAGTCAGTTAGTTAAGGTGCGCTGACTCTGAGCTTCAAACTTGGCAGGACCTGAGTTCAATTCCTGGTACTTGCAGTCTGAAAAATAATTATTTACGAATAATTAAATATAAGAATTATTTCCAAGGCCACTGATGATGGGTATTTGGCAATACTCAAAACAGCTGTATGGTCAGCCAAAAATTCAATTAATTAAAATAATTAATATAAAATGAATTATTGTTGTTGTAGTTCACTACTGTTCGAAAAAGCTCTTTATAAATCTATGAATAAAAACAAATTTATATTCTTCTTCAGTGTATTTTATGAATGACTAATACAGTGCGTTAATGAGTTATTTGCTTTGCATTAAATCCACTGCATTCAGTAACACAAATTCAAATCAAATATAATCCAAGACCAACACAAACAACACAAACATTCGCTCCCCCTGTGAGACTTCTTTTAAGCGTGTCAGATCAAACCGGCGAAAATACTCTACCTGAAGCCTCGAATAAATAAAAGCAATATATTTTAATGATTTACAGTCAATTTATTCATTGTTTTATGGTCAATGAAGAGGAGTCGCAGGATATTGATATGCAATATTATATATTACAATAAGAATAAAGAAGTATCGACAAGGAAGAAAATAAGCACAAGGAATGCAGGTTAATATTCATGGCAAAATATGGAAATATGTGCAGTATAATTACGATTATGGATGAAGTACAAGAATAATAACGAGAATAAAACCACGACGAATTTGAGGTTACAGGCGGAAGTCAATAATGAAAGAAAATATGTGTTTACTGCATCGTGGGGTTGTGCGGTTCGTTAACAAATTGTTTATTAAATTAAAATTGTATTCTGTATTGTATTCTCCTTTACTACATCTTTATGGATGAACATTTTCAATAATTTACGTTAATAAGCAAGAATAACCGAAATAGCGAATGATGGATGGATGCTTCACTTTTTAAAACTGAAGTCCTTAAAAGATTACACAAAAAAATGCTAATTGCTTGCATTTTATAAATGTAATGTGTAAAGTTAATGAAAATGAAAAACATCATTGTGTGTGCAATCAGATATGTTACTGTGGTACAGTTGTGCTAAAATCTTAATTTCTCCACTATTCAGTGAAGAAATCAAGAATGATATAGTTCAAAACTTCGCCTTCCAAACGAAGAAATGCTGGATGACGTCATTGTGGGTATTAATTTGCATTCCTTGCCTTTAGATTAGATTTCAAGATGGGTTGAAAACTTGTCACCACGTCAGTGCATACTTTGAGGATTATTGTGACATGCTAACTTCAGCTCCATAAATGAGTTGCATTTAAGAACGCAATTATGGCCATTGGAGAGATATTGCCCAATTCCGTTATAAATGGATAAGCAGTGGATAAGCACCGAAGTCTATCAGTTACTATCGCCAGACTCACTGCTGTTTCCTCTTCTTCGCAACAAAGTCTGCAGCTATCGTCTCTAGTAATACCTAGGTTCGATAGAATGCCCAGTGGAAAGCCCTGTGACAAATCGGATGCCACTTCTGTCCAGCATAAATAGCTATGGCCTTAAGCTTCTACTTATTCGTGGAAGCTTGAAAAAAATGCATATACTGCGTCGTACCTTTAAGCAATCAAACAAAAATGTCAGGTACCCTCCAGTCAACGTCAAAATAAAGTTATAAATAATATAACTTGTACAAATTAACTGTTCAATAATCTTGTATTTCTTAATACGCAAAAATAAACTAACAGGGCAATTCTAGCAACGATTTTTCAGATCATCACTCCTCAAAAACCGTTCGATAGTTTATTTGAAAGGTCATTCATATTGTGACAGCTGTTTTTTGACAGACATAAAGCACTTTTCGGTGTTTTACAAGACCAAATGAAAGATCTGCTATAGAGCAAATCTTTTGGTTACTATCTATTATTTTCTTTGTGTTTTGATTGTATAAAACTTTTTTTATATGAAATAAAAATTTAAATAAAAATTATTAATTAATTAATTAAAATTTGTAAAAATGGAATAATTTTTACGATACAAATGTAAACAAATGTAGACAGTATTAATATGTTGTCCATAAAAATTTTAAAATACATATTTATGTATAAAATGTATATACCTTATATATATAAGTTTTAGCAGTTATTTAACATTGATTTATCTATTTATATATATTCAAGCTATAATTCTAAAACTAATTAATTTTAATTCTAATAATAACAATAATTTTAATTTAATTTACTGTGCTTAATGCAGCAATAACTGTTATCATTTCTCTCACATGACATGAGTTAAATTCAGTAAATAATCATGTACATATTAGCAATAATGATAATTATATATTTATCTTAGGGCTTTCCAACACAAATGATAAATATTTTTTTGGAAAACTATTGTGCCAGAATGGCAAGAATCTTTCAAACATTCTTTCATTGAAATTTCAAAAACCCTCCAAAATTGTTTAACCGTCTTTGCCAGAATTACATTGTAACTCATTGATAATTGCAACTCAGAATATACAGGAATATTTTTGATTCTCATTCACTTTACATACTAAATTTTATAAAATCTCAGAGACATACGATTGTACTGTGAAGCCTTTATAAGGTAAATTTAATTTAATGTAAACAATTTATTAAAGTGCATAATCCGCTGGTTCGATTTTGTATGCTCATTCATGGAGGTTAAAGAATATTGATAGTTTGTGTAGCTCACGTTGGGAAGAAATGTTTAAAAACATGTCTTATATACGTTTAAGATTCTTTGAGATTTTATAGGACTTAGTATGTAAACTGAACGAGTATCAGAAAATATTCCTGTTTATTCTAAGTTGCAATTATCAATGAGTTACAGCGTAATTCTGGCAAAGACCTTTAATAAGTTTCGGAAGATTTTTGAAAGTTCAGATGAATAAGTGTTTGAGAGATTCTTGCTAGTCTGGCACAAAAGTCTTTCAAAAAAGGTTTATCATTTGTAATTCGTGGAAGAAAGCTGTTTTTTTTAGCTATTCTATTTCTTTCGTGATGAAGTCAAAAACAGTTGCTAATCAGTACCGTATGCAAGTAAACAACTGAATTTTACCACAAATGTGGTGGAAAACCCTAAGATATATTTGGTTATTATTATTATTTATATATAAATAATTATTTACTGAATTTAACTCATGTCATGTAAGAGAAATGATAACAGCTATTGCTGCATTAAGCACAGTAAATTAAATTAAAGTTATTATTATTAGTTTTGAAATTATAGCTTGAATATATAAAAACCAATAAAGCGATGTTAAATATATATTAAAACTTTAATATATAAGAAATATACATTTTAAACATAAATATGTATTTTAAAATTTTTATGGACAGCATATTAATACTTTTACAATTGTGTCGTAAGAATTATTCCATTTTTACAAATTTTAATTAATTAATTAATAATTTTTAATTTAATTTTTATTTCATATAAAAAAAAATTTTATAATTGCTCGATAGCAGAACTTTAATTTGGTCTTGTAAAAGTCCAAAAAGAGCTTTATGTCTTTCAAAAGAGAGCTATCACAATATGAATGACTACCGAATGATACCGATTGAAATAGTTGCCTTTTATATGTCGTTGTAATGGTTACAGTTCCGATATTTCTTAAATGATAAGATAAAAATATAACCCCTAACCTCTGAGTTTTATTAATTTTATTTAATATATATTGAAACTATTTCATATATATTTCTTTTACATTTTGAAGGTAGATTAATTCCAACTCCGGCGTTAATCTTAGGATGAGGATATCAACCTGAACAATTACAAGTTGGAATTTAATTATTATTATCTGTTATTATCTGTTATTATCTATGCCCATGTTATTAGGAATTTTTTATTTGATTGAAGAATTAGGAAATTTAAACTTTTATTTTTTGAGTAATTATATATTTATATAAATATAAATTATTAGATTTTTCAATGATTTTAGTTATTTAATGTTCTTTTATTAAATTTGTTTGTTTAAAATTTAATTATATATGTTCGAAAACCTCTTTATATATTTATTAGAATTCCTTTTATTGGAAGGAAGTCGAAGTTTAATAATCTATAAGGTATTATTAAATGTTATATCACCATTAACCTTATAATGATATTTATTAAGTTCTAGAAATATAGCTGTTCTTCCTAAAAAAAATTTATATAGAAGTTTATTTATATAGAATAAGAAATATTCGTGAGTTAATGTTACATTGAAAACTAAAATAAATTATTTTTAGTTATAATTTAATTTGTTTAATTAAAACGTTGATTTGTGGTATTTAAAACTTTGACTTGTGATGTTCAAAATATTAGATATTATGTTAAATTATGAAAAATTAATCATTATGTAGAATAAGATTTTGGCCGATAATTAGAATGACTATAATATTAAAGTTTGAGGATTGTTTTTTATTAATTAAAATTATTCTTTTTTTCTAAAGTAAAAATTAATTTTTTTAAATACAGCAAGAATTGTGATAATATTTTTATTTGATTAAATAAGATGAGTTTCTTTTTCATTTTTAGTAATTTCTTATAGATAGGAGTATATATTATAGGATATAAATTTTAATTTTAGCAGCAAATAACGGATTACATATATGTCTCAATGTATAAATTGCATGAAAACATAAATAATAGAATTATTAAAAAATCTAAAATTAATTAATTTTATATTTACTTTTATATGTATTATTTTATAATATAATATAATGTGCAAAATAAAATAATACAATATAATACAACATAATTAAACTACACGTGCAAATACTGAATTCAAATCCATATGGCGTTTATAAAGTACCAACCTTTCGATTAGTCAGAAAAAAACTGACAGCAATTTAAGTGAAGCTACTTTTGTTATTTTCAAAACAATGGACTCAAAACAATTTCGTGCGTTAATTTATAGCAATAGCTTCAAAAGTGTTATCCGGATTCTGCTCCATCGAAAAAAAACATTTGTTGTTGGTTTGCTGAATTTAAATGTGGTCGTACAGACACCGATGATGGTGAACGTCTGGTCGTTCAATTGAGGTGGTTACTCCAGAAAACATCAAAAAAGTCTAGAAATTGATTATATCTGATCGTAAATTGAAATTCCGTGAGATAGCTGAGAACGTAAAGATATCAGAAGGCAATATGTTTACAATTATGCATGAACATTTGACCATAAGAAAGCTCTTTTCAAAGCGGGTGCCGCGTTTACTCACAGTTCAAAGTCGATCAAAAACAACAACATGTTGATAATTCAGAGCAGTGTTTGGCCATGTTTACACGTAATAAATCAGATTTCTTGCGCCGATATCCGGAATCAAAACGATCATCATCTAAGTGAACTGCAGCGGGTGAACCACGTCTGAAGCGTCTAAAGGCACAACAGTCAGCTGGGAAAGTTATGGTTTCAGTACTTTGGGATGCCCATGGTATAATCTTCATTGACTCTCTCGAAAAGGGAAAAACCATCAATAGTAAGTACTACACGGCATTACTGGAAGGAAAAAATTTTGTTTCACCAAGACAATGCACCATGACACAAGTCAATAAAAACGATGGCAAAATTGCACAAATCACACTTCGAATTGCTTCCTCATCCACCAGATCTAGCTTCCAGTGACTACTGGCTATTCACTGATCTGAAAAAAATGCTAGCTGGTAAGAAATTCACCTCAAATGAAGAAGTAATTGCTGAAACTGAAGCCTATTTTGAGGTAAAAGACAAATCCTTCTACAAGCACGGCATCGAGGAATGTATACTTAGGAATGTATAGTTTTTATTGTAATAATACATATCAGTTAATTGGCTAATTTTTTCTAAATAAATATAAATATCAGGTAGAACTAACTGCTTCATATCATTTTATTACCTAAATAATGTCTTTGACAAAGTAATAATTGATAGAGAAAGCATAATTTTTGAATTAAAACAGTGAACATCTTTTTTGTAACTGGTAACAACCCGTTACCAGAATCACGGGCTTTACTCCATACACGCCTTCTCCAGTCTCGTACATCAAGTCCGGTTAGTGCTTCCTCAATTTAATCACTCCACCGGTCTACTTCTACGCCTTCTTCTTCCAACTACAGCCTCAAACACAATTTTTTCTGAAGCGTCTTCATCCATTTTTATTACATGTCCAAAGTAGCGAATCCGGTGAATGTTAATTCGCTGCTTAGTCGTCGGCAACTCATAAAAAGAATTCATAAAAAAGAATCATTCTGTGATAACGTTCATGCTATAGAGCGTGATTTTTGTTTGTCGAGATAGAGCTCTTCATCCTAATTGACTACTGAGTCCATAGTAGCACTTATTAGCAATTATGATTCTTCGTCTGATCTCTAGGCTGAAATCATTGTTGTTTGTCACGGCTGTGCCAAGGTATAAGAAATCCTTGACAGCTTCAAGAGTAAAGTCGCCAACCACTAGCTCGGCTACCGAGCGTAGCATATTTTTACCAATAGCCCATATACTTCATTTTGCCCTCATTCATCGTTAAGTCTATTTTTGTCAATTCCTTTTTGATAGCAGCAATGGCAGCTGTAACATCACGCTTGCTCAATGATGTCAGTGTCGTCTGATGCGAATTGTAGCAAAGCTTTCGTTGTAGCAAGCCGCCCATCGCATTTCCTAGATGGTAGTGACGATAGCCTTATATTAATTGAGGGCTTCCGTCATTTGCATAGAGACTCATTCCCTATAGAAGGTCCTGACTTTTCAAATGCATATCCGTTAAACACAGCCCTTCGTTAGTTTGCATTGGTCGTCAACGTTAAAGTGTTCACAGTTCCGAGGCATTTTTGCGTCTTTCGTTGGCGGCTGATTTCATTAGGCGGATGGCAAACGCTATGCACAACTCAAATTTAAAATTCTGGGTATAGGACTCGCTGTACGCATCAATAGTTTATTACCCAGTGCGTGTCAGCTAACTTGACAAATTTTTCAAGTATTGACAATTACTCATCATCTTTCTTATTTGAAAAGGATTTGGTATTCTGTGCTATGAATAACAAGCTCTGGTAAAAGCTTTTGATGAAAAGCTATAGATACTTAAGCTTTGAAATTTGTTAAGATTTGTCCAGAACATCAAAAAGCTTTTTGTTTGATAATAATTTAACTAATTGTCAATACTTGACAAATTTGTCAAGTTCATGGAATAAGGGGGTAAGTGTATTTAAATTCAGAGTTTGCTCTGACGAATAACATTTCCTGTATATTTGCTGTTTCTTTACATTCATTGGTGCTTTTATTCCTTTTGTGTTTTGCTTTTATAAATTTAGTGTGCGTTTTTGCTATTATCAGTATAAATCCATGTATTTTGTTTAGATTCTTGAATATAATGTCTTCATTAAATTAATGGGTTATTTTTTGGTTGGAAATTATATACACAATAAACAACTGTCGCCAAATTTTTTGCCTATCGTAATGTGATATTCACGAATGATTCATAAATCACTTGCTTTATTTTTCTGTCCAGTATCGGTATTAATGAGTATCATATGAGTATAAGTCATTATAAGTATAAGTCATTATAAGTACTGCAAGCTGTATATATGAATCAGGTGGAGTCGAATATACGAAGAAGAGAATCAGAATACGAATAAGCGAAATACAACCAATCATTTGAGTATAACTTGATCGCGTGAGACTACAAATTAGCTGTAAGATAAAAATGTCTTTAGTCAGTTGAAAGACAAAATAATCAGAAACAAACAAAAGAATGTGGTACAACAAATGAGCTTTAGTAACCAGATTAAAGGAACACTAGGTAGACATAAAGAAAATTCCATACTTCAACAGCGTGATATTCAAACACATACAAAATTATTATTTAGTATTTTAATATTTTATACATAATAAGCATTACCCAGCTTTTATTATTCCACAATTAACGTATTCGCCTGATGTAGCACCACATGATTCCTGGCTAGTCCTTGAGCTAAAGGAGCAGCTCTGGGGATACCATTTTAACACTATTTAACTCAAACATATACAAAATAATTATATATATGTTGAGGCTAGTTGAGTTGAGTCAGTGCACCTGAGCACTTTTACTCTCTATTAATTGCGAGGTTTCTACAAAACCCCTCTTTGCGCCTTGACTGGATTATTGTTTATCACTTCATCGGACTAAGCAATAATTGACCTCAGATCTGCATATCTCCCCGAGGAGCCAGTAACCATTCTAAGATTTGATAACGCGGTGTTGGTAAGTCTGTCAGATTTCGCAAATAATTTCAGGGCTCTATCCTTTATGTATTTTTTGATGAGATCAATCTTGAGGTCCCTGAGAATGTCATTCGTCCTAATGTACCAAGGAACTTTGAAAAGTCTTTTCAGAGCCTGGCTTTGTGCAATTTCTAACTGGTAAATAGTAGTAGTATTATAACATTTCATATTTTATACATAATAAGCATTACCCAGCTTTTATTATTCCACAAGTAACGTATTCGCCTGCTGTAGCACCATATTATTCCTGGCTAATTCTTAAGCTAGAGGAGCAGCTATAGGGATGCTGTATTGACACAATTTAAGAGAAACAAACCGAATCGCGCTTTTAAAGCTGTCTTAAAAATTTATTTAAACAATTGTTCCCAAACTAAAAAAAACATTACTAGGAGTACCCTGTACCGAGAGACGTGAGGACATACATTATGAAGAATAAATAAAGTTGAAAATACTTCACTTTATTTTTATTTATTTAGTTGATAAAAACTTTAATTAATCTAAAAGTGTATTGTACGTGGAACTACTACTTCGACAAACTAGGAACAATCTTTAATGAGGTGTACATATGCAAGTTTTACAAAGGAGAAGAGAAATCCACGAATAACGTGATGAAAAGGTGCTCTGCAGTAATGAATTAGCGAAAGAATTTCTTGGGAATTTTAAACGAATAGCTTTCTTTATTCTTGGTAATAAAAGCAAAAAGTGCATTTTTAAAATAAGTATTTTTTTACATTAAAAATGTTTTAAATTTTGTATTTATCTTTATCTTGCTAATCTGGCGTCCTGTTAACCTTTTCATCACTCTTTCAACCTTACTGAAAGCATTTTGTATATTTTGATGTCATTTTGACATAATTAAGTATATTTCAAATGTGCATATAAATTTATAAATTATTTAACACTTTTTCATGGGATGGAAAATAAATAAAGCAATCGCTTATTACAGTCAACTATCGATGTCAGTTAATTTAGCCACATTAATTGATTTAATTCACTTTCAACCATAAGCTTAGTCTTGTTAATAGACAATTTAAAAGGAGAGAAAAAAATACAATAATGAAAATATTATGTTAAATAATAACAAAAACAATTCAAAATAGCAAATTGCGTACGTAATTGGCAATTTCGATACTCATTATTTTATCACTAACAACGCATATTAAATTTACTACAAAGTCTACGTTGGCAGAACGGACAGGAATATTGACCTCTATATTCGCTATAAGCATAACTGCATTTTTGCAAGTGTTAGTGCAAATTCACATTAAAAGTAGATACATAATGCATGTCTAAATCCATACTCGATTGTTATATATTCATATATAATCATCACAAGCATGTAGCGCAGGGAATGGCTAATAATTACTAACCAAACTCTAAAATCGCTTGAGCATTCATCCTAATATTTTCATATGGGTATTATTTGGTTAATCGAGGGTTGTTCAATAAGATTGCGAAAATACAAAATCAAACTAATTTAAATTAAATAAAAATAACACAAAAACTTAATACAACATTACAATATAGCAGTTGCCAATTATTATTATTATTAATATTATTATTATTGTTAGGGGATGTGGCACTGCGACCGTCGAGTCTATTGTGCTTCCTTCTGGGTCTCTAAACCCTGTTGCGTTAATAAAATGTTGTACAGAACCTACTTTACAGAGTTTTATTGCCTCTTTCGTAAGAATACACATTCCCACGAACATATTTCATATGTGCATTAGCGTAGGGCATCCCTTGTCAATTTTAAACCTGATCTTTCCTTATACGAATGGATTAAGTTTTATTTCGTCTACATGAATTAACTAGGCCTTGTGAGCCTTTAATGCAACTGTGTTAAACTTGAAGGATTAAGAAAATCTCTTAAAAAATTCTGTACTATAATTTTTTTTTATTTCACAGCGATTAACTTGAGTGCAGATGACTGCATATCATGGAATCTTCCTATTTTGTATTAAATTGTTTTATAAAAATTTATTTCTACTAGCTATATACGAAAACCGAGAGACTGCCCTACTTAGCACTATCTAATCTCAGAGTAATCATTAACCGCATGGGGCGGTACGCATATCTTAGATCAGTTTTTGAATAATCACAAAGATTATGAGGAATACACAAATTAGTCAGTGAGATAGGTTAGACTCTGCAGAAACTCCCCAGTTATCGAAGAGTAATAGTGCCCAGCTGCACTAACTCGGAAAAGCCTCAACATTACATTACATAATGCTAGCGTACGTCCAGATTTTTCATATGTTTTAAATAAGTTCCTAATGTACAACGTTAAGCTCCCTCATTTACCTCACCATTGCGTATGACATGCCAATATCGAACATCATTTTATCTCGTTCAGAAATGCAAAATTATCGAAAAGTGATTTTATATTAAGAGATTTACTGCCTGATAATACCAATATATCTCTTTTCTATATTTTAACGATATCAAGCGAAGCAATAGCTCTTTAATAAAAAGAACTTTTCATATCTTGACAGAAATAAAGTGAATTTTCTGACGAAATTCAGAATGTGAAAGAAATTGAAGAAACTTATGATCTAGCAGTAGTCATAATCATAAAATTCCACTGAAAAAAGCCTTTAATTCTAAGAACAGAGGATTTCGCTTATGAGCTCTGTCTACAATACGTAAAGCATGTATAGCGTAGTGGGATGGGATTACCATCTACAAATTTTGTCAAAGCGAAGTTTTTGAAAGCTAATCCTTGCCCACTGTTTCTGTCCAAACTGTTGGTATGGTGCTAACTGAAGACACAATATATTTATCACGGGGTCTAAAACTTCTTAGATGTCATAGTAGTCACATCAGTGTCAGTATGATCTCCCCTTACTCTCCTTAGTCTACTCAAAATATTTATTTTAGCGTCAGTTGAATATGGAAGCATAATATCTAGTTCTGTAAGTCTGATAGCATAACCATAGGCCTGTACAATAAGACTTACTCTCCTTACTGAGTGTACTCGATATACATGTTTTAGCGTCAGTTGAATATGGAAGCATGATATCTAGTCCTGTAAGTCTGATAGCATAACCACAGACCTGTACACTTAGACTTAAAATGTGAACTTATAAATTTAGCATAAAAGTGAGACTAGTGAGGTACTCTACGTATAAATATCCTCGCATACGCCCATGTGTAGGAGTAACACGAAATGAATTTCAAAAATTATCACGAGTGTTGTCAGCCGTATTCAATTAATTATCAGCGTTGACGATGAGAGTGTTAATGTCATAATTATCATAGCACACATACACACGAGTCACTCAAAACACAAATATTCACACTTTGCCGTGTAAACACACAAACATTTCTGGTGTTTGCACAGGATACTTTGCCGCAGTGTCATTGCATAAATTTCAATTAATGCAAAAGATGGCTGGAGTTAATGCATGCAAAACGTTTGATGCAAATTGCTTATATTTTTTGCTCTCTGCATTGCAATGGCTGAATGCAAGTGCACACTCCGCTATTCATAGAGGTCGAGATACTCGTATCGATATGTGTATCTAGCAGTGCGTACAAAAATGTTGTTTTTATAATTTAATAGAACTTTTTCATAATTATTTTGCCTTTCACAGGCATCTAATTAGCAAAAAATCACATCACGTTCGCGGATATTTCAAAAAACTGTAATTGTATTTCGCTTCAATTTATTTTAATAACCAAAACATAATTTTTGGAATTCAAAATACGCGTATTTCAAAAAGTTAAGATAAAATAACAAAACACAAAATAAATAAAATTTGAATATTTTAAAAATTGATTGCTCTATCAGGAATGATGGAGTCAAATAATATGCTTTGCCGACTTTCGCATTAAAATTAAAAAATATTCACATAAAAAAGTTTAATATTACATACTATATACTCGTAATATACTCGTATGATAATAATAATAAGCAAATTCCTTATTAATACTGTAATTTAGACGTGCATACACCGACAGAATATTTCCATCCAACAGTTCTTTAGGAGACAGTTCTCACTAGGCACTAGTACACGAAGTAGTCCAAAGGAACTAGTGAAATCAGTGGTCCATGGGGATGAGCTAAATCGCCACTTAGAATATATAAATTTCTCAATACTTTTTTGTACGAAATTTAATAGTGCAGTCTATTAATTTTATGCAAGAGAAATCCAGAGCAAATGAGAAACAAAGAAATTTAAACATACATTAGAGTTATTTATTTTGGAATTAATGTATGTCCTGACCCCTGATAATGCAATGATTCACCAGTTGAAACAAAAATCCACTGCTTTTTAATATTATGCCTATTTTACAATAGAGCGTTGATTTAGGTATCTCACCAGGCTCCACAACCTCCCTCCTGATATCCTTGCTCCTACCTCTCTTCCTCCTGACCTCATTCAGGCCTTACGCCATAAACCTCCTCAATTCATCTCTGATTATTTCGATGAGTGGGACTCAGATCCCTCCGTCATCCCTTTATATAACCGTGGCTCTCGTGATCCTGGTCACAGAGTCTACCTCTAGTACACTCGCGCCTTTGCCATAACCCCTCCCCCTTCACTACTTCCAATTTTCCTCATTCTAGGCCCAAGATCCCTGATCTAGATGAACTTAGCTTGCTACGTGTTAGGTCTCTTTACTCTCTTCTCTCTCCTTCGTCTACTGGAATGAAGTTTCCTCATTGCCGTGGAAATCTTCTCCTTTCATTCCTTAGAGGTGGTTTAGTGGGTTAAACTCCCACACGGTGGCGTCGATTTGACGAAAATGTGAGAACATACAACAATATGCTTAGTGGACTGTGAACCTGTGAATGAAGAAGATCAAGTAATGTTAATAGATATCGATTTAAAATATGTTGGGTTTACTTTCGATAAACATCGTTTTACTGCTACTTTATTTCAAATAATTTCAAAAATGTTATACGGAGATACATGCAATAATATGTAATAATATCGAGAATTAATATAATTAATAACAGAACGGTATACATAAGTCATTAAAACACGCTGCGATGAATACGAATTAATGTGCCCAAACTCCATGTAAGTACCAAATTCAGTTAAAATAATAGCTTATTAATAACATCATCTACAGATCATCAGCTAAATCCCTAAACGATCTGATATAATTACAGCACAATCACCTAGAAAGTAATTTATTAATACAAAATTATTAAATATATATATGTACCTATATTAAAATAAATATATATATAATAATATATAAAATGCATGTTTTATTTATTATTTTCCAAATCAAGATCTAGTAAAGATACTAGTGCCGCGGTGTATGATATCGTGGCAACTGTGGCTAGCAAAATGGCCACAAAATGTTACGTTTATTCTACGAAAAGAAACTTACCCCCCTGTTAAGTTGAATAACATCTTTATACCGCAGTTAAATGATGTAAAATATCTTCGCATCTATCTTGACAGACGGCTCACTTGGACTAAACACATGAAAAGCAAAAAACTCAAATAAAATTGAAATCACAGCAGCTTCATTGGAGTATAATAAAAACTCTAAGCTATGTCTGGAAAATAAAGTCCAGATATATAATTCAATCTTAAAACCAATCTGGTCCTATGACAGAGCTCTGGAGTACATCATGTGTTTCTAATGTCGAAAAAATACAGAGAGTTCAAAACAAATTACTTAGACAAATAACCGGCACTCCTTGGTGTCTCAAAAATCTACATACCTATCCATAACGATCTCGAAGTCCCAACAGTTGCAAATATCATTAGAACATGCGGCTAAAAATATAAAGTAAAACCACACCAGCATAGTAATCCAATGGCGCAACAGCTGCTTTCTGATACCACAATATCCAGACTAAAGCGAAAAAGCTTTATACTACCTTAACGTAATTTTGCTGAAAATTTCTTTCTTTTGTTATAAATTAGTTATAAATTATGTTATAATTATGTTATGTTATAAATTTGTTATAAAGTATATAATTCATTTAGTTTTATTATAAATTTTAACTTAACTTCTTAACAAAATCACTATTAAGTACTTGCCACTCTTTAGTATATTTAACTCTCTCTGACATCACCAGACCACCTAGATTTCTTCCTATTTAACAAAATCTCTACTAAGTACTTGCATTTCGATGAAGGAATGGATCTAAGCTCGGACAACTCTCTAATATATTTAACTCTCTCTGATCATATCATTAGAAAAGAATAAAACCCTTTTTTAACTACCAGCAGCACCGAATGGAAGTATTCTTGTATAAAACTGGACGAAAATATTCAGTCGGAGGTAAATATTGGCACCACCGATATTGAAATCGAAGCACCTAAATTCACCTAAACTATACAGAAAGCAGCTTGGGAAAGCACTCTTCAGAACAAAAGAAAACTGGTAGGCTTAAAGTATCCACGTGAACTTCGAGAACTAATAATACAAAAACGTGGGTTAAGAAAAAAATGGTACCAAACCCGATCACCCTCTAATAAACGGAATTTTAATAATACAATCCAAAATCTATAGACATCTTTAAAAGAATTTAAAAATAGCTCCATTGCTAGTCTACGCACGGACCAAAATTCCGGATACTCGTTATGGAAATGCACAAAGCAACTAAAACGGCCAGTCCAGCGCATTTCGCCAGTTAAACTCCCGATGATAAATGAGCCAGAAGTGCAACTGAGAAAGTGAACGTGTTTACTGAAACTCTAACGCCTGTTTCACTCTAAAATATGTGAAACTAGCAGATGTTGTAATGGTTCCCAAACCAGGAAAGACACCGCACGAACCATAGTTTTACAGACCAATATCATTATTGCTAAAAAAAATCAAAAATTTTTGAAAAACTGTTACTGCAACAACTACAATTTTCCATTGAAAGATCAAATCTTATCCCGCAACATCAATTTGGTTTTAGAGGCAAAGATTCTAACACTGAGAAATTACTCAGAATAGCAAATGTAATCGAAAACTGACTATTGTGATATCATAGAATCATATTTGCATGAGCGATTTTTCTGCGTGAAGTACGAAAACTGCTACTCTGAGCTAAAGCCCATAAAAGCAGGTATTCCACAACGCTGTAATATACTTGAACCTATTCTATACTTACTCTACAAATACGACATTCCATCACCTACAAATTCAGTCACCTACAAATAGTAGCCAAACTGACAGCAAATGGCCACTCCTGTCCTTCTTCATTAATGAAGCAGATGGAAGTCCAGTAGACACTCAATTCCTCGGCTTTTCCAGCGATCCCCCGAAGCTGCCACCGTTCTGCTAACTCTGATGTAACTATACAGGCAGTGGTATTCTCAAAAAAGTTAAAATCTTCTCCCCAATCAAAAGTCCTGACCCCGATGGGGTCTTGCCAATCGTTTTACAATGATTTTACAATGGAGATGTTGCTGTAAATTAGCTGTCTATGATTCTGCAGCTGCCTCTCAATCAATCATGTCCTCAGCTACTGGAGACATGATAAATCAGTATTTATTCTAAATGCTGGTAGAACAGTCTAAGCATTAAGTCTAAGCATTAAGAGTAACTTAATGGAGGGCGTTCTTCAGAATTTTAGTAGATGGACCTCAAAGTGTGGCGTTGCCGTAAACAAATGCTTAAAAATTTAAGCTGTTAGCGCTCGATTTCGTTCGGACATGGTAACATTTCATTGATCTATCCGATAAATGAGAATAGTGAATTGAACTACTTCTCTTCTCACTTACACTTCGACATTAACTTTGTCAACAGAACTCTTTCAAGAGGGTATTGGGAGGCAGAGCTGCTTACAACACTGGAAAATACAGCGATGTTTACCGACGGATTTAAGATCGACAAAGGTGTTGCAACCAGAGTCTTTTCAACGGACCTAAGAAATCCCACCACCTTTTCGATTCTACCCCAATATTTCAGCCAGAAATCTTCGCCATCCTTAGGGCATGGTCTCTTACTTTTACATGCTGTCTGTATTTCATTCCGATTAGTGTAAGAATGTGGAGAACTTATTAACGCACTAAGTGAAAGGTCCAAGTAATTTTAGTTTGAGTTCCGGCATTCTGATATAGTATGAAATGAGCGCGCAAATGAGCTTGGTAGATTGAGTACATCTTCTACAGATACCCCTAATTCAATCTCTCCTTCTGCCAGCTACAGTCGGAGGTTGATTTATAACCATTTTTTGCGACAGGCAAATAGTGAGTGGACCAATATTGCCTCAGCAGTCAGCTAAATTGATACATGACCAATATATTTCAAATACAGAACCTCTGACTTGATTCACAAAAGCAAATCAGAAGTATCTAGATTCAGCTCAGAAATATATTTGTCTTTACAGCGCACTGAACCATAGGACGGCATCGATCTAGACTCGGCCTATTCCGTGGTATCTTCTGCAACGCATGTTTACCAGCTCTCGAAGAAAGGACACCACAACACATGTTGTGTCTATGTCCAGGTCTTGCCAGAACTAGGCTTAGGTTTTTTGGGTATCTCTGCGATATCTCAAGTATTAACATGAGGTGGACACTCGCCTGTATAAATGCTCTTGGTTGTGTCTAGTTCTACCTTCTTCTAATCACTATTACGAGGAATTGTGGATTCAAAATGGGCAGTATCATCTAACTTAAATACAAACTGAATTCATTATAAAAAGTTCGTTAGCTCGCATGTACATAAAAATTACAAAAAAAAGAACAAAACAGATACAGCAGCAATGATATGAACAGTGATACAGACAATTCAATCCTAAAAATCGTCGATTATGGCAAAATTTGCAGAAATATAGTTCTTCCTCATTATTATTCTTGTGGAACGCTTAGACTATGAAAAACACCGGGATATGATAAAATCTCACATGTCACCATTTGAAAGAAAAAAGTTATTTCTAATGCTTGTGAATATATTTCAACATTTTAACAAACCTTATACCTTAATATTAGTATCTTTTTGGCAATAAACCTATATTTTTATCATACATTGTATATTGCAACAATCTTTCGATGAAACATTTCGTTTACCGGTAACTGCTCATTTTGAGGCTTGAGTGGGTAAATAACCACACACACATAACCACATGTTTTAGACTATTTCGATTAATAACTCCTTAATAACTCAGCATTATTTAGTTCCAATTGGTTATCGTAATGGTTTGATGAATTTGTGGGGCTGTTACAAGAGGTACCTTCTGCGGATTTTGTAAATAAAACACGAAAATTTAAATAAAAACCAAATTTATTTTATCTCCTTCAAAATATGCTCCTTCTGAAGCGATACACATATGCCAACGCTTAATCCAATCTTCCATACACTTTTCGTATGCCCGTGAAGGTATGGCTTTTAGTTCCTTCAGCGAATTCTCTTTTACCGATTCAATCGACTCAAAACGCTTACCACGAAGGGGCAATTTGAGTTTCGGGAACAGGAAAAAGTCGTACGGATCCAGATCTGGCGAATATGGTGCCTGAGCGATGACAGTGGTGCCGTGTTTGGTCAAAAAATCGCGTACAAGAATTTTCCATAGTAAAAATCGTTAAATGCTCTTGAGGTAGTCTCACATTAGCTGTAAATAAACTAATTTACAGATGGCATTCAAATTTGTACCATATGTCAAGAAGGGGTGTACTAACATAACAAGAAAAAACCTTATTTTAGACCTTTTTGAAAAAGGTCTATTACTTAAGGAGTAGTTAACAAACAACAAAATCCTACTTTTTGAGCAGAAGGTATATAAAGGGATGATCATTTAAACTTAGTCACCCCTCAATACTGATTTTTCGAATTCTTAAAAACGTATTACATATGAAGTATTAGATCAATTGGATATTATTTCGTTATTGATTATGAAATGTGAAATTATAAAAAAATTCATTTTATTCAATTTTTTGAGTTTGTAGCCATGAGTTAATGACCTACGATTACGCCAGAAACATTTTGTGGTGTAATAGCGTTATCCAGTTTTCTATTATTCTTGTCTGTATGTGTTTTTCTTCTTTTCTGACATTATCTTCCATTGAAGGAATAACATATGTCATAATTAAAATAATGAGCATTCGTTTATTCACTCTCATACTCATTCAAAAAATATTCTAAGAAAATCAATATCAACCGCTTGTTATTAAATTCATTGCCTGGAAGAAAATCCATTGCTTAGCTTAATTGAAAAATTGAGAAAAAAAATTACAGTGGTTTGTTGTTATAAATTATTGGCACCAAACAAATCATAAAACCCTAAATGAGACTGGCTACTAAGAGTACGAGTCTAAGACTTAGGAATTCCTCAACCAACTACTAGCTCAACCATTGATACATCTTAAACGTAATTTTGGTAACATTTATTAATGATTCGCTCAACCCTGCATCGCCCAGCACAGTGTGGCACAGCACGTTCTCGTTAAACGCTTCCCGTGCTGTGAACTCTTTCACCTGTCGATTGTGACGCCAAGCAGGACACGGGAGTTTAAGCAATAACACAAAGCGGCAAATATAATTTGTAGTTTCAGCTTCGGTTTCAGTTGAGCAATACAAACCGTAACAAATACACGGGAAAAATCAAATCAATTTAATATGAAAATTGCGTGCCTGCCATACACTTATTTCGAAATAATTCCTTCGCCCGTTGTTTTAGTTTCCTTTTTAACGAATTTGTTGTGATTTTTGCTGTTATCGGCTGCCACTGGTCCCCCACTCTGGGCTGCTCTATTTAGTACAGTTTACCTCGCCGTTGCCAAAATTGTTACTTTATACTTTTATACTTTTGTGCCATTTTGTTTTATTACTAAATTTATAAATAACGGTGAAAGCGAAGAAATTAATCATAAACGTTTAGTAGTAGAACAATAAAACTTGTAACAAAACTTAATTTCAGCAAGAACAATACTACCATTTCATATCACAAACCATTGGTTTCTAAAAAAAGTCCCTCTTTAAAATAATTTGGGAGAGATGGATTTCATATAACACAAAATTTTAATCTCTTTCTGAAATCTGTTTCTGATAGAAACTTAATAAATCTTGACTTAATGTACGATTTCCATAATTTCAAAAATTAAATCATTTTCTAACTAACTAACACATCACTCAATATGTCGTCTGACTAACTAAGAAAAACAAATTCTTTCTCCCCAAAATCGATTTTAACCATCAATATAATCTCCTTCAAGGGCAATACAATCATTCCACCGCTTGTCTAACTTCTCGATGCCGTGAATTGTCTTTTACCTCAAAATAGGCTTCAGTTTCAGGAATTACTTCCTGATTTGAGGTGAGTTTCTTACCGGCGAGCATTTTTTTGAGATCAGCGAATAGCCAGTAGTCACTGGGAGCCAAATCTGGACCATACGGTGAATGAGGATGAATTTCGTGCAATTTTTGATATCTTTACAGTCTCAGCTGTCTCACGCAATTTCAATTCACGATCAGATGTAACCAATTTCTGGACTTTTCTGATGTTTTCTGGAATAACCATACGTTCATCATCATCGGTGTCTGTACGACCACGTTTAAATTCAGTAAACCAAAACAAATGGTTTTTTTTGATGGAACAGAGTCCGGATAACACTTTTGAAGCCATTGTTGAGCTTGTACAGTATTTTTTTTCATCAAGCAGCAATGATAAATTAACACACGTAATTGTTTTGAATCCATTATTTTGAAAATAGCAAAAGTAGCTTCATTTGAATGGCTGTCACTTTTTCCTGACTAATCGAAATATTATGAAATTTTACACATAGTCTTTTGAAGGTTGGTACTTCATAAATGTCATATGAATTTGACAATGGCAGCGCCCTCTGTGTGTCAGTCGTACGACCTATTGAGCGATGTAATAATACCTATTATCAACGAAAAGTGTTTTATTTCAAATCAAACAGCTGCGAACTCAGGAGCTCAGAAACTAAATGGATTGTCGGCTTTTGCGGTATGAGTAAACATCACTTATTGTTGCATATATTGAAAATTTCTCATGTTCTTCATCCAAAATATTTTTTACTTCACATAGTTTTAACGCTAATTTTATTTGTCTTTACATATTTTTCCCTTCTTATACTGTCAGTACCTTGCCTTTTACATTTTCTCTGATATAAATGTTCTTATGATGTTCTGGGTTCCTCTTCTCGATTATGGCGGAACAAATATGAAAATAAGTAAGCTGAATTAGACTGTAGGCTGAATGAGCCTGGTTAGTGTAAAATTTTATAATAGACTAAATAAGTCAGGTTTTTCTTCTTCAGGGGAACATTGGGTCATAACGAACTTTTCCTACCTGTTACGATCTCTTGTCAGAGTTTTAATTTCTTCAAAAATCTTTTCGCTTGCTTGATTTTCTTTCTCTAGTGTACGCTTCTACGTTTGCTTGGGCCTATTAGGTCTTCTGCTTCCTTGAGGATTCCACGTTAACGCTTGTTGGTATATTTCGTTTAGTGGCTTCCTTAATGTGTGCTCGATCTATTCCCATTTACTCTTTTTGTTTTCTTTTGCGATAGGAAGTTGGCAGCATGTAGACCAGAGTTTGGAATTTCAATTCGCGCAGGGCACTAAATTATCAGAATCCTTCTGAGGCATTTGTTTATAAACATTTGAAGTTTATGAACCAGATTGTTGGTAGTGAGCCAGGTTTCGCAACCATGAAGCAGAACGCTCTTAACATTACTGTTGAATAACTGCAGCTTAGTATACCGGGAAAGATTCGAAGAGCTCCGTACTTTATTCAGCAACGAAAAGGAGCAGCATGTTTTGTTAACTCGATTTTGGGTATCATCTGCCGCGCCGTTGATATTATGCTGCCTAAATATATGAAACTATTTGCGTTGTCGATTTTTGTATCCTCCACGTTGAATTTGACTGTAGGGCCAGAAGGGCTTATCTTTAATAATTTTGTGTTTGCTGTGTTCACTGTAAGACCAATTTTATGATATTCGTAAACCAAGTCATTGAGTTTATTTTGTATCGTTTTGTAGTGTTGAGAGAAGGTAAATACAAGGTAAAGATGACCTGAAAACCCCCAGCGTATACCCCGTTGTCCCCGGCCCATAGTTTCTTTACTGAAGTCGTCTAACTCAATTAAAACAAAATAGTAGTCGTAAAGAAGGTTGACGGTTGCCTATTAAAGAGGTCCCTGCACCTGAAGTCGTTATATTGTGCTTTGATGAGGTCGAAAACATCTCGGAAATACACCTTCGTAAGAGAAAGTACCAGTTGCAGCCTCCATTAATACTGTTAAAAGTGCAGCTGTAGTCGATGAATACTAAGTTTATGGTTTTCCGCCATTCTGTAGTTTGTTCGACATTGATCCTTAGATTGTCCTAAGGTCTAAAGCCTGCGTGTTGTCTGCGAATAGTGTCCTGAAATTATATGTTGATGTGGGTCAAAAGGATACGAGTTAGTATTATCGAAAAAATCTACATCAACATAATGTTTCACAAACTACGGCATTGGCTCAGGTCACCTTTATTTGATGACACAGCCAGCAAGCCCTCTAGTCAATCATTTGGGAAACGTACATTATTCTATATGCTTTTCAGGAGAGGTTGAAATATTTTAGCTGTAATCGAAGGACAAGCGTTTAACAGTTCCGCGGCGATATTATCTGGTGAAGCTGTTTTGCTCAGTTGGGGTGACGGTGGTGGTGGTGGTAATGGTACACAGAGTTTCAAAAACATGTTCCCTGAGATGTTGTAGCTGCTATTCGCCAGATGTGTCATATAAAATTTTCATATTTCTCTGTTCAGCTGCTGCCTTAGCTTTACCTGCAAGGTTGTCATACCATAAACGTTTGTCTCTTGCATAACTTAGGTTTCTGCTCTGAGCGGTCTTGTTTTCGCATTTTCACGTGAGATCTATGAAGCTCAGTGGTATTCGATGAGAGACCAGGTAGACTCCTACACCTTCGACATTCTGTTGCGGGAGCGATGGTCTAAGAAATCTTCTGTGTTTGTAAGCATTGATGATTTAATTATTTGTCAAATCGGTGTTCCCGGAGACTTCCAGGTGAAGTTTGCTGACGCAGGTATTTTTGATGTTTTCAGAATTCAGTTTTGATATATAAAGTTTAGGCAGTGCTTTCAAGGGACGACAATGCCTGGTCGTGCAGATTTTTAAATAAAATATTGCAACTAGAATACTGCAACAATCCTACACATTTTTTCTATACAGAAGTTTCGGTTTAGCCGTCAAGTGACACCCAGGGTTAATGTACCTAAATGTAGAAAATATATTAATACATCTTCTGCTCAAAAAATACCCGGATTTTGTAAATAAAACACACAAATTTAAATTTTATTCGAAATTTATTTTGTGTCCTTCAAAATATGCTCGTTCGGATTTATTTAATATGAATTTAATATATATGTTAAATTAATTAAAAAAAATGTGTATAACAAAGTGTTGTTAGTATTTTGTTTGTTGAAAACCGTGAATACTTAATTTGTTTAATGTTTATTTATTAAATCTATGTTTGTACACTCAGGTATTCGAATTATTATTATTCTTCACTCTAATAACCGTATTCTTCAATAATTAATAACCGTGACAGTTATTTATTTTTATATTCAAAGTCAAAAATTTGCACTACTTTCCAAATATTTTCCCGGTTTTATTGAAGTCAACTGTCACTGACCTTTATTTGAAAAAAACTGTCACTTTTTCGTTATCCTAACTTTATCTTTTGTTTGAAATTGATCTTACGCATACTTGCATTTGAAATGTACCTTTATTTCAGCCCTCCTTTCAACGATGTTAAGCCCACTTTCCTAGATTTCGTTTTAAACTTAACACTGAATTTTGTATAGAAAATACTACTCAGTTTCGCTAAAACGAAGATTACATTAAGATTTTTGCGAAATTAAAGTGTGTCCGGATTCGTGTTCTCGATAAACAGGGTATGGTTATGCGCAAAACATCAGCATATGCCATGCTAAGATTATAGCGCGTGATACTATATCACACCCTTCCCAAGGTGTGCCTGTTTTGATGTTGATAAATTATTAACATAACAGACATCTCTTGATAATTCTTCGTACTGTTTGCTACTTAACAGGATTCAACAAAAGAGCTAAACTCTGTATTAGCGGAGTGTTATATTATCAGTAAACAAATGACAGATTCATTTGCTCTAAGACTTAAAGCTATCTCACAATGGAGAGTCAGTCATTATGGACACGCTACCATTCTTAATCTTTTCAATTTTACTCCTAGAAACGTTGACTACATCTCTTCCATTCTCAACTTCGACAAAGTTGACGTCGAATTTCCATGTAAAGAGGTATGGACGTCAGGTGGTCCCTCCTTAGGTGAGGGCTTAACCATCTTCACTGACGGATACAAAGCAAGTAGTGGTGTAGGCAATAGAGTTTTCTCAGAGGAATTGAATAAATCAACCTACTTTAGGCTTCCAGATTATTTCAGTGTCTTTCAGGCGGAAGTAATCACCATTTGGGAAAATATAGCTTGTTTGAATGTGGATGATATATTTGGCACGAATATATACATTAGACAGTCAAGCTGCTTTACAGTCCTTAAGTTCAGTACAATTTACATCTAGGACGGTTTTGGACTACTACACATCTCTAAACGAAATGTCGACGCAGCTCAATATTTCTGTAATCTGGGTTTCCAGTCATAGGGATATTTTTGTCAATTGCAGAGCAGACGAGCTAAAATTGCAGAGCAGACGGAACACCTAAATAATTTGGGCATATCGCTAACATCATGCAAATTGTTACTGAGTTCTTTCTGTACTGATATTTTTAATAAAAGATGGGAAGACTGAACGATATGCAGATATCTGTATGCAATTTGGCCACGTTCCGATAAAAGAAACTCTAAAATCCTCATTGAGATATCCCGTATAGATATCGGTTTATATAGGTTTACTTACAGGTCACTGTGAACTAGACAGCCATGCTAGAAGATTAGGTCTCTATTTCAATCAAATCTGTTGCAGCTGTGAGGAAGACGATGAGAGTGCCTCTCATCTAATATCTAATATCTCACCCTGCGTTTTTCCTTTATATACGGTAACACGATGGGTCAATATGCCTAAGTGGATCCACTAGGGATAGCCGATATAACCTATCTACCTAAAGTGTGTCCGAACATAGTATAACTTGAGTTTAACTTACTTTCAAAAATTTTCATATTTTCCAGATAACTTTAGTGTTACTTCCTTCTGGTTAGTGTCTTCTTCTGCCATGTGTATGTGCGATGGTGTTGGGAAATATATTGACAGATAGACTTTATTTGCAAAGTAGTGGTTTTCCATCTAGGGTTGAAAGAAATTGATATAAAATCCATTCTCTTTTTATAAACATCAACTTATAATAAATTATATGTACAAGGTATTTTTAACTAATTCGGATTAAATTTGGAAAATGATTTACTATATTGATCCAAGAAATTAAAAGAGCTGTATAGGACAGAGGAGGTGCACAATTTCGATTTTTTTTCAGACCATAAATACCTGAAGAGACTTATTCAATTAGCTTTTTCGTGGATTTATTTAAGGGGTTTCAAGTTAAATTTTCTGATCAATTTGCTATAACTTTTGAGAAAAAAATTATTAACGTCGTCATATACTAATGGCTAAATTTGAACATTTCTTTGAAGAAATCATCAATTAACTCTCTTCAAAGGCTGGTAACAACAAAACTGTGTACGGTCGATGCAAAATTTCTGACCTGTAAATGGCATACAACTTAAACTTTCTGGATTAGTCGATATTGATAGAGATTTATTTAACACTCTGCACTTTGATACACATGCCGAATATGTGGGAAAACATACCGCTGATGCATAATATACCAAACTATTGTAAAGTGTTTAGAATATACTTTGTCTCAGTGTAAGTATAAGCAGAGCATACAAAGTTAAAAGTAAAAATATATTTTAAAATAAAATAAAATTTATTCCCTAAGATACTCGTAATTAGTGCAACAGCGTAGAAAAGTGATAAAAATTTACAACTGAACGTGCCTGAAATTTGAATAAGAATCTAGACAATGAACATAACAAGAACTTCGGTGTTCAACTTAAAAATTTATATTAAAAAATGTCTTTGAGCGAAAACTATAATGTAAATGTGGAAGGAATGTTCAGAATAAAATGTATCATAAAAAAAAATTTACTTAAGTTAGAGAACGAAAATTTAACTTTAAATCAAAATGCTCATTAATATCACACTTACTAAAAATTTTTAAGCTATAGTATAGCCACAGTGTTTAGTCTGAATACTTAATATTCAAATTTGTAATATTTTTCTAAGAATATTCTGGTAGTGAAATGGAATAAAATATTTAAAACTTGTGTCTCATAATCAACTTAAACAATCTGTTTATTAGAGTTTCACATATAATATTATTACAAATATTACTCTACATTTATTATGTTGAAGCTAGTTGAGTTACTGCACTTGAACACTTTTACTCTCTATTAACTGGGAGATTTCTTTAAAACCTCTCTCTACAACCTAACTAGATTATTGTTTATCACTTCATCAGACTAAGCAACAATTGACCTCAGATCTGCATACTCCGTGAGGAGCCTGTAACCATTCTGAGATTCGATAACGCGATGTTGGTCAGACTTACCAACATCAGTTTCCGTAAATAACTTTAGGGCTATATTCTACAATATTCAACACATTTGAGTTATGTGTTTTCTATCTTGAAATACAAGGGGAATACAACAAATATAATTTAATTTTTATAAATGAAAATGTTAAAACGAAAACACGTACTCAAACACATAATAAAATTTTGTATTTGCCAGAATATTTTTTTGTACATATATTATCCAAAAAAATTCAAAAAAATTGTCAAACAATTAAATTATTCCTTTTGAATTTAGTTCAGCACTTCTAAAGACCTAAAACAGCAGCAACCATTGCACGTATTTCAACAGGAGACTTATGCACATTGGAGGACAAGCGATGCACTTCATGGTAAATGTCACAGTCTTGGTACAACATATAGTCCAGATTGGTACACACAAACGCACCCAAACTAATCGGCTCAGCATCTGTTTTCATAAAGAAGTAAAACATCCAAGTATCCTCCTGAAATCCTTGCGAAGTACATATCAACTGATGTGCTAAATCCACAGAACCCATGACTTCTTTATACCGCATGCCTAAGTCAGATTGTCGAAACAAAACATTGAGGTCCATGTATGCATTGTCTTGCAGATGCCCCTCCATACTTCATAAATTTTTCCACCGCTTAAGATATATAATTTTAATGCAGTAACTGTTTTCCGAAAAATAAAAAATGTATGTTTAAAAAATTTATACATATATTAATTTATTTATTTAAAAAATCTTTGCTTACTTAATAATATTTAATCAAACCATTTTTTTTTTTGTGGAAATAGTCAATCTATCAATCTATATGCTGCGGTATTGCATTCATATCAAACCTAAGGGTTTGGGTAAGGTAAGGTTGCAACAGCATTACTTTATTTTTTGAGAAGATAATTAGCATTTTTAGCAGTCTACATATTTCAATTGCATTAAAGTTGAGACTTAAGTTGCAGTTTTCTATTCAAGACAGATTACACATAGATAAAACAAAGTCTAATCATTTACTCTGAATATTGTGTTATTTAAATTCAGTTCCATTAATTTGACACGACCTTCGCATTTATTGAGCAAGCTGGCAGTATTACAGGTAATGCATATAATATGAGGTCGGTGGCTTTGCGGTAGAAGGAAGTCCGCCAATCAGAGCCTTCATTGACTTAAAGTTTTGCTAAAATTGAATTATTTTAACTTCGTCCATACAACAAACAAACTTGCGACTTTCACAAAAAAGCAGCCGCAGAACTTGTCCAACATTTGAATTGGCACTTTGTCTATACGGAACCGTGTTTTTTACATGTTGAAAATTATAAATTAATGTTTTCGATTACACGAGTGTCTAGCAGTGAAGTAGAGTTCAACTTGCCTGCACTTGTTCCAGTGGCAGTTAATGGCAATTTTATGCCTCTGCACCGTTATAGCATTCAAAATCACAAACCTATATTCCTCAGACATTATACAAAGTGGAACGTGGAACGCTACAGCACCGGCAGCTAAACAAACATGTAATAAACTCTATTCCACTTTCTGTCTTAACGAGTATTAGCATACAAATACATTACGAGTGCTGGTATATGCACGTCAGAGGGTACTCACATACTCGTATATCTCGTATATTCCTGGTGAAATGCAATATTGTATTTTAGTCTCAAATGACTGAAATTATGTCGCGACTTGCTTTCGTGACTTTTACCAATAAAAAAATGTCGATTGCAATATGAAACAAAATTTTTAAAATCAAATATAAGTGCATTGCCATATATGTATGTCAATAAACATTTTTACATATTGGTATACACTCATGTATACATAGTAACATAGTCTGAATCATAAGGATCTGAATGTATGCGCATATGCACTGTTCACATTTCAAATTTAACGGAAATCCTTTAAGTATTTATTGACAGAAACAGTAATTTATTTATTTTGCTTAGTTCAGGTTTCAAAACTAATTTCAGATCCAGGGTTGTGTGTGAAAATACTAAAATTTTAGATTTAAATGCCAACAAAAAAGAAAGGATTATCACGTAGGCCCTCCAGATACATTATATAGAAACAATACATAACAAAAATTGATCTATGTATTATTCTTACTAAAGCAAAAAAGTCTCACTCTCTTCTGTATTCCATTTCGCTCCCAGGGGGACGTTGTGACATAGCCGAATATAATCATACAGGTGGATAAATATTATATTATGTATATAGATTATATATTATGTAAATTATATTATATATTATAGATTATATTATATATGAGTTTTAGTGTGTTTTAGATACTATTGAATAAGTTAAAATTTGGACTACTATTATAATATTTATAATAATGGATCTTCTCTTGCAATGGAGACTAGCATTAAGTTCTTAAATTTTTAATGCTACTATCACTATATCACAAATTATATATACATTCGAATGCAAAAGAAGTAAGATTTGTAAAGAAATGAATTATTTTTGTTTTACTTTAAGTTTAGTGTCCTCAGAGACGGTAGCGAATATCATGCAGAATTTTATTCGCCGGTAAACTGAACCGTTCGTCGTTGGCTAAGTGTTCAACTAATTTTAAACGATAAACTATGTTAGTAAATGCTAGATGTCTGGCTGAAGGAATGCCTTTTTTCTAAGTTTGTTTAATGCATTTTTGTCTTACATTATTGTACTCCATTTTAACCTATGGTATATAAAGATCGCTGTGAATTCTAATATTTTAGACTGACCTCTTCGCAAAGTGCTGGTATTTTTTAATAGCTATATTCTGTAAGTCCAAATTAATTTCACTGTACTATTCTAAGGGGTATCGAGAGCTTTTATCTAAATATGTGCTCAAGTAGATTATATTATCAGCTACAGTTATTGGACTATATTAAGAGAGTTAGCAGTTCTGTTATGGAGATAGGCCCTTAATACGGGAGACAGCTTTTAATTCGTTCATTTTGATGCGCCATTTTATTAATGATTTTCTATGCAAATTAAGGTTTGGTAACAGCTGGATCTATAGCAACTCTATATCGGCTAAATATGGCTGTGTCATCTGTGAACGTGATAGTGACAAGTTGATCACTTGTAAGAATATCAGATGTCTATAACATTTCAACTCCAAATGTAGAACTCCAGCATTTCAAGGAAAATTTAAGAAATGACTAATTTAAATTTAATCTTAAAACACTTACTTTACAGGGAAAATTTCAAAACTTGGAGAACTTAACGCAGTAATACATTACGTATTACACAAAATGTTGTTATTCATGAAAAAAACGAAAGTGTAATAAGGGCTAAGAGAGAACTATTCGCTGATATGTGTCTTAATTCTTTTATCACTGATCTAGAAGAACCATTAGGCTCTTGTATTAGGGCAATGTGAGTACATTCATAGGCTTCTACCTTATCCTTTTCTATTAAAGAACAAAACATATATTATCAGCGGAAAGAGTCCAACTACCATACTAATTTAATGTACTTGCCACATAATAACTAATAGTACTTGTTATCTCAATATATTAAACAACAGTTTTACCAATTTAATCTGTTCCGATATAACAATAAGCAGAATCACCCAAACGGTTATTACAATTGCAGAAGTAACTTTCAAAATCAATTTAATGTGAATGTATCTCACAGAAGTTCAGCTTATCCGAACGTATCGATACCAGGTCACAAATAAGTAGATTTCTATCAAAAGTAATGAAACCAGAACCAACAGACATCATCTCTAGACTTACCAACGTCAGTCAACAAGAACACATAACCGAATTTAACCATACCCTAATAGATACTCTGAGTATAATACAAGGAAACTTAATAACATTAATACTCGGAACAACGATTTTCATGGTATTAGCTAACAAACTGAGTCAAAAGACTTTTTCAACTTTGAAGACCAACCAAATTTTAGCATACATGCCTCGAGGAATCAATAGAATACATTGAATACAGAATACAGACTTGGTACAACACTCCCAGTTATTACAATTAATTCTCCATTTAAGCGTCGTTTATGATTTCTTATAGATACAGGTGCTTTCTCTTCCTTTACAAATCCTAAATTTATACAATCTGAAGACCAAGTTGATATAAAACCACTAATAATAACAACAATTCTAAAATCATAACCTATAAGTAAAAAAAATCACTAACACCATATTTAAAGAATTTAATCAAATAGGCCCCCTGACATTACTGTTATTCAAGTTCCATAATTACTTTGATGGTCTATAAGGACTTGATACTGTTAAAAGTTTAGACACAAAAATTGATCTTCTGCAGCAAAAGCTCATTATATTGTAAATGAAACCAAAGTTTACTTAAGGTAAACATTTGATTCCGGCATTTTCAAAATCCATTTTTAAATTACCAGTCTACCTTGAAAATGGTGATATATACGTCCAACAAACCGAAATTTTACCTGACCTTGTTACATCTGGAGATTTATTCTGTAAAAAATTGGTGCAGTTTAATTGAAATTAAGAACAACTCAGATAAAGACTAAACACTATTTGTTGAAGAAACACTGAAAACCCAACCCTACCATTCATCTGAAATGATTGAAATTAATAATTGGAAACAAGTGTTCCAACAAGTACCACCATGCAATATATCTAAAATACTTTGGACCACCTTAACTAAAAGAAGAAATGCGAATTATTAAACTTTTGAAAACATAAGGAAATATTTTTTTAAGAAGAAAGTTCACTAAGCTTTAATAACAAAGTTAAACATCCTTTAAACACTTCAGATGACGTGGCCATCTCTACAAAGTCATATATACACCACTATACACATAAAGGTAAAGTTAACTGTCAAGTAAAAAATATGCTTAAACAAAAGATAATTCACCCTAGCTATTCGCCGTGAAGTTCCACTGCATGGATAGTTCCAGAAAAAAAAGATTCATTGTTGTCATATGTTAACGTAAAATTAATTAAAAAACTATTTCAGACAGATATATATTGCCTAACATTACAGATATCTTAGACAAATTTAGGAAAAAATGCAGTTTAGAACCAGAAATATACTTTTAGAACATATTGTTCCAACAAATGGTATTAAACTAAATTCGGACAAAATCTCCTCCACAAAAAGTTTACAAATACCGAAAACGCAAAAGGATATAAAAGCCTTCTAGGATACTACAGAAAATGTATCAAGGATTTTATCAAACTAATTAAATCCATGACAAAATGCCTCAGGAAAGGAAGAATAATAAAACTCACAGAACAATATGTCAAAAATTTTGAAATGTGTAAAACTCTTCTTATAAAAGATCCAATTTTGCAATACGCTGACTTCACTTAATTGATTAATTGACATTTACATGATGTCACTTAGACTCGTGCATGGGAGCTAACAAACACACTCTACGAATAAATATTCTTTGATATTGAGTCTGCATGCTATCGGATGCGTTATGTAAACTGCATTTCTCTGCTTTGAAGTTTTTTAACTTGATGAAACCCTCCGTATCCAACATTAACTCTTCTAGCTTTGCGTGTTATTTTTGCAGCTCTCACAATTAAATTTGTTTAATCTCGATTTAATCGCATATCCAATGAAATATCGAGACGACGCTTTTTCAGACATACTTCTACCACATTGTTGCGTAGTATTCATTTCAAGTACTTACCCAAAACCATTTTCTTCCGAATGCGGCAAATACTTAGAGGGGAACTATTTTCGGAACTAAAATGCCAATCATAATGCAAATTTTTACTTTTCCAAAACTGTAAATGATGAATTTCATAAACACTGACTTGCAGATAAGTGATTTAACTTCTCTGGCTGAGGTATTTGTGATATGACCCAGTTTAGCCGGATATGTTGAGAAAAGATTCTCCATGCAGTCCTGGTTCAATCTTCCCAAACATATGAAATTAATTTCTGCATTCTCAGAAAACACGTATTTGGATAAACTGCACATAGTTGTAAGGATGATATTTAAATCTTGTGTGCATATTTTCCTTGAGCTTGTGGGTTACTTGAAAGAAGAAAGGACTAAATTTTTTCAATTTTATAAGACTTTGTACTGAGATTGTTCTTATTGTGTTCTTATTGGGAAAGCTACATCGTCAAATGATTTGATAAAATGGACTGTTGCTTTCGCAGTATTAATCGAAAAGAATTCTCTTATCACTTTCCAGCTTGCTGTACCTTTATTGGTAAACACATCATTTGCAAGCAACAAATTCCTCAAAATTTTAAATAATTGGCAATAATCATAAAAGGTGTAAGTTTTATGGCCATGCAATATAAAATGGTTGTCCGTGGAATATGGTTTAAGTCGTTTGAAACAGTTTGTAGTATTGGAGCCTTGAAATTACTTCTCTCACCCTCAGCCCACATTCCGATAACTTCAATATATTTTCTTTCACTAATAAATTAAGTACTTCATTAGTATACCAAAAATAAAATATGTAAAAAATAATAAATTTTAACATTAAATAAATATTTACCGTTCGCATTGTTCTTATAGAAAGAGGAGCTAAGAGCGTATTTCCATGATTGAAACAGGTCTTTAGCCACGACAAAAAACTACGGGGCAAGAACATATATCCTTCTACTTTACTTTCTACTTCTACCTTCTACTTTATGCATATGCGAATTATAGGCCAGCTCTGATCCACTTTTGAACTCATCCATTATCAACACTCGCTGTTTATCCTTGTCAGACATATCTGCAGCATGGGAACTGTTTAGTTTGATCATAAAAACTTCATTAACTCTTGGCTCTAAGTTTATGATTGGGGCCCAGCGATATAACGCTTTGCTGTATTGGTAGAAATCGGAGAGAAGCAGCTCCTTCTGGAAAGTGAGGAATTTCACAATTTTATCGCCTCTAACCGTAAGTTCAGCAAACTCTTTTAACTCCTTACTGGCAGCATCCTATATATAAATGCAGTTGTTGAAATTGGCATTTGAACATAATTTCCATACTTTCAGCTTCTCCTCCATATTTGCCTTTTCTTGTTCCATTCTTTTTTTTCTTCAGTGAATTTGGTGTTTGTTGTAATTATTTTTATACAAAACCTATTTAATACTTATTATTTAACATATTATAAAAAAATTTATGACATGTTATTTAATGTATAAGTTGGTTATAATATAAACATGTATTGTGTAGCAGCGACGCATTTATATGCATTAATTCCTTTAGCCAAAAATCCAAAATATCTCTAGCTCTTCTCTTCACCCGCATAAAAAAGGCGCCACAGTTTTCCACACCTCTCCAGGTTAAACACGTCACCTCTTCGTTTGTTTTTGGATCTATTTTTTCCAATTCAAATTCGACTTCTTGTTGAAATTCAGGAATGCAAAATATACGGACATGCTGCCTCAGGCCGAAACCCGGTAAAGCACACAGGTGTAATATATTAGTCCAATTTAGAGCGGAAAAATTGTTGTTGTGTGATTTTTAACTCAAAATGTAATGTAAAGCTACTTCATGACTTTTAAAGTTGCTAAATAGAAAAAATAAGCAAAATAATCAATAATGTCTAAAAAAAATACACTGTGCTCTATAAAATTTTTCGAAATGTATGGCAAGCTGCTATTCTCAATTCAGAATTCGAAGTAGTAATATCCTACTTCGTAATATCCTAATAAATGAATATTATAATAATAAAAAGTATTTCCATTTTTTATGCAATTTTTATGCACAATAGTAAAATTATTATTGAAAGCATGTAAAACTTTTTCACCTTAGATAAATAGATATAATTTTAAAAAGATTTTAAATAATTAAAAATTACAGAGTGCATCTCTCTAACTTAAGCACATTATGGTGTCTTCCAGTTCATTAGTAGAAAGGAACATTTCTAATGCTTTCTTTGCGAAAGGCTTTGATGTTTTTTTGGCTTTCGTATCAATCCAGTCAGGAGAGGATCTCATGTTAATAACAGTCTATTTAATACATCTGATAGTTGTGCTATAGGCAGCAGTGCATTTTTAATCATAATATGTCTATGCATAAGATTCTTACGCATAGTAGGCATCATAGGATACTATGGGTACAACATTACTTCCAATTTCGCTATATCAAAGACATATTGATATCCACTTGATATGACATCCAAAATCATCTATACACGAAAAATTAGGTTTGGATGTACACTTGGATGTCTGCTTGTGTTTCTATCATTACTATTTCCGAATCCAAGTTTAGGCACATCTACAATAAGACTCATTTTATTTTTGAATGCGTTTTGGTTTTTAATTATTCTCACCAGAGTTACAATTTTGTTACTATCTGGACATGATTGCCATTGCTCTTAAATAGTCGTATTCTAGCATGCAGAATTGATAAACTAAACGTTAGACAATCTTTCCTTACTGGTAGAGCTGTATTCAAATCATTCAAATCCTTTGAAGTTCTGTTACATATGTAGCATTTCATAGTAAAACTAGCATATATAAAACTAGCATAACATATATTTAGCATATACTATGGTAAGCAGTAAACTATGCTTTATACGTATATTTTTTTCCCATTAAGGTTACATTTGTATCTACTAAAGAACTTATTGCTACAACTAGTTCCTTGAGTCTGGTTCTGATTTTTTTTCATAAAAATTTTTGTTCCCTATGGGAATTTATCCATCTTTGTGTATATTCAATTTCAAAAACAGCAAATTTTCACATTTTCACATTTCACATTTACATCTTCTTCAGAATACTTTTCAAAGTCTGAAAGAGGTTTCTCAGCAACTTTAACCTTCTCATTAATATTTGAGTTTTCGCAGCTTTGCATTATGCTTAATATATATGCTCAACTTATTTGTGTAACCCCTAGAGTACCTAAATACTAAATAATGCAATTGATATATGAGAAGATTACAAGCAAACTCATAGTATACAGAGATCACAAACGCTGCTCATGAATACTACTGGTGCTCCTGACTAAATACTATAAATTATTGTGAAATTAGTAAATGTCTATTTCATCTCCAATATTTTAATGTGACGGACCTTTACTTTTTAGGAGAACAACAATATTTTTTCTCCTCCATTATCTAAATATTATGTTTACTCTTTTTGTATACGAAGCAATGCAAAATATTGCTTTCAATATTTATGACTCTACCGTACTTTTTTATCTTGAACAAAGAAACTTCCACCTTTATAAGGAAGTTAATATCATAGTGGAATATTGCGGAATACTATGACTTTGTAACTATAATACAATCGTTTAGCTCAAAAAAATTCATTCAAATAGCGACTTTTAGATTAAAGCTTCAACAGCACTAAAACACAGTATATCTTCTTTAAATTAAATGAGTAGATCTCTAAGGTAATTAGAGATCTAAACGATGTCATAGTTTATATCATTCAGAAATGTTTCCAGTATTCATAATATAACTCCATTTTAAATCATCTGTGCATAAGAATGACTGTTAAAAATAAAACCATCATCTTATAGCGTAATCTATTTTGTACATTAAAACAGATCCACATCCGCATCCCCATCTCTTAAATGGGGACCCATTTAATTATTTTTGTGAGAAACTAATTTGAGAAAATGGATTTTTGACCGCCTAAATTGTGCAAATACCGCTATGTGTAACTGGTTGTTATGGCCACATAAGTAAGTAAAATGTACGGTAATGTACAAATTCTTTGCCAGTGGGATCATATGTGACAATAGGTGTTTTCGTTGTCTTCCATGATAAATGGTTAGTTGGTAACTTATTTATCAATTGTTGCAATGAGGGCGTTTATAAGGCTTCATCAACTTGAAGATAGTTGCAAGTATTAAACTTCTTTGTGTATTCGTTTCAGATATATATGCAGTGAGAAAATGATATGTTTACAACTTTTAAGTAGTTTTTTATAAATTTTACTCACTACACTACCCTCATGAAAAGCTTAAAAGTATTTTTGGAAAAGTGGTGACCTCGGTGACAGTAGAGTCAATTTTGTCTGACCACTTTATTGCGTAGCTATTAAGTTGAAGTTAGAGAAATCAGTCTATTATAACGTATTATTGCATAATTGTGTTAACTCATCCATTTACTGAGTTAACCTATATCTTAGTAATTCATATAATACGTTTAAGAAGGGGGTGCTTTAAAATTTACCAGGTATAATCTGAAAATTTACTTAATATTTTGATTTATCGAAAGAGTAGATTAACGAAGACAATGCTTTATAAAAAAGATATACTTAAAAAATATTAAGTGAATGAATATAATTAGTATTACTAAGATGTGTACGCATAATTTCTAGACAATTTTTTCTGAATGCTGTTTTCAATAATTGTTTTGTTTTTCTTTCAAAAAGAAGGAAAAAGTCAAGAACTAATGGTACACCTATTTACAATGAGAACTTTGAAAGAGATTAAAGCAGTTGTGAAATCGCAGATTTACTGGGCAAAAATTGAATCACGAGATTGAAGTCTTCTAGATTGATTGTTTATCGCATTCGAACTGCGGAATTGTCTTACGGAATACAAATGCCATAAAAAGAAATGACACACGGAGCTGGAAAGAAAGGTGAGATGAGTTATTTAAATTGATTATGTATGGAGTGAATCTGATTTCCCATAATGATAATTTGAAAACGGATTTTAGTGGTATCAACTGTTTTGAGCTACATTCTTCATTGCACTTACTTCTCCAGGTGGTGAAGGCTTCGGTTGTAGCAAAAAATTTTGCACTCCGTTCAATTGGAATGTGCAATTTTTGTATTGTTCACACATAAGATAATAAATGTTCCATTTGTGGCTTGCATCTAAAAATCTCTAACTTTAACACCAATAATTTCCAAGTATCTATATTCACATAAAGCATATTGGAAAAACTTATTCAAAGTAGTTATTTTTACTTAAATCCGTTATTCAATCGGTACGCCTGAGATCGAAGCCGCCTCTGAATTCGTATTATTTGTATTATAAGACAATCTATTAAAGTAACAAAATAAATAGCCTGTTGCGTATTTTCAATTACTATCCAATATAATAATAATAACTTGGAAATGGGAATTCATATTTAAATAGAGAGTTTTATCAAAATGGACTTCACTTAACATACACTACAATTGATAAAAAATATTTTTGATGACTTTATGTATACTTAAAATTTCTAATAAAAAGCTTAAGGGGATCAAATCTATTCTGAGAATTTTTTTGTTATCCGTTTTTTGTTGTCTTGAGATGTTGTATTAAATGGCCCATTTATTTTGTCGCCGGCTATAAAATTTTTTTATTTCAACCTCACTACAATTCTCGTCGCTCCGACAGTGTCTGCACATAATTTTCTGTTGCAAATTGAAGACACGTACCCTTAACTAGCTATTAGGAATGGCCATACTATCCGCTTTTTGTTCGCTTATAGGACAGATTAACATGGCAGTTAGTGACACAAGTTTGTAACTAAGACTTTTCATGATTTCTTATGATTTTTTAGCAATATTATCAAAAACTCTGACAATCATAATACCTGGAGTTCAGGGTTAATAGCGATGTGTGGCGTGAGGATATGCTAGGCTCATATCAAGTTAGTATGCATGTTTATTGTACTGTGAAATGGAATTTGCAGGTGATTTAACTGTTATTATGTACGAGGTTCACATAAAAAAACATTTATATGCATAAACATTAAAGTATACCTTGGAAAGGATACAATGATAGGTACATAATGACGAACATTTAGCATATCACGTATGTCAGCAGTACCTTGCAAGGAATTTAATTTAAATCAAGTGTTTGTAGACAGAGGATTGTTGGCCAAATTTCATTTTAAAAAGTTAAGTCCTATGTTCATAGGTGTGGGATTCTGAAACATATATTTAAAAGGAACATTGGATACAGGAAGACATACACTGTCCGCCAAAAGTGCTCTAACAATACACTTATTTTGTATTTGTCCAAATATTGAAACAACTTTTTCTGTCTATTCTTCACAATGTGTTGTCTTTCATGCAATTCTCTATTTTCAAACTTACATTTCTGCCCTGGTTTTCTTGTGCTTTTCTTATTCCTTTCCAACAAACAGGACGAAGTTTTTGATTGTAACTTGGCTGTGCTGTGTTTTACAAGGAAGGAGGCAAATCATGTGAAAAACTATCATAATGGCTTCTAAATGGCATTGCTTCGAAAACAATTGAAACAGCGTGCCGTTGAGTGTCTGATAGTCAAAGGAGTTAGTTTGTCGGTAAGGCAGCGTTCAGCGTTCAACGTTCAACGTTCAGCGTTTTAGTTTAGCAGTGGCTTAAGAGTTTGCTTGATTAAATAAAGATTTAAAGTTTGTTAAAAACTTTGACATAATATTTTTGATATTTATTTTATTATTTTATTATTTTAGTCGTACTTTTTGCATTTCAGTTTCTCAAATAAATGAATTTTCTGGAAATATGCAAAAATGTGTCTAGTGAGCTGGAATTTGCATAATACTGCCTTATGCTGTTGAGAATGTGTCAACAATCAAAATAAAATTATATTCTTAGGATTGTATGAATTTTAATGCGCCTAAGTATATTTGAAGGCATAACGTTCTAAGTCAAATATTAAACATAAAATTATTTTAGTTCATGCTTGCGCCAACTGGATTCCTTACTTTTTCCTAAGTAAAATGTTGAACTTGTACACAGTAAACATATATAAGGAAGTTTGGTATGTTTGCATCTGAATATGAATGTATTGTGAATATTATTGTCACAAAAAGTTTGTCAGCAAATATAATATTTGACATGCAGCAATATGTTTAAAAGTGATTCATTTAATATGGCTCTTCTGGGCTCTGTCGTGAGGGTCAGTAAACAGCCGAATACAATCTATCCAAATACCTCACTTTAACTAGATGTTAAACGAATTATTTAGGAGCTGGAATTTCAAACTGGCCCTCCACAGTTCCTAGATTTCTCAGTAGTAGAACAGTAGAACAATTGCGACTTAACTAAAAATCATCTTTTCAAGTTGTGCACATATGGACTGCGTTCTTACAGCAATGCTAAAACTAGTTCTGTCAAGAAAAAGTATCCTATTTATAGATTTTAAGATATCTATTCAATTGCCAAAATCTTGTTTAAAACTTCAAAAACATAAAAAAATAATATCAATGCAAATCTTCAAACAACCAAAATTCTTCATCACCTCCAACCGCTATTCAGAAATGAAAATCTCAATGCTAAGAACACGAAAGTGATATATAACCAAATAATTCGTTCGTGACTTCTATATGGATGTGTAGAGTTTAGCAAAGCCTCAAACACTACTATTCGTCAGCTAAATACTGCACAAAACCAAGCTCTGAGAAGACTTTTCAAAGTACCATATGGTGCATTATGACGAATGACATCCTCAGGGACCTCAAGATTGATCCGATCAAAAAATACATAAAGGAGAGAGCCCTGAAATTATTTACGAAAACTGACAGAAAACTGATGAGTTTTCCTATTTTAGCCTTACTTAATTTTTTTTTTAATTCTATCATGGATCATTATACTTTTCAAGTAGGTCTGTGCTGAATGGAACTGTGAACATGATTCTGGTTACTATATAAACATTCGGATATACTTCGAATATGATGAATGCTATATAGGAAACCAAATAGTTCAAAATATTCATTAAGTGCTTTGAATCCACATTCGGTGACTTTTTGCGATGACCCTGTGGGCTCGAGGCCTTCGGCAATTGACGACATCGCTGATGCCTAGCGCTGCCACTGACTCAAACAAAACTGAACATGGGTCATTATTTCACAAATCGCATATCTTTTTAACCTAATCATCTTCGTTTTGGCTGCAATTTTGTGGAAAATGCTATTCGTAATCACACAAGTGGAATTTCTCGTTTGACAAATAAACTGGGAAGCATTTAAATTATATAACGTTGAAATTTTTGGTGGCTTCACTTATACATAATCTTATACTTATTTTAATTATGCTTATTAAGCATATTTAGAAAAAAAATAGAGTTGCACTATGCACTGTGCAACCTCAATGAAACGGAAAGCATACAGCACTTCTTAGGACGTTGTCCTATATTAGGATCATTTAGACGAATTTGTTTTGAAATAGAATCTTTAGTGGAAGAAGAAGTAATCAGTGTGCTTAATGGGGAAAATGTGTCTGATTGGAAAAGATTGATTAACTATAATACTAGTGCTTTGAAATATAAAAAACTAATTATAAACGAATTTAATACTTTTTAATTATTATGTAAAACTAAAGCAATTAATTTGAATTCTGCATATTTTCATTTTTGAACTGTTAATAGGTTAAAGTAAAAATTAAATTTATATGAATTCAACACCTCCGACAGACGACTATCAAGTCATTATTGTGTACTTTGTTCTTCAATATATTATTAAGTAATATACAATGTTGTAATAATAATATAAACCATGTTTTTTTTCGTCCAGAGCACGAAGCTCAAATCTCAGTTTTTTGTCGTCATTTCATTTCAGTTTTCATACTGTATGTATGCATTCATTATCATTGCAGATGTATCACTGCAGCTGTTCTTCTTTTCTCTTCGTAAAGTCGTGGACGCCACATAATTTAAGTTGCGAATATTTTAACTGACTTCCATTTAAAGCTACTTGAGCACATTTCATGTACAATGCTGCTAGGAGATGGTAGATGTTCTTGAGCTACCACGAGTATTTCCCGTTCTTCATTAAACCGGTCGCAGTGAAAGGCCACATGTTCTGCACTTTCTACTACGTTGTGGAAATTTGGTCAGTATAAACTATTTGACAGTTGAAATCTGTAAAGATATTCTAAAAAGCCTCCGTGGCCGCTCAATATTTGAGTCAAATTATAGACAACTTCACCATGTTTTCTTGACACCCATTCCTTAATGTTGGGAATGAGTGTATAAGTCCAACATCCCTTAGAGGACTGCTCCCATCTTTGCTGCCATTATCTAAATGAATATACGCGTTCTATCTATCTATCTATCTATCTATCTATCTATCTATCTATCTATCTATCTATCTATCTATCTATCTATCTATCTATCTATCTATCTATCTATCTATCTATCTATCTATCTATCTATCTATCTATCTATCTATCTATCTATCTATCTATCTATCTATCTATCTATCTATCTATCTATCTATCTATCTATCTATCTATCTATCTATCTATCTATCTCTATCTATCTATCTATCTATCGATCTATCTATCTATCTATCTATCTATCTATCTATCTATCTATCTATCTATCTATCTATCTATCTATCTATCTATCTATCTATCTATCTATCTATCTATCGATCTATCTATCTATCTATCTATCGATCTATCTATCTATCTATCTATCTATCTATCTATCTATCTATCTATCTATCTATCTATCTATCTATCTATCTATCTATCTATCTATCTATCTATCTATCTATCTATCTATCTATCTATCTATCTATCTATCTATCTATCTATCTATCTATCTATCTATCTATCTATCTATCTATCTATCTATCTATCTATCTATCTATCTATCTATCTATCTATCTATCTATCTATCTATCTATCTATCTATCTATCTATCTATCTATCTATCTATCTATCTATCTATCTATCTATCTATCTATCTATCTATCTATCTATCTATCTATCTATCTATCTATCTATCTATCTATCTATCTATCTATCTAATCTATCTATCTATCTATCTATCTATCTATCTATCTATCTATCTATCTATCTATCTATCTATCTATCTATCTATCTATCTATCTATCTATCTATCTATCTATCTATCTATCTATCTATCTATCTATCTATCTATCTATCTATCTATCTATCTATCTATCTATCTATCTATCTATCTATCTATCTATCTATCTATCTATCTATCTATCTATCTATCTATCTATCTATCTATCTATCTATCTATCTATCTATCTATCTATCTATCTATCTATCTATCTATCTATCTATCTATCTATCTATCTATCTATCTATCTATCTATCTATATATATATATATATACCTATTTATCTCACAATTCATCACTTTATTTACTTATCCAGGAGCATTAATGAACTATATGGTAAAGTAAGTACTAAACAACGGCTCATATTTCTGTATATGCATTTGAAAATATTTAGTATTTAAATAATATTACCAAATTATTTTCACAAATTTAAACCAAAGCTTTATTTACTTGAATAAATATGCCATGTAAGAGCTTAATGATCATCTCAATTATCATTGCAACGCGTTATGATCTTATTTAGCAAGGAACTAGCAAGTCAAAACAGTGTAGCAAAAAGAATCCTTTAACAAGATGAAAGATTTCCAATTGGCATCTGTGGTATGCGAAAAATGTCATTAAAAGTCATCAGCTATTTAGATTTGCCCTCGCTCATGTTATGCATACCACAACACATTGTAATCAAGATATTGCACATTATTGTTTGAATCGAAAACGAAGATCGTTAAATCTCTGTGGATTATGGAGATGAAAGCAGGGATTTGTCTTCATGCGCAAGTTTGTGCAGCAATGACGGCAAGTAAAATTTTTGTTCAACCATGGAGTAAAATCAGATGATCCCTGCACATAGCATGTAACTAAGTACTATAGTTCCTATGTTGGCTTGCTTCGCAACTCATCTAATTAACTGCAATAAGATTCGCTTAAACCAAGCACTGGTATTCACCGCCTGTTCGTACTATGCGTGCTGTGGATGTCTGTCTCTGCTGTGATCTCTGCTGTGCACGAGTGCAAGATGATTCACAAAGTTACATTTCGGATTCTACACAAAAATTGCGTAACATAGTAGCTTTAGTATTGCCAACTCAAGGTTTAAGGTTCCTTGCAATGAGTAACCTAACGATCCTTCTAAAATTTACCATATTTGCATATCAGCATATACGAGTGATGAGGGGTCCTGCGACCCAAATTGCGCCATCTGAGCGAGCCTATGCATATATATGTATGTGAAGCTTGCGTCGTTTTCATCTTGCTTTCCGCAGAAGATACTGACTTAAGTAAGATATATTTTGAGAGCTCATTACGCTGCATCAGTTGCAGATTAAGTGTTGCTGATTTCATTGTTTTCACAAAAATCGTGGCCAATTTTAAATAAACTATAAGACAAGTTAATTTGGATGCTCTTTTATATCAATATTTTTTTTGTTTGCATTTATGTTGATATTTTGAATTATTTTTATTTTAAATTGTTTTAGAAAAACATGATTAATATACGAATAAATCCAATTTTATTCTTAAAATACCAACACATTATACAAGGAGAAGATTCTTGGTATGACAAATATATCTAAGTAGCGAATAACCAAAAAATTACATTGATTATTTCAAACAATGATATATAATTCATAAGGTAGGATTTTTTTGTCGAATGTGCCGCGATAATTAATTAGTTTCATTTTATTTTTATTTTATGATTATTATTATTATTTATATAATAATTCAGTTCCATGTTTCAACGTAAGCATAGTAATGAAAAGGCAACAACAAAAAGTTGAGTTAATTTATTAAAATTTGGCAAAGCAAAGGTTAGTCTCACTAAAAAAATAAAAAACTGACAAAAAACTTGGAATTTAAGCATTAAAAGTTTATGCAGCCTTGGCTGCTAGTGGAAAAACACGATTAGTCATCCTTTCTAATTTGACAGACACAAGCTCTAAGCCTGGCACTTGCAGTCCAAGCAAGTTATATACGGACTACAAACTAATTAAAGAACTAGAATATTTCCTAGGACTGGTGATAAGTACTTGGCAATACTCGAAACCGTATTGTGTAGTCAGCGAAATTTTAATACACGGTCTTATCTACTTCATCTTGTAAAGTCGGTATTGCCGAACGGTTTCTTAAATTTAGGGAATATCCCGGAGTCACCCTTAGCTAAATCAGATGAGCAGAATGTTTGGAAAACCTGATTTTTCTATTGATAAACATTTGTCCTATTTAATATAGACTCCATAGGTCTAGGTTTCAAATGTCGATGGACAATTAAATTAAATTTAAAAAGATCAAATTGATCCTTTTATTGCAGTAGTATAGTTTGATTTTTTAGTAGAGTTTGATTTTTTAAAATCATTTAAACGTTAATATTTCCGTTATTCGTATATAATTTTAATATTATAATAGAAATCTCTCATCAAATATAGACAAGATCCTTTTATATCACAATAAGATATTTAAATACAAGTCATTTAACCAATACGGCAATTTTATTTAATGTAGTAAAGTTATAGTAAAGAAGGAAATCTTCATTATTCAGAAAGCATATACATCACTAGAACATAAATGCCCATATCAAAACATTTCAAAGTATTAGTATATGTCAGTGAATATAATAACAACTTTTAAAGGTCAGGCTTTACTCCACGAATGACATTGTAGAACTTCGCATCGTTAAGCATTAACGGAAACACTTTCACTTCTCTTCCATTAATCGTCCAACCAAACTGACTGACGTACTTCTCTAAGTTCTCTAGAAAAATAATCAAAATTTAAAATAAGTAGACATAATAAAAATAACAATCCACACCTTCATCAATATTCAATTTCACTATGAGTTGACTGCAAAGAATTGTTCTGCGGTTTGCCCCAACCATAAAACAGATGTATTTTCTAATGACTTCTTCAAATCCTTCGACCATGGAAATCACTGACACATTCTGTTTACAATGTACCCAGAATTTTGCGTATTCTTCCTGTTCTAAGAAATTTGCCAAATCAATTATCACCCTGATTCCATCATCTATGAATTGAGGCCAGATAAGATACTTTTTAGCCGAAACAAAGTGTTTATATGGGAGCTTAGTCAATGCTCTTAGTAATACGATTCTTGTAAGTTCCAAGTTGATCAGTTTTGGGTATGCATTATACATACGCAGTACATGCATGTTAAGCTTGAAGCAATATTTATTCCCAGTTTGCTCCCTTATCAGCTGCTCGAAGAATGTCAAGTTCTCTGGCCTATACCTAATAAAAGATGAATGTTGGATGAAGTACTCCGATAAATGTTTTACACAAAGTATACTTCTCGTAACGCTCCAATCCTTCTTTCGGAATTGCAGCTCTTATGAGAGCCATTTCAATTTTTGTATAATTTTAGCTTAAAAAAGTTTTATCTGATTTGAAGAGATTGTATATATAACCCTATATTTTCTGTTAAACAAATTTCTTTCAGTTTGTCAATTTTTTCAATATATATATGGCAACTGAGTTAATTTAAAAGAAACAAAATAAAAGTATTTTTTCTGTATTGGACAATTTTTACATATTTTGAATTTATAACGCACGCACTTATTATAAATGTTTTTAATTTACTTACCGACTTAGTTATTTGACAATAAGTAGCCATTATTGAATCTTGGGTTCATGCAGCACTACTCTACAGACAACTGTGTTGCGTGAGAACTCTTCAGTCTCATAAATGTAACGGGGATAGTTCTCCTGCAATACAGTTTTCTTTTGCAATACATATTCTTCCTTTGATTTGAACATCAGAGTTCAGTCACCTTCCCTAGAGTTCAGTCATCATTCATAGCCGTTGCCTATTCTTAAAAGACCAAACAAGTTTTATTCGCACATTCTCAGTGATGTTATATCATTTTGTGATAGCATCTATGCTTATCTACAATTCAAAAGCACAGGTATGATAAATAACCTATAGGGCGTTAGTTCCTCTGGACGAAAGTTAGCTTTACATACCGTGTCTACTGAGTCCATAGTATCGTAAACCATGTTAGCAAATGTAATTCTTCGTCTGATCTGCAACAAATTTTCTTGTTGTAATTCGCTATTGTTCAAAATACTTCTCTATTAAAACATTTAGAATAATTCTATTAAGACTCATGTTTTCTGTCGCCATAATTATCTTTAAAAATTAAGAGTAATATTATTCCAAGGCGGGCATATAAAATTTTAAGGAAGACATTTTCTCCCCAATCAATTCAAATTTGGTGCATTTAATAGCATGACCTGCTCAGAATACGATACAATCGCTTCACAGTCGCTAAAATATTACAATATCATATTAAAATATTACAATTGCGCTGACGAGCTGTACTAGGTTAACCATTTTGTGGCTCCAAAAAACAAATCTAGATAAAATCCACTTTTGAATGAAACTTTAAAAAAACGATTATTTCAATATTGTATATTTTCTAACCCTATTATTTGATGTGAATTACATTATTATATTATTGTTATTGTTAATGTACTAAGTAATTTTCTATGATTTGTCGGTTTATAACTGACAATATACCAGCCATAACTTAACCGATGGTCATTTTCAAAGCATCAAAAGATTGAGGATTGTCCTGATAAACATGATTCTTTGTGCAACCCTACAAATAATGTCCAGTAATATAGGTGTTTTATTCCTATCACTAAACCGAAAAATTTTAGGTTTGTGAAGTTTCTCGGGAGACATAGCTAAAGTAAAGCGATTATATGACTTGTTATTTGTGGCACCGTCATATTGAAACCACACATCTTTTACATACCATACATATCTTCAATTTCACACCGAAAATAATTGGTTGCAGTTGTAAGAATCAACAATTTGTGCCAAACCTTCGTAATTTCAAAAAAGTACTGCCCTATCCAGTTCACATTCCAGACAATGCAAAAGGTGTTAGGTTAGGTTAGACCATAAGGTCCACTGTGACAACCTTAAGAACTTGACATATGTTACTATAACCATTTAGTACTGGATATAAAGCCATTGACACCAGCTAGATAAATAGAATTTAGCTCTCTTATCGAATTGAAAAAGTGAGACTCAGGTAAGAAAGTCTACGTCTTGCGAAAGCAGGGTGATGATGATTCATTTTCGTCATTCTCCATGCTAAAGTCTACAGTGCAAAGAGGCTCTGATATTAAGCATCATGGCATGTTACTTTTGTATATGGTGACATTCACTAAATTTGGTTTTTCTATTGTAATTAAAGTTCTTGTGTTAGCTAAGTTTTATAAAGATGGAGATGGAAACTTAAATGCCATACCTCAAACTCAAGAAAATTAAAAACAAAATAGGAATAGGTCCGTTATAAATAGGTAACGGACCTATTCTGTGCACTTGACAGATTTGTCAAATACTTTAATAAAATTTTTGATTTTTATAAAGGAGAAAGCTTTTTGGTATTCTGGACACATTTTGACAAATTTCAAAGCTCAAGTACCTAGTGCTCTCACCACACTATAGTGTAAAGCGTTTTGTATAGAAAACTGTTCATAATTCTTCGTAACTGTTCGTAAAAAATGCTTGTAAAGAGCACATATTTCAAGTTGCCAAAAGCATTTTTCATGCATTCAAATTACAATAAAAAATATGCTTGTAAAGAGCGTATATTTTAGTTAAGAATATTTATCATGCATGCAAATAATAAAAAATGCTTAAAAAGAGCATATTTTTATAGTTGTCAACAGCATTTGTAGTATTGACAACTAACGAGGAAGAGAGCTTTTTATTTCTGTCACAGAATCACAGAATACCAAAACCTTTACAGCAGTCAATTTTGACAAGTGTCAATGTTTGACAAGTTTATAAAGTGCACAGAATAGGTCCGTAAATCACACAGGACGATAATAATATTGTGTTTAAAATAAATCTAAGATACGAGTATATTCATAATATTTTTGACATTACTAATTTCATTAAAATGCAAACTTTTTAAAAGCTTCGAGTTTGAAAATGTCTGCTCATGAAGTCGGTCATGTCGGTATGTTTAAGTCAATATTAAAGCTGTACTTTGTCGTAATTTCAGAACTCAAAAAAGTTATTTAAAGTGCATTGAGATTACGTATTAACAATGCTTTGCGAGCTATTCCTGTTCACATAAAGGATTCATTCAATTTATATGCAAAATTATATTGATTCCTCTGATTCTATCATTTGTCTGAGATTAGTTTGGCAAAAGAAAATTTAATAACTTAGATTAGAAAGTTTTTATACTCAAGTGTATTGTGCACTTCCTGCTCGCATCAGAGGATGAACAGTAGCAATAAGGCAAAATTATACATATCGTTTTGAAAGGACACAGTATGTGAGCTGGAATGACGTTGAAATAAGATAACCTATGTGCTCTGCTCGGTTTCATTGCAAAATGTTTTGCATTTCTTATTTTTTATTACTCAACATATTTTGAGAAATAATGCAAGAACGTAATGCATAAAAGTACCAATATTTCAAGAAACTGTAGAAAAGTTCAAAAGTAGAAAAACTTTTGGTTCTAACTTCTACAGAGTATAGGATATCAGGAGTCAGGTTAACAAACTTCTTATTTATTATTTAGTTTAAATGTTAACATTGCATAGATAAGATTTCTTAACTGCAATCTATGAGAAGAAAAACCATTTACTATTTTTTTAATAGCAGAATAAAGCGCAATGGGACTTAATTAAGGATTAATTTTTGTTTAAAATTTGTTTTTTATAAATGATTTATACAGAGTGGCTGACGAAAATTGCAATAAAGGAAAACGCTCTATTTTCTTTCTTTCTTTTTTTGGCTTTAACTTTAAAGAAATTTAAATAGCCTTCAAACGGCCAATGAAGCTATTCCACGCTGCCCGCAAATGGCTTAACGGTATGTTGACCCATTCTCGGCTTAGCGCTTGCTTCAGACAATCGAAATTTTGGTATGTTTTAGTGACAACATTACTTTTTGAAATACCCCAGACCGAGAAATCTAAAGGATTTATATCAGGTATTATATCAGGTCACTTTGTTGATGGAATAACGGAATATTTAAACTATTCTTGATTGAAGCGTGCTTTATGCGACGGTGCTGAGTCCTGCTGGTATGTACAATGCCTGCGATCAAAATGCTCATCTTT
>NC_051848.1:85497191-85518957 GCF_002237135.1 Teleopsis dalmanni
ATTCATCTTAAAATGTATTTTTATCGTACTTACTGACTGCTATTAAGAAGGTAAATGCAGTTATAGTTATTTGATTACACTTCTATTTAAGAATAATTCCTAGAAATTTTTTTAAATTTTATTACCATTTTGACAGTAACTTGTTTGAAATTCATAACGCTCATTTTCTGTCCTTAAAGCCGCCTTTGGGGTATATTAAATATAGTCTCAACTTTTAATGCTGAATAAATTTACCTGCCCAAGCGTATATTTCAGAAAATTTATAATTCTTATTTAAGTTGTCTAAAGACTTCTTCTTCTTCTTTTATTTTTACTTCCCGTTTTTGTATATATTTTTTTTTATTTATTCAAATTTTAATAATTTTTGACTATTTTCAAACCGTAGTTTTACACATTCATACACTGATTTGGCTTTACCTAGAAACTGAGTTAATTTTTTTGGTCACACCTGCTGGAGTTCTCATGTGACCGGTCAAGCCAAAGTTATAAAAACTTTTATTTAGGAAAATGTATGTAAAAGACAAAAGTTTCTTTATTATCCTTAGAGCATCGGGCATCGGGCATCAGGCGTCAGGCATCAGCCATCTGACATTAGGTATTAAGCATTGAGCATCAACTCTCTAATGTTATGCATAAATATGACACTTATTAAGGAAAAGCTTTCGCAAAGTTTTCATATGGGAAATCAACATGTGCTGCCAAAAAAGCCGGTAAGCGCGTATGCCACCATAAATATAGTTTCTTCCTAAGTAACACAGAAAATTTTGTTCTACTTTAATTATTACTCAGATCGATTTGCCTACTACTATAAATATGATTAATGACTTTGGGTTTAATTTAAGTGTCTATAGAATTGATGCAATACCACGGCAAAGTGCTGTGAGTTGTACTTATATCAATTTTCAAATAAACAGGAAAGGAAATACAGGAAGTACAAATAATTTTAATATCTCTATCTTGCGCCATCAAATAGTATAAAATATATAACTTTATTAATATAAATGTTTTTGATATATTCTGGTATTTCAAAATTTTTACTTAAGATGGTTTATGTATAAAGAAAGCGGTTTCCTTGAATTATATGCACTTAAAAGTTAACTAATTAAAACTTTGGCAGATTAAATTTCATAACAAGGTAATCGCCTATTCCAAAGAAATAAACCATCTGTGCGATACCAAATAGTGGTGCAATCAATATAACTCTACAAAGTCCACCTTTGAAAAATGCTAGTATGCCCTCTAGCCTATAAGTTTTTCTTATGCAGTCCAAGGAGCCAGTATACTTTTTTATTTTTGACGCTTGATCCGCCGCTTGTAAACGCGTTTTTATTAAATCAACAGGCGTTGCAACAAAAGCCCCTGCAGAACCTGCTGCAACTCCAGCCACAAATGAACACCAAGATTCAGCATCATCTGATCTTGGGCCCTTGCGAGGGCACAAGTCATTTAGTGTTTCAAAAAGCGGAAAGTAAACAACTGAAAATATTACTTCACGTAATATAGTCAAATGACTACCTTGATAAAAGCCCCATATGCCATTATGCTGTACAACTCTTTTTGTTATCTGCCACGTTGTCCATGGTTTTAAAACTTTTCCTTTTTTATCAAAACTAGCTTTTGCTGCATCGAGATTTTGCATTTTAATTTTTATTAGTTCCATTGGATTTGTGACCACTACTTGTGATGCGCCAGCTATAGCACCAGAAACAACTTGATTTGTGAAGGTCAGATCGTGGAATATATTTTTTTTAATAAACCAATCACAAAAAAAGTCATTCGATGTTAAAAAAATTGCCTTCTCCCAAGCTGTAAACATAACACTGACTAAATAGCCCCTGTACAATCCCAACAATTTTTCACTTTTATATGTTTTATAAATGCAATCGATCATACCGTTGTACATTTTCGTTCCGTCTGGGTGAACTTGCTGGCTTTGCAAGCGCGTTACCAATAAATCAAGTGGATATGTTGCCGTTAAACCTACTATACCTGCTATTCCACCGTCAATAATACTGGGAAGCAAGTAAAATTTACGAGGCTGTGGTAAAGCTTCTTTTCGAAACCCAAAAAACTGAAATATGGCCGTCAGCAATGTCATACTCCTGACAACAGGACCGCTGTCCTTTTCAAATTAAAAGCCGTCTGCTGAAAGTTATCGTAGCTACAAGAAAAGATGGTCACTTACATACAAAAGTTGCAATTTATAACTGTTACCAAAACTTTAATCAGTTGTGAACGGATTTTATGTCGATTATGCACAATTAATAAGAGATTAATACTGCAGATCGCGCGCCATATCAGATGTGCTAATTTTCATCATTTCAGTGCATAATGGGTGAAATTAAACTTCAATTATTATATTATAGTACACTAAATTTTTATTAATTTTTTTTAAAAAAATTTTATGTGACATTAAAATCAAAAGTAATTTTAATTAAATAAGCTAGTACGAACAGCTTTTACCACTATATGTTAATAAACATGAGCGTTGCCAAATCAACAGTTATGCAAAACGTGATGCCTAATGGGTGTAAAGATAAAAGTGATGTCAGCAAGTTTTTATCAATACTGTCCTCTTCCAATACTGAACCACGCTTAATATATATATTTTAATAAAACAACTACCATCTCATCTTTCTTTTGAGAGTCTTTTTCTTCCTGCAAATACAAATTTATTGAAGCGGCTCTCAACAAGGGCTCTGTAAACCCTAGCAATATAAGGAGCGAAGAATCCATGCTGTTACAACATTTCAAGTAAGGAATATACATCTTATATTAATTAACAAATGTGTTATTTAATTAACAAATGTGTTTCCATTGTAAAAATGTTAAATAACGCTAAAAATCCATCATCATCGAGTCAACTGAAAAATTACGAGAGCAATAACACTTCGTTCAGTAATGTGTGTGACTAACTAATTAAAACACATTTTTTTGCCAAAATTCGTTTTTATTTATCAATATAGTCCCCTTTTAGAGAGATACAATCATTCCAACGCTTTTGCAATCTTTCGATACCGCCTTTGTAAAACGATTTTTCTTTGCCTTCAAAATAGGCGTTAGTTTCGGCGATTACTTCATCATTTGAGCCAAATCTCTTACCACGGAGCATCTTTTTGAGGTCTGCAAAGAGCCAGTAGTCGCTGGGGGCCAGGTCTGGAGAATACGGTGGGTGTGCGACAGCAATTCGTAGCTCAATTCGTTCAATTTTGCCATCGTTTTCATCGACTTGTGACACGGTGCATTGTCTTGGTGGAACAAAACTGTTTTCTTTCGCCATATGAGGCCGTTTCTTTGCGATTTCGTCTTTCAAACGCTCCAATAACGCTATATAATAGTCGCTGTTGATGATCTTCCCCTTCTGGAGATAGTCGATGAATATTATTCCATGCGCATCCCAAAATACAGACGCCATAACCTTGCCAGCCAACCAACAGCCAACCCATTTGGAAAACACCTTTTTCATACCCAAATGTTCGTGTATTATGGTGTGTACATTGCCTGCTGATATCTGTAGAATGTCAGCAATCTCTCTCACTTTCACTTTACGGTCGGACATAATGACTTTCAGTGTTTTTTTAACGTTTTCCGGAATAACAGCGTCATTTGGCCGTCCAGTAGATGGAATATCATCGGTGTCTGTACGACCACGTTTGAATTCGGCATACCAGTAACAAATGCTTCTTTTTGATGGAGCAGAGTCCGACTAATGTTTTTCAAGCCATTCCTGGTATGGAACAGTATTTTTTTTCATTAAAAAACAATGATAAATCAGCACACGGAATTGCTTTGAATTCATTTTTTTTCGAAAACTCAAAAGTAGCGTCACTTAAAGCACTGTAACTTGTAAACAAATGGTCGGATTAACATATGATTTTGACGTAAGCCTAAAAAGGTTGCCATTTTCGAAAAAAAATATTTATTTATTATTAGTGCCACCATCTATGTGTCAGTCACACACATTATTGAACGAAGAGTTGTGTATGACATGGCATATATAATGGAAGATATTCACTTGTTAGATGATTACTCAGAGATTTCTTCGAAGAGTAGCGATAGTTTTGCAGAGTCCTCGAGTTATTTACAATGAGATCAATATGTCAGCATTATTTTTACTAAAATGAAAATGGATTCTGCAGTGAAAAAATGTTCATCTGGAACCAGCTGGTGGATTGATGTACTTATTAGTAACCCATAAAAAGTTATGTTAAGCGAGGTATAATATATATATGAAAGACCAGCAACAAGGTGACAAGGTTAACTAAATTTGCTTAGAAGTGACTACTACTATAAATTTTTAAAATTCTAAATTAAGTTTTTACTAGTCTTGTAATATTGCTTCAATCTATAAAGCACTTTTCACAAGACAACTTTCATCAAAAATTTTTAGCAAAGTAGAGCGGAAAAGCTTTTCTTTATGCTAAAATCGCGTTATATTCAATATAAGTGATGCGATGATAATTTCAAACAAACCTGATATAATTCTGGATATTCTATAAAGAACTCTAGTACATACATTCAGAAAGGACTAAAAAAGGCTCTTAAAAATAAAAGCTATATTATTAAAGTTTTTCTATATTAATAAGATTTTTTTTAGACTCTAAATTGAAATAAGTCATTAGAAAATCTTCATGGTTTTTACAACTTAAGCTTTTAGCTTAAGACAATCATTTTCAGTATTCAAAAAAAAAAGGTGAGAAAGTGCTATATTTTAAGAATGTTATAGTTAGCTAAAGTAACATGAAATCAGAACTCTCTGTGATTGAAGACATCGAAAGCTTCTCTTCTGGAAAATTTCTCTTGTAATAACAGTAACGTGATCTTTAGTTCCTAATTAAAAATTAGCGGACTATTTGTATTTAAGAATTAAAGAATAAGGAATTAATTAAAAATTAGGAAAGTTCATAATTACTATTTAAAAAAAAAATTTTTTTTGAATTTCAAATTAAATTTATGAATTCTCTTCTGGTGTCTCTAAACACTTTTTAATATATAATTATTTTTATGATGTTGCCTAGCCACTAAGACTTCTGATTTTTTCCTTTATCCCTTTATATAATCCCTTTATATCCAGAAAAGAATAGTAACAACCACTAAAAGACAAACAGTAAAGACGATATGAAAGACACAGTAGAAATAAATTTTTTTTAAAACAAAAAAGTTAAATGAAATAATAATATTTTTTGGTATACTTAAATAAAGTCAATTTTTTGAAAAGCATATGATTTTGTAACTTCAATTATATTTGCATCCATCTAACTTTTGATGGAATTGCTTAGGCACAAGACAATGTGTTAATTTCAGTTAATAATATCTCGAACGAAGTACCCATCGAATTTCTTAAATATGCTTTGGATCTATGTATCGAAAATATGACAGCATCATTTAACTATATCTACAACGTCGACAATGTACCTTTTTCTTTTCGCAAGTCGATTATCTTCCCATTGTACAAATAGGCGACATAAAAAATCCAGAAAACTATAGAGGTATATCTTTTAACAATACCATGGCGAAAGTATTTACAAGTATTTTGCACGAGCGCATACAAGACTGGGTGGAAAACCGAGCACTATTAAGTGAATTTCATTTAGATTTCAGGAAAGATTCAATATATTCAATATATTTCTTTTAACCAATATTGCAAAAATGTGTATTTCCAAAAACAAAAAACCCTATGTCTTTTTCGTGGATTTCAAGGCGGCCTTCGATTCAATAGTACGAAATGCACTCTTTTATAAGCTTGGGAACTTAGGATTGTCAATAAAAATGATACTGATTATATAGAACTTGTATTATGGTAGTAAAACAGCAGTGTGGGATGGAAATAAAATTTCTAATTAGTTTCTTATTCAGTCTGGTATTAAATAAGGCTGTGGTTTAAGTCCACTTTTATTTACTTTATTTTTTGATGATCTGGTAACTCTTTAAACGGTGGCATTGTGGTTGATGGTATGCAAATAAGCATTCTGATGTAAGCAGATGAAGTGGTGTTGGTTGCAGAGTCACCAAGAACAATGCAACTAGACTAAACGAACACTATAATACCTGGTATTTGTAAGTCAATACATCAAAATTAAAAATAATAATATTTAAAACAAGTGAAATCGAAGATGATCCCGAATTTGCAAACGTTGCCGATGAAATAATCGTCCCGCCTCCCAACCATAATGAATTCAAAACAATTATATAGCTGCAGGCGCCGATGGTTCAGCTGATGAGTTGTTCAAAGCTGAATACAAAGAACATCAAATGCATGCTACAGTTAATTTGCAAAATGTAGTCGGATGAATGCATGGCTAATGCTTGGAATTTAAGTGCCCAATCTAGAAAAAAAGATACTGTAATAGATGCGAAACACAGTGCTTATTGTTTAAACGGTTTATTAATAACGAATTAAAATCAATCTTAAAATTAAAGCAAAGTTCAGCGGACAGTTGTCTTAAGCTAAGCATTACATTGTTTCTTATCGCTAAATACATAACGACGCAGAGTATATACATCTTATTCTAGTAAGTGTGCATATGTGTGATTGCTGCTTTAGCCTTAACTCACAGATGGTTAGGTATGTTGTGTTAGGTTTCGTATGCCCATTGCACAACAAAATAATGTGCTGGTAAGCATTCAGACACAAATATACACAATACAATATCCTGCAAACTGCATCAATAATCGCAGAATCAGTCTTTCAAATATTACATATAAGATCCTGTCAAACGTACTATGCGAAAGATGTACTGCACACTTTCATTGTGGCTTCGGACCTAATAAACCCATCCTAGAACAGATATTTATAGTTAGTCAATTCCTGGAGAAGAAACAAGAAAAACAAATCAACACACACAATATATTTGCTGATTTGAAATCCATTTTTGATATAACGACTAGAAACACACTTTATGCCGCTATGTTTAAATTTGGTATTCCAGCAAAACTTATTCAGCTATATGAAATCATATTAAGGAACACAATCAGTTCCATTGGAATTGGAAAGAACCTCTCCGAATCGTTTGACACGAAATGAGATTTCCGATTAAAACCGTACAAAAGCATGATGCTGCTAGCGTATGGTACCGATATTGATATAGTTGACCTGAACACCGGCACCGTCAGTGCGTTTTTTGTGAACTTAAAAAAATAAGCAAAATACATAAGTCTTAAGATCAAACAAAGTTCTTAGGATCTTGAAATCTCAATGTCACTATTGGCAGTTATAAGTTTGAAGTTATCAAAAATTTTGCTCATTTGGTGAAGTAGCATTAACAGCAAAAATGAATCAGCCCAGAGATTCAAAGATTCGCGAGAAAAGTTCTGCGGAATATTTATGGTCCTTCACGCGTTGACAACGAGTAATGAATTTGTTATACATTAAGACTGAAAAGTTTTCGGAAATTCTCATTTAAAATTCGCGCGCTGTATATTTTTCGATATTTTAAGTTTATGTAGTTTGGCAGCACTGTCCTTAATTACTATGCCAAAAATGAGCGCGATCTGTCAGACAGTTCGTTTACGGCAGCTGTTGAAACCAGTTCACCTCAGTAGTGCGTTGCGAAATGTCTTCGACGGTCGTACGACCGTCCTGGAAGGCTTTGTACCACTCATAAACTTGAGTTTTCGATAAAACTGATTCCCCATAAGCCTTTTGTAGCATTCGCAACGATTCTGCACACGAAATTTCGTTCGAAACACAAAATTTGATGCAAACTCTTTGTTCAATATTTTTTTCCATTGTTTTTTTCGCAACGCCCTACTGAGGTGAACTGGTTTCAACAGCTGCCGTAAACGAACTGTCTGACAGATCGCGCTCATTTTTGGCATAGTAATTAAGGACAGTGCTGCCAAACTACATAAACTTAAAATATCGAAAAATATACAGCGCGCGAATTTTAAATGAGAATTTCCGAAAACTTTTCGGTCTTAATGTAACTATAAGAAGTGACTTAGCGACTTTTAAAGAATAACTCTCTTATTTCACTAAATTTATTAAACTTTTTTATTCTCTTAAAAAGTTTTATATATTATTTATGTTAAACCTATTGGAGCCAGTGCACTTAAGCACTTTTACTCTTTATTAACTCGAGGTGTCTTCAAAACCCCTCTTTACGCCTTGACTGGATTATTGTTTATCACTTCATTAGACTAAACAATAATTGACCTCAGATCTACACACCTTCCCAAGGAGCCTGTAACCATTCAGAGATTCGATAACGTTTAGGGAAGATTTTTATGTATATATATTTTTATATATTTTAATATATTTTTATATATTTTTATATATTTATATGTTTTTATATATTTTTATGTACATATATTTATATTTATATGTATATGTATACTTTATTTTACATATTTTTATATTTCTATATTTTTATATATATTTTATACATTTTTATATATCTTTGTATATATTTTTATGTTTTTATATATCTGTATATATTTATGTATAAGTTTGTAAATTTTAAATATATATCTTAATTCATATAATTGTTTACTTTTAGAAGTTTAGAATAGGTGTATATATAAGATCAGTTTGGAATTGTTATTTTTATTATCAAGTGCGGTAATGGTAGTCCATCTTCGATAGAGTGCTGATAGGATTATGTATGTAAAAATTACTGTCCCAGAGACTATCATTCTCTGATAGTCATTCCGAAGACTTGTGTTGGACTGATCTGGCAGGTTGGCACCAACAAAGTAAGGGTAGTACGTCTTGTCCGCGAAAGCGCCTTGGCATACAGTATTTCTCATATAATACACACAAACTGATTTATATATTATATTGTATTAGATTTATGTATTGATAATTGTAAAATATGTTAAAGTTAGATTTCTCTAAATTTTACAGAATTACATTAAGACCGAAAAGTTTTCGGAAATTCTCATTTAAAATTCGCGCGCTGTATATTTTTCGATATTTTAAGTTTATGTAGTTTGGCAGCAATTAAGGACAATTACTATGCCAAAAATGAGCGCGATCTGTCAGACAGTTCGTTTACGGCAGCTGTTGAAACCAGTTCACCTCAGTAGTGCGTTGCGAAAAAAACAATGGAAAAAAATATTGAACAAAGAGTTTGCATCAAATTTTGTGTTTCGAACGAAATTTCGTGTGCAGAATCGTTGCGAATGCTACAAAAGGCTTATGGGGAATCAGTTTTATCGAAAACTCAAGTTTATGAGTGGTACAAAGCCTTTCAGGACGGTCGTACGACCGTCGAAGACATTTCGCAACGCACTACTGAGGTGAACTGGTTTCAACAGCTGCCGTAAACGAACTGTCTGACAGATCGCGCTCATTTTTGGCATAGTAATTAAGGACAGTGCTGCCAAACTACATAAACTTAAAATATCGAAAAATATACAGCGCGCGAATTTTAAATGAGAATTTCCGAAAACTTTTCAGTCTTAATGTAGATTGAACAAGGAGCTGTATGAGTTATACCGCGCATAAAAATTCAGCAATAAAATTTAGAAGGGTGTTTGAGTCGGTACCCGCGGGTGGAAAACGCTTTAAAGAAAGTACGTATTTTCGGTGCCACTGATCAGATTGGCTGGCGGAGTCTATTAGCCGTGGCCAAGGACGAATTAAATATTTATTGTAATATAAAGCTTAAAAAATTTATTTTGAGTGATGTAAGAAGATCTGATATCATCAAAATTATAAATTTTTATTTGGATCAATTTCATCTCTCCTTATCTAAGTCCAAAGAAAGGTAAGTATGTATGTACATCATAAACATTTTTTCAATATGAACTCGTAGAATTTAAAATATTTTTTCTGTGCTATATACAGAGTATCGAATTACAGGCAATGCTCATTTAAGTAAAGTCAATACTTAAAAAACGAAAATAGATGTAGAAGATACAGTGAAAAAACTATTAGCAGTTACGTTAACATTATAACAAACAGAACTAATTCAACTTAATCATCGAATTACAAACTTATTTGTGCTGCTAAGTACACTATGCAACACCCAAGTGAACATAGCCAATTTAAACTCAAAAATTGTACGTCACTCGTCATCATTAAAAAGTAATTTACATGCACCGACGTGTCGTTTCACGTTTGCCGTTCGCCGTTCGCAGCACCGAACACTACTACAACGGTACGAATGCGACCTTCAGGTTTGCTCCCAAATTGACACTAACAGAGCCTGCCAAGCGGCACACGGCACACGGCACATGGCACACGGTATGTGCCACCTACAGAAATCATCTGAATCCGCCAATTGTACATTCCAATAACTACAGGTAACCTCTCACACCACGCGATAAAGCTAACGCTCAGCGATCCGCTGGCAATTCTATGCTAGCTGCACACCGATTTTATTGACATTTTACAAGCGCTTATAACTTCGCCGTTAATTTAAAATTTAAACACGTTTTCGTCTCAATTTTATCGCATGTTACGCTTTGTTGCTTTTTTCCTTATAGCTTTTTACTTATGTTCCATTTTTTTACTTTCTTTATTTTTGCTTCAATTGCACTTCGTCGTCCCTGTTTTGTATTGTGTTGCTTCCAAACAGATTTGTTGGCAGCGTCCGTCGATGATGTAATGAATTTTGATTTGGAGCACCTTTTGTCCATGTAAAGGTTGTCCAATTAGTCGCTATGCTCCCAGTGCAAATGTAGCTTTGCATAATATATGGATATAAAAATGTACTTTACAATTCGGAAATTTCGGGGCACACAGAATTGGTTGCAATTCGTGAAACAAATTAATTTCAAGGCGATTACTTCTGAGTCGTTTGTATTTGAAGTCATTCAAAAGGAAATATTCAGTACTTATTTAATTCCAACAGTTCAATTTCAGGTCATTTGGTATAAATTCTGCTAAGTTTCATAAAATATAAATGAGTTCAGTACAACCAAACTTAGTGGTTTCGACTAAAAAATACTAAAACTAATTAACTTGAATTAACTTGAATCAACAAATAATGTTCAGCAAACTGATTAACAATACAAAATTTTTAATTCCCTAAAAATAATATAATCCAACCTAAACTACCACAGAAGTGCTACCAATTAGTTCATTGATTGATGTGTAAATGACCCGAGAACTCTAAAAGACACATCTTCCATCTTCCGCAAGAGTTACTTGCACCTGCTATTACCGGTATGTAATCCCTTTTAGTATTGAACGTGAACGACTGGTAGAAAGCACTTCCAGACTACAATGCTAGTTTAATGATCTGGAATGAAAAATAGTGGTATGATGCATAGGCTATACCACTATCGACAGTCTAGTAAGTGAAACACAATCAATTAGTTGAACAGATGAAAGACGTTATTACAATAATTGCAGTAAAACCGTTATGGTTGCACTGAATCAATCAAAGAATATCAAAGAATATGTGCTAACACTAAAAGTTCTATATATATGCTGTATATTCAGAGTACAGCTAAATAGAAAACTACTTTAAAAATCTCAAATTAGCGCGCAAAAATCTTCCACTGATCCAGATGATTTAGTCAAGGCCTTTAGAAGGCACACCAGTACAAAATTTTACATGTAAGACTCAAGTTGTTCAAGTGTGGCGAATCAAGAAAATTTTAGCGTATCACGTGAAGCAATTTCTAAGTATTTATGTCCATAAAAATGTATACTTTAGCCAGAGTACATATATTTCTTAGATGCGTAAACTAGACCTTGATATATAGTCTGTTGTCATTATATGTTATCGTATTATTTTTTATTTTGACCTATTGGGTTTTGGACTTTGTACTCTTTCTACCAGTTAATCAGTAAGATTAGGTTGGGACAGCTGACAGATGTTAGCACTTACACTCGGAGGCATATATTGCCCATTGTGATGTCCTCAAAAAATTTTTGCCGGGAGAGGCGAGTTCCTAACCTTTGTTATCTTTGTTTGGTTTTTCAGATAAAGTTGAGAAGATCCGTTAAGTTTGCCTTCATTATCTCTTTCAAGCCCATGAAATAGTGATCCTCAAGACATTGAAGTCGCCTTGTCTGAAGTCTTGGACAGAGACACAGGAAGTGCTCCTGCATAATCCACTTGTTGCAACTCGCCACCGTTGAAGCATTGACACAATGGCACAGTGTAGAACTGGAGGTTTACTGAAGCCTAAAAGGCGTTTCGTTTTATTTTTGTCCGACCTGGGCCATAAGGTTCTAGCGACGCGGTTAGCCCATAAATTGTTAGTCACCGTGTTGGTGATTGCCTCTTTTATCCTAATCAGTTAATCAGTTAATTTTCTATATATATTTCGCTATTTTACTTTAAATTTGACAATATTCTTGCGAAAGGAGTGCAAAAAGCTGTAAAGGAACGTTTATAGGTAATTAATCTATATTGACAGCTCGACTGTTTTAATACTTTTGCTCCAGTAAACTTTCCTAAGAGAAGGTGCGGTTTGAGTGCTGAAATCAGTTTTGAATTATTGTAGAGAATATAAAATCGCTTTTCAGGCAAAAACAAGGCTCTTCTGTTAGGTACAAAAGCCAATGAATGCATTTGAATGCACAAATTATGGGTGAATCTCGCATGAAAGAAGAAACTAGGAAGTTATTGATGTGCCAGCATCAGGATGAGTAATGATCGCAATTGTATGGTAAACATAAATGTATTTTATGCTGTCTTTGTGTGTGTTTGTTGTGCAGCATTCTTAAAATCCATGCCATATAAATCTTTCAAATAAATTGGAGTGAAATCAACAAAAAATTATATTGTTTTTATAAATGCGAGTGTTTTTTCTTGTGGCTTGGATTCTGTATGCACCTCAACTGCAAGTGGAGCGAGTCTGGCAGTGTGTAAGGATGGAAATTGTATAACTCGTTTGTGCCATTGTGACCAATTCCAGCAACAGAAAACAGAAAACACAAAAACACACTAGAGTATTTATGTAATTGTGATATCCTTGTACATCTTTTAAGACGTGGAGGAGCAGTAGCTCCGGCTGCTGTCGTTACCAGTGCATTTATGTGCGGTTTTTATTGTTTTTGCATTATTTATGTTCGACTCACCTTAGTTCATTGTTGCCGTTTGTTTGTGGCTTACTCATACTATGTTTCATCCATTAAGGTTGCTGTTATCCAATTTTTCAAAACCTCACTTCAGAATTTGGTTTTCTTTTTTGTGATACTCGTGCATACTTTGCTCTATTTTAATATATGCTTCTTATTCTTTACACTTTTTTTGGTCCTTCTTTTTAATAATATATTTTTCCTCACTCATTTTCAATGGCTCCTTGGAATTTCAAATTTATTTATGCGCCGCACATGCATGATTCATTTGCACAATACTTCTTTAGTCTTACTAGCAGAATGTGTCAGCGGGTGTTTCCGCTGCTGCAGCAACTCGTAGTGGTTCGTTCTGCGCTGATGATGAAAGTGGCAAGTACGCTGTTTCCTACTTCCTCCAATGCTGTTGCTATAATATTGGATAATGTGTCTCAATTGTTGGTTTTGTTTAACAAATTGTCTGCGAATTTATGTGTTGTTTTCAAGTGAACACAATTTTTCATTCGTTTTTTTTATAGATTTTACATGTTATACTTACTTCTTCGCCATGGAAAGCTACTGGAACAACTTGTTGAGATTCAATCTAACAAAATTTATTTTAAATGTGACCAAGATATTGATTTCAATTACACTCTTGAATTATATTAAATTTAACCATGAACAGTTTTCTGGGAACATTGCATTGTGCGTATATTTCAATATTTCATAAGATTCCAACTAAATTTATAGCTTTACTCACAATAATTTATGTATTACAAAGACTTTGATCCATTGGAGCTTCTATTGTCTATTGTCTAATGAAATATTAATAAATTTACATACTTACCCATACGTTTGCATATTAAACAACTTACAATTGAAAGATGAAATACTGATATTTGCTGCTTTATAGGATAAAGAAGATAAGGTCCCTATTGGAATTGCAGAGTATTAATAAAAATTTATTATAAAAAAATTAATAAAAGTTTCTTCCATTTTTAATCACAAGTGTCACACGGCTGTTGGTATTATTCTAATGAGGATAGAGAGCATGCCATAGAGATTTTCATGCTTAACAGTTATTGTGAGTCACCTCCGCTTTCTTTGTGTACCCATGTACTACGTAGTTAGGTACGTGTTAAACAGAATCTCTCACAACTATGATAGTTATGTCCCCTACAGAAACATATTTGAATTCTTTGAATAGCAGGAGTTTATAATTTTTTTTGATTCGGTTTCTTGATTTATGTTGTCCATTCAAAGACTTTCATATGAAGGAAAATGGATACAATGATAATCCATTAATCTTTAACCATAATAATCAGCAGATAGTTAAGATTATCACATTGTAACACTTTGCATCTTTTTGCCATTTATTATATTATTAAACAACTGTCTATTAATTAAAATAAAGTTTCTAGATTATGGCTTAATCATTGTTTGAATTTCTTCACTACATTACAAATTGAACCAAAAGGACTTCACAAACAACAATGAAATCATAATCTGTAAGCTTATAATCCGACAAACTTAGATGAAATCCCCTCCATATTCGATGTTGCAAGAATATTAATGACTACTTGTGAGATAGCTGGAAAATTTGTTTGCTCTACTAAGAATACTTGTAAACTCCTCAAGAAAAACAATCTGACTTAAGATCATTATTGCTGTTTCTTGATCAATTTAGAAATCGTATTAAGAGCTATTTATAAGAAGATGGAAGAAGATGGAACTTCTTTATAAGGTTATCTATACAATGTAAAACTGACCTTGTGTCTACATGCAAGTTAATTTCCTGATGAAATTTATCAAGAGATAGCAATATCGGCCTTGAGTGAAGTACTTTACTTTAAATTCACATAGCACTTATTCTACCAGTAAAATCTAAATCTATTATACCAGTATATTCATATTTCTAGCTTTGACTAAAATAAAGAAATAGTAGAGACGAACTTGTAAATTACGCGAAAAAACTGACTGAACATTAAGTGAGAAATACGTATGCTAGACTAAAGCATCTTACAATGCAATTTGGTAAAAACTATAATACTAGAAATTAATAGGTCTCAGTCAGCAATATTATGCCAGTTTCCAAATTTCAACATAAAGCAATGTTAAATTTCAAGATTTTCAGTTTTTCACAATCATTTCAGTAACACTAAGTTTTATTTTAATATTTTCATGGTGTCCAATTTGGATAGACTAAATTCAACTAGGAGAGCAATTTAATACAATATATTTTGATTTCGTTAATTGTACAATTACATATGTACTGGGTTGAAACAACATTCTGAACCAATTATAAAGCTTAATTTGAGCATTTAATTAATTGATTGATTTAAGCAACACCAGTGCGGCAGGTGACTGATGATTCATCTGCCGCATCATCCTTTCGTAATGACTAATCAAAGAAAATTATTTGGGTTCATGACAGCTTTTTTTAATAACCTATTAAATTTAATCACCTAATGAAAGTTTCTTAATAGAGAAACTCTTGCAGTTCACTTGTACAAAAAATGTGATTCTAGACATATGAACTCATAGTAACATTAATTGATATAGCGCAGATGACATAGGAATAATAATGACGCATTTTTATCTTTTCATGATAGAGAAGAAAAGATTTTTATTTAAAAGAAATTATGCAATGTGACCATTGTTGCTGTCTTGAACTAAACTCAAGCACATGCAGGTGTACATGGATACATAAACTTGGTTAACGTTAATAAGAAATCCTCCATGTTTCACGTGTGTAGGCATATTGAAGATACAATTTGAATTCGTCGCAAGATGTATTTTATCAAAGTTATTAATATGCAGAAAAAACAGACACAATACTATTCACAAGAAAGTAGAAGGTCACAGCATGGACTCCACCTAACTTAAACGGTACTCTTCTGCTACTGAAAGCTCAAACATAATACCTTGGATTGATTGTGGATATCAAACTGACGTGAAAGCCCAATATAAAGGAAGGGGTAAAGAAGGCAACAAATGCTTTATACGCATGTAAAAAAACATATATAGAACCTCTGAAAAAGGTCCAAAAATACGCGGCGATTTGCGTTACCATTGCAATTAGGACAATTCCAACGACAGCTCTTACGTCCGGTTGATTTTTTTTCTGAAAATATGGCGGCAAAAAATCCGCATCACTGGGTAACTTACCCGAAGATATTTTGGGCATAACGTTGTAAATCAGAACGCCACTCTCGATTCGGATTATATGATCCCGGTCATATATCCTAGAGAAATGATAAGAACTGTGGCCGGATAGAAAAAAGGTATGGTATCAAAATGCAACAAATGTGGAGGCGGGAGTAGGAATTAACATCAATTGTGCGAAATTAAGCAAAAGAATGCCGTTTAGACTTCCTGAGTACAGCAGCGTGTTCCAAGCAGAAGTGTTTGCTGTTAAAAAAGCGGCGGAGCTCGTGTGTGGATGAAATGAGAAAGTACTGCATAAATTTCTATGTGGAGAGCCAAGTAGCCATTAAGGCAATCAAATCATAAATGAGACAAATGATGCTATTGCTAAAAACAATGCAAATCTTTTAGAGGGACAAACGAGCGGAGTACTCAGACCTCTCAATCAAATACATAAACTTCTAGACGAGCACATGACAAGGAGAACAAAGAAAATATGGCGAAACTAAACCACCTGCAGAATAGCTAGGATCATGTGTAGACACATATACGAGAAAAAAACACCAAGGATGTAATATCGGTATTGACAAGTCACAGTCTGGTCGCATCGAGTTGATTTCCTGCTCTAATATAATGCCATAAGAATGCAAGTAAATAAAATCATTATAAAGAAGTGAATAATAACTTTAATGTGATTAATTCTTCAGTTGGAACCCTTTCACATCGTATTAAGTGTTTAAGTGATATGAGGAATGTTTTGCATGATGTGGCGATGATATGGAAAATGGTTTTGATATATAAAGAGTTTTGACTGGAAAAGAAACAAAGTGATTAGTGCAATAACTTGCAAATTAATCAAATTCTTACAGTAACCTACTTCTTAAAAACTTCTTGCTTAAAATAGAGTATAAATATCCTTTAACTCCTTCAATTCTTAAATGCAATTAGAGAACAGAGGACAAAGTTTTTATTGAACTCAAAATAACTTGTCTGCATTAGATTGCAATAAACCATTAAAATCGGACATATTTTCTTTCATTGCAAAATATATTAGATATCAAATTTTAAATTAAGTTTTCACTGAATACTCCCTTTCACCTTAGCCATTGCAATGCAGCTGCAATCTTGTCTTACTAATAAATATCAGAGCCATTTGCATTTATGCTACTGCAATTATTTCAAATCAACAATTGCCAATCTTCATAAAATTCATTTCGCCGCTTTTGTTATTGTTGCTGCTGTTTTTGTAATATTACTGCAACTGCAACTGCAACTCCAAGAGCAATAGCAATTGCAATAGCAATAGCAATTGCAATTGTGTACGATGTCATTGTTGTTGCTTCATTTGTGATATCATAAATTTGTGTGTCATATTTGCAATGATTATTATTGTGATTGTAAACGTAATTTCGCACTCAGTCTTAAAACAAACTGTCGCAGCCCACACAGGAAGGAAGTGTAAAATTCAAATATGACAAATGACATAAATTAACCACATTGCATTTTATGCAAGAGGACATCAAGCATTTATCGTCTGCTGCACATCCTTTCAAGATTTATTGCTAACATTATGTAAATATTATGGAAATTATTAATTATATTTAGAGTAATTTCAGGATTTCTATTAAAGTTAACGCACTAAAATGCACCACTACTGCTCACACAGACTTATTGCACCGGGCAATGGACATGTATGGAAACAATCTAGTCGTTGCGCAGAAGATGCAGTAAATACTCGTAATTAGAATTTCGCAAGTGCCATGGCAATTTGTATGCAATTTTCGTACAATAAATTGCAATTTGTGGTATAATTTTGTGTAATTTGTGGAAAATTCTGTAAAATTTTAATGTTATCACTTTAGGTAATAAATTTTAATATTAAATAAACTCGAGCACTGATTGTAGCTGCGGGCTGAGAAAGTTTTTAATTAGTTGCAACATTGATGATTTGTAAAATATTAAATTTGTCAAAGTGCACTCAGGTACGGTGGCAGTTAATAAGCATTAATAGCCCCATAAAGTACTTGAGGGAGTTTTTGTTTAAATTGACCCATTACGGGACGGCTATAAAATAGACTACTGACGGGGTCATTTTGGGTAAACACTACTTACTGATATTATGTGCTTTGTTATAAGTGATAGCGGCTGTACATTTGATATGGTATATAATAAACATGAGTATTATTTAAGTAATCCCTACCAATTACTCACATAAGCTTTTTAAATTTTAAATATACCTGTAAGCCAAAGACATATATATAACGTAAATGATATTTAAGTTAATTCTTTTTAGATCGAATTTTTATGACAATAATACGAACACAATTAATTATGTTTAAACTATTTGAGCCAATGCGCTTGAGCACTTTTACTCTTTCTTAACTCGAGGTATTTGTAAATACCTGGATTATTGTTTATCACTTCATCAGACTAAACAATAATTCAACTCAGATCTGCATACCTCCCCAAGGAGCCTGTAACCATTCTGAGATTTGATAACGCGGTGTTGTTTATACTAGTTATATGGTGACATATTTTAATGATAAGTCATCAAAAGATATTTTATGACTGACATTTTAAACTCTTAAGCTTTATGAAAGAAAATATATCATTTTGCAGAAGAGTTGAAGAGTAATGTTACTAAATAGGACTGAAGCTTATTGGCAGCAAAAGAAAGAAAAGGTTATCATCATACAATTGTAACAATTAACTTTCCTATCAACTTAAGAAACTAGTGTGAAACGTGTTAACTCGTTCTACACGAGATATTATAAGCAGGCGTGTGATTGCACTGAGGTTTCTACCTCTTCTTCTTAAGTAGACTTTTGCCATCAAAATTTATGTAGAAGATTCATAACTGGCGCCCAACGTGGAAAAATTTTTGCCTATTGAAGAAATGAAAAGTATTTAAATGACCAAAATAATACAAGTCATTTTAACGACCAAGAGACAAATATTTTTTTAAACCATTGACTTTGAAAATTGAACACAATCCAACAACGCAAAATTTTCGGTTTTAAATTTTGGTCTTGGTTGGTTGCAGTGGCAGTGACAGGCCATTAGATAACTTCCATGTACCTGTAAAGATATAGTTATACAAAAGAAAAGACGCGTCGTTTTGAGTGTCCAAAATAAGACTGATTTTTATTCATTTTTATTCTTAAGTCTAACATTGTTTCTTAATACTAATTTCCAATAGAATCTTATGTATTGATTCTATTGGTTATTACTTATCATACTTGCGTCTAATTGGTTAACCCAAATTAGACGTATATACTATTCTTACAAACATAACTTATCAATAAATGGTGTACTATTAACAAATGCAATTGTTCCACATATGGTTTCACTTGAAACCGTTTATTCTATTGACACAGTTTTGACTTATGCATATTGCACATATGGTGCAATGTGCGGCTCAGTTATTTGTCATCAAAGAAATGACAAAATAAAGGCTCATATTACTTGACAATAGTTTGTCATAAATTTTATCAAAATAGAACTGTGTCAATGTTTACTTTAAAATAAGTGGAACAATTGAATGTTTTGTGATATGTGTGGTCTCATACCCATATCACATTACACCCTTATTCTTTAAAGGAAAAAAAAAATTTTTTTTTTGTTTAAAAAAAAATTTTTTTTTGTAAGTATATTTATTATATCATTATTTCTTTAATAGAACTTGAACTTGAACTTCTAACATGTAATAAGTTTTTATTTATAATTAAAGGTATTAATGATAATTGAAGTAATTGCATATTACATTACATTTATTGTGCTTATTTTTATATGAAGTTTTCTTACACAATTTTTTGTTTACTAATGATTAATATACTAAAGATTATAAATTGTATAAAGTTTTTAATGTTATATATATAGATAATAATAATTGTATTTGATGACATTTATTAATAATAATTATGTTTTAAATAGTTTTGTATTATTTTTATGTATTACTTTATTTTCTTTACCGTCATTTATCGTTAAATTAGTGCCATTAATATCTATTACTTCAAAGGGGCCTATGTATGGGCTAGTGTGTTTTCTTTTATTCTGAGATTTTACTAATACTTTATCTCCTATTTCTAACTTAATTGGATTATTATTATAACTATTTTGTTTTTGTCTTTTAACTTTGGCATCATGTGTGAACTTTCTAGCTTTTTCAATCGATACTTTGAGACGAGCTTTCAGTTCATTCGCATAATTTTCTAAATTGAATTTACCTATATTATCCTTGAGTTTTTCATCAGGAAGTGAGGGTAGTTTGCCAAAAACGAGTTCATGTGGCGAATAGCCAGTGTCTATGTGGGGTGAGGTATTATATGCAAAAGCATAGTATGGTATCCATCTGTCCCATTCTTCTTCTTCAGTAAAATTTAAAAGATATTCATTGAGGACTCTATGATTCCTTTCTATTGTACCAATTGTTTCATGGTGGTAAGGAGTTGAGAATACTTGTTTTATATCTAGTAATTCTGTGATTTTTGTAAATAATTCATTTACAAACTCAGTTCCTCTGTCTGATTTGAGTATTTTGAATAAACCGAATTTTAATATTAGTTGTTCAATTAATGTTTTAGCTACGGTATGTGCTTCTTTATTTACCATTGGATATGCAATGATGAATCTACTTAATTCACATTGCATTGTGAGAATATATCTAAATCCATTTGAAGGACGAAGAGGGCCTACGGTATCAATTTCTACTGTTTCGAAAACGTTTGTAGGTGTTGTTGTAATTTCTAATTTTTCTTTTGTATGTTTCGTTTGTTTGTTGATTTGACATTTGTGACATGTACTGATATATTTATGAACCATTTGTTTCATTTTGCTCCACGTATACCGTTGTTTTAATTTTGTGAAGGTTTTCCTTACACCTAAATGTCCGCTGTAAGGAGTATTATGATATTCTTCAATGAGTCTGTATCTTTTTATTGTATCCGTGATTTGTTCTGGGCTTTTATAAATTAATATTTTGAGACGTTTTTCATTTTTATTTCTTCGTTGCAACATATTTATAATATTCTTAAATTCTTCTTTTGCCATGGCATCAAATATTGTATCTTCTTCTGCTAGCGCTAATTCATAGATTTTAAAATTTTCTATTTTGGATATGAGTTTCTCCATGATCGAAATCGGCTTCGTAGGTACCTCGCTCATTTCCACTTTTACTACATTTTTCACAATGTGTAATTTTTCTTTATTATTTTTATTTATATTAAACTGCAGTTTCATTGTATGTCTGATATCACTAATGGATGTACAGTCCCAGCAATAGAGTTGATCAGGCTCATTGGAACGTGTGTTTCTGATAGGATTATCATTCTTTTTCATCGCGCGTTTTGTGTTACTCCTCGTTGTAACATATACTCGAGTATCGTCTCTTGTTTCTAATTGTCTCATTAATTCTTCTTCATTAGCCAGACTTAATTTCTTTGATACATTTTCGTCGTTGTTGAGCGGTATAAGAGCTTTTAAAGTATTGGTATCTATCTTGATTCTAGATAGTGCATCTGCATTTGTGTTTATCTTCCCTTTTTTGTATATAATTTCAAAATCATATTCTGACAAGTCTATTCTTATTCTAGTCATTTTGGATGAGGGGTTCTTATGTACGAACAGGGAAATTAGGGGTCTATGGTCTGTTATAACAAGAAA